>NC_135955.1:41161816-41480427 GCF_053455715.1 Rhinoraja longicauda | reverse complement strand
TTTATAGACCAAATAAACAAAGTTGGGTTGATGGATTACTGCAGTGTCTTGCTTTGGAGAAACTTACATATATAGTTAAGGGGAAATACGACACTTTTGAAAAGATTTGGTGCTCGTTTATGAAATTTCTGGAGGGGGAAGATTTTACTGAGGCCTTGTAGTGAACTGCTTGCTGACTGTCTTTATTTTCATTGTGATTATTGTCTGGTTAGGTTATTAAAGGTGGGAGCATATAAACATGTACTATAGCAGTAACGTGCCTTACTTCCTTTATATTTAAAGTGCCTTTAGGTGCCTAAAAATGATTTTGCTGTTGATGTGCCTTGTTATGTTATGTTATTTTATGTTATGTTAAATGTTTTTGTATGCTATTTGAAAAAGCAATAAAAATAATATTTTTTTAAAATAATTTTTTTTTAAACCATGTATTCAGACCCTTTATTTGCTATGACACTCAAAATTAAGCTTAGGTTCATCCTGTTTCCATTGATTATCCTTGAGATGTTTAATATTATCAGTCTGAACTAATTCTTTTTATTGTCCCAACCTCAAAGATTCCCTTGTCATTGGTTCCGTTGCTCCCATTGTGAGCTCCCAAGGGATACTCTTCTATGTTAAAAGTGCTGTGTACATAAATTTTGTTTTATGATCTCTATGTGAGAATTGAGAGTACTCCAATTTTGGGAGTGCCATATTTTAGAAGTAGTTGTTACTGCATGTGCTTGCTCAAGTTGGAGTAAGATGTCACAACATTCTGGGAGGTGGTGGGGGTGGTGGGTGGAAATGATGTGTGCGTAACAAAACCAAAATTAAGAATAGACAGATAAGTCAGCATCTGTAGAGAAGCAAAGACATTTTAATGTAAAAGGAAAATGGGCAGAAATACAGAAGAAATCATTAGCAGCCTGCTGGATACAATGGATATAGGTTTACGACCTTGTTTGTATTTAAATTCTTTCTATTACAACCATATATCTGACTTGTATGTTTCCAGCAACTGTATTTATTTTCTATTCTAGGCAATTTTCAGATTAAGAAAGGTCATAATTGGCACAAATCTATTTGCAACTTTCGTGTTTTTCTTTCAGGTGTTCTTCGTGGACCATGGGTTTAATGAGGTTGTTGACAAGGCCAAGTTGTACAAGCTAGATCGAAGATTTTGCTCCTTGCCCTTTCAGGCTGCTAAGTGCAAACTGGCAGGCAAGTAAAACTTTAAATTGTCTTAATGAGTCTTCATGGTTGTTACGTAGACTACCAGGCCAAAATTTAAAATTGGTATTTAATTCTTCAATTCAATGATTACAGTTTGCAACTTACCCTCTCCTGAACCTGATATCCATTCTAAAATGTTTATGCTGCTTTGATATCTTGAGGTAAGACCATGACTCTCATGTTTCCGAATATAGTATTGCAGGGAAAATTGAAGCATTTTGGTTTTGTATTGGAATTAGTGTGAAAGATTAAGTATGCAGAAGAGTTTTTTGTAACTTATAGTGATCAATGGTGAACTGAATACTTGTTATGGAAACAGCTTTATTGCTTGTTGTGAGGACATATACATTTTTCCTGATTTGTTCAATGTGCATAGACAAATTATAATTATTCAACCTGAAAATGATCAGATACTACATTCCAAACTCATTTGTTGTGCAATCAGTTATGTGGCCACTCTTTTATTTTCCTTCCTTTACCATCTGCATGAACCTAATCTGTTCCCAACATTATTTGTTTCCATCCAGTTGCATGAAAGCTTGTTACGATCATTCACTTTGGCAAAGTTTTAGTCATTTACAATCCTTAGGATATCGTTAGGATATTCCAATCCTGGTTTTAAAGCATACATTTATTTTCCACGAAATTACTTTTGAGGGTTAAGATTGGCTGTAGCATTCTTGCTTGTTTGAAATTGGATCATCAGCTTTGGTCTATGCCAGGAGCTGGATTTAAGATATTCAACCCTGTGGTCAGCTGAAAAGTTACAAATATAACCAACTGATAAGCTTGGTTTCTACAGAACAAATTTGCGTTCACAAGATACATTTGTGAAATGGCACGATTCATTTTCAATGATATAGTGGGCACAATGATCTTTGTGTTCTCATCAACATCTTATAACACAGGAGATCATTTGGACACTTGGGTCCATGCCATTTTCCAAGAAAGTAGTCCCATTTATCTTCTTTTTAGGTTTAGGTTTATTATTGTTATGTGTACCGAGGTGCAATGAAAAGCATTGTTTTTCTTGCCATCCAATCCAATCCGAGAATACTATATTCAATCAAGCTAAACTGAAGTACTTGCAGGTAAAGTGAAGATAAAGATAGGAAGTGCAGAATATAGTTCTCACACTTTCCCTTTACCCCAGGGAGTGAGTAAAATATTACCCAAATATCTCTCGAGGCAAATAATTTCATCTAAACTTCATTTTACCAAATCTTCTATATTGACTAGTAGGTTGTCAGCACTACATTTCCCCTTGGATAAATTACAATATAATAAATGGTGGTAACATCAGTGACTTGCTCTATTGTTGTCGAGAAAACATTTAACCTGTTGGAAGTCAGTGAGCAAGTCTGTAGTACTAATCTGTTGAACATTCATTCAGCAGAGAATCTTTAGCACAAAAGGTTGAATTTTTTTGTCGTTTATTGACAATAGCTAAGCACATTTGCACAATACTGCTGTGCTGAGTAGAAAGGTTCTCTGAGGTTTCTAAAATTAAGTCAACATCAGCAGCATGAAGGCCAATACATTATTAGACATTAGCCTGCAGGAATAAGTATAACAATCCATAATCTCCACTAAATTATCAAACCGAGTCTTCCACTGAGCAGCCACCTGCTTCTTGGAGTGAAACATCTGCCATGAGAGCCAGCGTAGAAGGAAGCCTCTGAATGTTACTAATAGGTTTCCACTCCCTTGTGACTTTGATAGCTGGTGGGGTCATACCGCGGTTTACTGGCTGCCAAAGCTCCCATAGGGATTGAATATTTGAAATGTTTTTCACATTTGCAAACATTTTAAAATTATTGTAATTTTGCTATAATTTAAAATTTTAAATAATTTAAAAAGATAAATTGATTAAGTGCAGGCTAATGAATTTAAGTTTGATTTTATTGGAATCAATTCTAAATAATAATATAATTCACATTGAAATGCACTCATTAATTGGAGGGTAGGCATGAATGTCAGAGATAGTCGTGTTGACTATCTTCATTCTATCTTTCTAGGAGGTAGCAAGGAGAGTTGATTGACAAGCTCACAATTGGTAGATGGATCAAAAATGTTGATCCTTAGGATCCAAGGGAGAGTGTCACATTAGATCTAAAATATATGCTGTCTAATCTGTTGAGTTCTTCTGGTAGTTTCTTTGTGTAGCAAGGGATAATAGTTGATGGGTATGTTATGCCCAATTTGTTCCTCATCACATTAGTGCACTGTTCCTGCAATTCTTTCTTAATGAATTCAGTGAGAAGCAATTTTCCTCAAAAATTAAAACATAATGCTAGAACAACTCAACAAGTCATGCAGCATCTGTGGAAAGAGAACTTTTCAGGTATGAGACCCTTCTTCAGAATAGAGTGAGAGAACCGTGTTAGTCTAGGGAGCAGAGAAAGGTGGGGTTTGGCATTGGGAGTATAAATTATTTTTTCTGACAGTGAAATACTGTGGCCGTTGAGCAGTTAAACTCTTTTGTTAGTGTAATGTATTGTTTATGTTGCAATGTTTGCATTATATTATACAGTCTAGCCTACTGGGATATGCTCTGTAGACAAAAATGGCCAGTCCTGATGAAACAGTTGTCTAAAGTAGGTGAACTTGATATTGAGTTCTGCAGGCTAAAATATGCTCTGAGCAATTTGTTGGGTCTCATGGTAACAGTACAGGAGTCCACAGACAGGTCATATTGAGATAGTGAATAAAAGTGGCAGGCAACCTGAAACTCGGGATCATTCCTGCAAACTGAGCATCGGTGCTCTGCAATACAATCATCCTGTGTGTGTTTGTATTTTTCAATGTTGAGGAGGACAAATTTGTGAATACACAAGTAAATTTGAAAGTGAAAAATTAGCCTTTCCTGGAATGTGTTTTTTCTCTATTTTCTCTGCCTTTACAGGAGCAAGTTAATAATTATCAATCCTTTTGGGTATAAAGTCATGTAGAAGAGAGATGAGGGGTTCAAATGTAATTAAGTGAAGTTTTATGATTGTGGAATTTCATTTAATTTTTAATGGAGGTATGCTTGTGGATACAACCGATTAGTTAAAGTGAGGTTATTTGTGTTTTAGGTCTTGAAGTGTTCTGCAAAGAGCCATGTGTATTGGAATCCTTTGAACTCCTGGCTAGTGGAAAGATATTACTAATGGAAATCTTAGAAAGGAGCGAGGTTCCACTTGTTCTTTTGTATGACACTTCGGGGGATGATGATTTTAACATCAATACTGCATGCCTGAAGGCTTTATATGACAAGACACTTGGACTGAATTTGAAGGTAAATTCTTTGTTCTTCTATTGGAAGGAGAGTCTTTATGTGAAAGAGTGCAGCTAGAAGATGAAATATTAAGATATTTGTTTCCTACATTGCTTAAAAATGCGATCTTAGCCTTTCTCAGAGATTGCACTCTACTTTCAAAAATAGTTTCCATTCAATTATGCAGTAACGTTTTCAGTTACTTTCGTAATGATCTTTTTCCAGAAGCGCACGGTTTTAATACAGAATCCTTTGGGCATTTTTCACTTTAAGAATGGAATCCCACTTGTTAGCTTTTCCCAACCCTAAACTCTCAGACTGTGTTCTTGGGGCCTCCATCTGCAACTGGCTTCCAGACTTCCTATTGCCAAACTCCATCAAATAGAATTGGTCAAAACATTTCCTCCACCCAGACCCTCAACACTTGTGCTCATCAAGGTTGTGTGCTTAATCCCCTGCTCTACCCCCTGTACACAACATGTGGTGTGGCCAAGTATAATACCAACATGATCTTTCAGTTCACTGATTTAATCGCCGCTGTTGGCAGGATCAACAACAATGTTGAGATTGAATAGAAGAATGTCAGGAACCCAATGTGTGGTGGCCCTTAATATCTGCAAGATTAGAGTTGATGGTCGACCTATGAAAGCAGGGGGTTGAACAGACTTGTCCTCATCAATGGAGCTGCTATAGTGATGGGTGACAGCCTTAAATTCGCAGGCATCCATTTTACCAGCAACTTAATTGGATCCTTCACATTGATATGGTGATCAAGAAAGCACATCACTTAACTTACTTTCTTGGGCATCTGAGAAGATTAGGCATGTCCAAAGGATTTCTTCACCTTCTATAGGTGCAGTGGGAGTTATTCTAAGAGGATGCATGTCAGTCTGGTTTGGCAAATGTTCCGCCCTTGACTGTCTCAACCTGCAGAGAGTGGTGAATAGAGCCCAGTCCATTTTGTCTCTTCCTTCCATCCAGTCCATCCCCTTGGACCATTACATCAAGAAAGTTGGAAGTATCATCAATGATGCCTGCCACCTGGCTTCTCTTATCTTGTGGGAAGATGTAGGAGCTTAAAAGCCCAGGTGTCCAAACTTAAGAATAGCATCTTCCTCACTGCTATCAAACTCCTGAATCAATCACCTCTTTCTCAACCTCTTCCTGGAAGTGCTCCCACATATTCTTAACTCTTATCTCATTTGGTTATTTTGTTCTTGCAATTATTTGTTGCATGGCTTCAGATTGCACGACAATCTTTGCAGTAGTTGTATTTATCATTGAAATTATCTGATTCCTCTCTGCTCATTTCCCTGGCTTCTTGTCAACTCTCCATTTCAACCCCCCCCCCCCCCCCCTCTTTTTTACAATTCAAAATGAGGCAAATAGGGATTTGTTTTAGAATGATCACTACATCCTGATCTGGATTTGAACTTCACCACACCCATCTTAATGCATTGAGTTATTGCCGGTGCTACAAAAATTCAGCTGTTGTACAGTTCTTCGTTATTAATGGTTGGATGGTTAGGAAACACTGCAAATATGCTTTTTTTTTAGTGTTGCAGCTAAAAATTAAAGGTGGATCTAAAAGGCCTTTCATCAAAATTGAGCAAGTCATGTCATGAAACCCATGAGAATTGCAAACGATTTTGGTAATTAGCTTGGGTTACAGCCTATATTGTTGTTGGGTTACAGGAAAATGGTGTATACCTCAATGTAGTCGTTACCAACGTCTGTTCAGATGGGACCATCTACTGTCAAGTTCCCTCAAAGGGTTGGACCCAGCTCAATGCCTTACTTGAAAAAGTTGAACAATTTTTTAACTACCGGGTATGTTTTACTTGTAATTTCATATGTGAAATATTTTATGATTCATATGAATATAAAGGTTGTTTTGCTCCATTTATGAATTCAATTTGACATTTAACATTCATGTCAGTTAACATCATGAACCTGTTTTCCTGTAAGAAAGACTTGAAATGTTTGGTAATCAATTACATGTTGTATTTAACGTTTCCTGCTTATTCTACTCATCCTTTTAACTACCACTTTGTCATCTCCATCTTGTTTATCTTTTTTTTTTTGCTGTCTTCACTTTCTGTTCCATTGTTGTGTTTCACTCTTATTGGACTCATTGCTTTACTGATGTACCTAACACCCAAATTCTTTTGAATTGGAGGTCTGTGCTAAAATTATAATTGAAAGGTATTGTGTGGATAAATGTGATTAGATGGATATTTGTTGGGGAGGTTGGGTGGATGACTGGGCATGACTGAAATATTATCAAAGATTTGTCTTGCTAAAGCGCTCTGTTCTAGATCGAGTTTTCGATATCTAGAGTCTGGCCCCTAATAAGAGTATCATAAGAGAAAGATGGGATCAAAATACGATATGGAAGGAAAGATAATACGTGGTGTCTAAGAGCACAGTGAATGCAAGCATCTCAACATCCACCCACGTAACGGCCTCCCCACCATAACATGAGTTTTGGTGTACTCATTCTGAGTTTGTTTTCCCAATTCTCGGCGGAAGTCAAGCACCACTCATTCTGTTTGTCCCGGAGGTATTTTGGTTGGAATACTTTTGGTGGGGATATGACCGTCTGCTTCTAATTCTATTAGCAAAAATACATACTGTATGAACAATCAAATTGTTGTTAATGGTGGCAAAAAGTAAAATAATATAATTTATATTTTGTGCAGTGTTTGAAACACATTGAATCAGTCAGACCATGCCATGATAAGAGCCCTTCATCCTTGCTTGAGCATTATCAGGTCAGCTTGGTCTTCGGATTTAAAATGTATCCCACACTTGTTCATTATGTATTAGCTTTCTATAAAATTAGAATTTCAAAGGTGTACAATTAGCATTTTCATTTTTGGAACATAGAAAGAGAACATAGAGCATATAACATAGAAAAGTACAGCGTAGGATCAGGCCCTTCGGCCAGTCTTCAAAGTTGCAGTGAAAACAATCCCAAGTTTGTCCGACCTCTCCTTATAGCTGTTACCCTCTAATCCAGGGAGCATTTGGTAAACCTCTTCTGCATCCTTTCCAAAGCCTCCATATCTTTCCTGTAACGGGGCGACCACACAACCAAATGTCACCTAACCAAAGTCCTCTAAAGCTGCAATATGACTTCCTGACTTTCTTAATGCACGCCACAACCAATGAAGGCAGGCATACCATAAGCCATTTTTACCACTGGTTAATGTTGACACTTTCAGGGAGATATGGTCTTGGACCCCAAGTTCCCTCTGTTTATTAATGCTGTTAAGGGTCTTGTCATTAATTGTATATTTCCCCTGATGTTCAACCTCCCAAATTGCAACATCGCACTTGCTCGGATGAAACCCCCATCAGCCCATTTCTGTAGCTGATCTATATCCCACAGTTTACTGACAGACTTTCTTACATCTTTGCCTTAGATTTTTTTTGTTTAATCACGTGCTTGAGTTTTTTCCTACTTTGTGTATAAACCTTAAAGAACCTCATTGATTGTACCTTTAAATCTTGCATACACTTCCTTTTTCTTTTGTCCTCTTATCTTGTTATCCTTATCCCTCCTCCTTATTCCTCTGCATGCTGATCATGAACTTTGATCAACTGGGGTTTAAATGACTCTCACTTCAGATGCAGACTTGTCCAGTAACAACTGCTCCCAGTTTACTCTCCTTAATATTGTTGTTATTTGCCTTACTCCAATTTAGCCTCTTTCCCCAAAGTTCGGACATATCCCTATTCAAAACGATCTTAAAACTTAAGGAGTTGAGGTCACTATCCCCAAAATACTCTTTCACTGAAGCACCAGTGACCATACAATGTTTAATGTAACTTTGTATCTCGTTATTTTATTCTTAAATTTTACATTAAGGACAAGAAAATGAGATGGCAGGGCAAAATTAGTTTAAAACTCAAAAGAAAGCTAGCAGTTAACCGTTCGTGCCAGGTACCATGTTAGTCTCATCTATACAACAAGATCTGCAAAATTGCAGAAATCAATTTTAAGGAAGTAAATACTTCATATATATATTATATATATGTGTGTGTGTGTGTATATATATATATATATATATATATACACATACACATATTATTTATATTTTAATATAAATATATATATAAATAAATAACCTATTATAGAAAATGCATATTATGCATGATTGCATAATGCATGAAGGCTGAGAGTGGATGACCTGGAGTCCGAGCTTCAAACACAGGCATATCAGAGATGGGGAGAAATACCTGAACGCTGTGCTTCTGGAGACAGTTATGCCTGCTAGAGTAACTGCTTCCAATGTGGTCTGTGGTGACGAAGAGGGTGTGACTGCTCGTGAGGCAGGCAGGGGAGCAGAGGTGAGGACTGAGTTAGACTATAGGAAGGATGAGCAACCTGACCAGGGCACCGTGGTTCAGGGGGCCATTCAACAGGGTACAGGGAAGAAAAACGTAGTTGTCATTGGGGATAGTATAGATAGTGACATTGACACTGTTCTCTGTAGCAAGGATCGAGAGTCCCAAAGGCTGTGTTGCCTGCCTGGGGCACGAGTTCAGGACATCTCGTCTGACCTGCAGAGGACCTTGGAGTAGGAGGGGAAAGGTCCGGTGGGTACCAATGGCATAGGTAGAACGAGGAAAGAGGTTCTGCTAAAGGAATTTGAACAGCTAGATACAAATTGAAAAGCAGAACCAAAAAGGTAATAATTTCTGGATTGCTACCTGAGCCACGTGCAAATTGGCATAGGGTTGAGAGGATTAGAGAGTTGAATGCGTGGCTCAAAGATTGGTGTGGAACACTTAGGTTTGAATTTTTTGGGGGGCACCAGTATTGGGGAAGGAGGGAATATTCCGACGGGATGGACTCCACTTGAACCTGACTGGAACCAGACTCCTGGCATACCATAGAACCAGGGCTGTAGATAGAGCTTTAAACTAACTAGTTGTGGGGGGGGGGGGGGGTCAACAAATTGGAAGTGTACAGGGTGGAGTTAAAAGGAAAGAGTGCAGGAAAAGTTACAGAAGTCTCCAGAATTGATGGGAGTTAAAGAAGGGAGAATTAGAGAGTAAGATCAGGTAAAATCGGGTCTGGTGTGAGGGGGGAGGAGAATACCAAATTAAAGGTGTTTATTTGAATGCGCACAGTACAAGAAACAAAGTGGATGAGCTTGTGGTACAGTTAGAAATTGGTAGGTATGATGTTATGGGAATTACAGAGACGTGGCTACAAGAGGATTGGAGCTGGGAGCTGAATCTTCAAGGTTATAAGTCCTATCGGAAAGACAGACAGGTGGGCAGAGGAGGTGGGCTAGCTCTGTTGGTAAGGAATTAAATTCAGTGCTTAGCAAGGGGTGACATAGGATCAGAGATGTAGAGTCATTGTGGATTGAGCTGAGAAATTCTAAGGGTAAAAAGACCCTAATGGGTGTTATTTACTGGCCCCCAAACAGTAGCCAGGATATAGGATACAAGTTACATCGGGAGGCATGTAAGAAAGGCAATGCTACGGTGGTCATGGGAGATTTTAATATGCAGGTAGACTGGGAAAATCCGGTTGGCGCTGGACCCCAAGAAAGGGAATTTGTAGAGTGTGTCCGAGTTGGAATCTTAGAGCAGCTTGTAGTGGAGCCTACCAGGGAAAAGGCAATTCTGAATTTAGTCTTGTGTAATGAACCGGATTTGATAAGGGAACTCAAGGTAAAGGAACTACTAGGAGGTAGCAACCGCAAAATGATTCGTTTTAATCTGGAATTTGAGAGGGAGAAGATGAAATCGGATGTGTCTGTATTGCAGCTGAGCAAAGGGGATTACAGAGGAATGAGGGAGGAGTTGGCCAAAGTTGACTGGAAAGGGATCCTCGCAGGGATGATGGTGGAACAGCAATGGTAGGAATTTCTGGGTATAATTCAGAAGATGCAGGACCTTTTCATTCCAAAGAAGAAAGATTCCAAAAAGGCAACCGTGGCTGACAAGAAAAGTCAAGGACGGTATGAAACTAAAAGAGAAGGCATATAGCATTGCAAAGATTAGTGGGTAGCCAGAGGACTGGGAGGCATTTAAAGAACAACAGAAGGTAACTAAAAAGGAAATAGGGGGAGAAAAGATGAAATACGAAAGTAAGCTAGCTAATAATATAGTTTCTTCAGCTATGTAAGAAAGTGGCAAGAGTGGACATTGTGCTGCTGGAGAATGATGCAGGAGAAGTGATAATGAGTAAAGAAATGGCACAGGAGTTGAATAACTTTTTTGCATCAGTCTTCACAATGGAAGACACCAGCAACGTGCCTGAAATTCAAGAGAGTCAGGAGGTAGAATTTAGTTGATTGGCGATTATTAGGGAGAAGGTACTTGGGAAGCTGAAAGGGCTGAAGGTGGATGTCATCTGGACCAGATGGACTGCACCCTAGGGTTCTGAAAGAGGTGGCTTTAGAGATTGTGGAGTTGTTGATAGTGATATTTCAAGAATCATTAGAGTCAGGAGTGGTTCCAGATGATTGGAAAATTTCAATATTACCCCGCTGCACAAGAATAATCTGACTTCGGTGGTTGGTAAGAGTTTAGAGTCCATTATAAAGGATGAGGTTACGGAGTACTTAGAAGTTCACGATAAAATAGGCCGAAGTCAGCATGGCTTTGTAAAGGGGAGGTCTTGCCTGACAAATTTGTTGGAATTCTTTGAAGAAGTAAATAGCAGAACAGACAAAGGAGAGTCAGTAGATGTTGTATACCTAGATTTTCAGAAAGCCTTTGAACAGGTGCCACATGGCAGGCTGCTAAGGAAGATGAGAGCCCATGGTATCAAAGGGCAGATACTAGCATGGATATCAGGTTGGCTGGATGGCAGAGTGGCAATAACGGGGGCTTTTTTTGGTGGGCTGCCAGTGACTTATCAGAGTTCCGCGGGGCTCGGTGCTGCGGCACTCGATAGCCCAGGCACTCGACTCCTGGCTGCCCTTTACATTGTATATTCATGATTTGGATGAGGGGATTGATGAAGGCTTTGTAGCCAAGTTTGCAGATGATATGAAAATACGTGGAGGGGTAGGTCGTGTAGAGATTGGGTACCATCCTTATTGTTTTACGGAAACATTGATTTGGAATATCATGCATTTGCTCAGACTCTGTTATCCTGTCAGTCAAAGTGCTTAACAAATAGGGATTACAATACTTTCAGAAGTACATTATTGGTGTATAACCAAACATTAGCAACTTTCAGAAAATATTGGGCATTGGTTAAAGAGGGGGAGTTCTATAACTGAGTAACTGCAGCCGTTTGCAAAATGATTAAGGAGATGACATTTTTTTTGATGCATGTCAGTTTTCTTTCACAATTTTCCAGCTACCAATTTCATCCCAGCATTGAAGTATAACTAGTTTCATATACAAACTTCTGAAAATGTTCTACTTTTACCTCATCCTTCAGCAATGTTAAATTATTTAGAGCCAACTTCCTATTGGAGCTAGAAGGTTCTTATTGATTCATAGAATGATACAGCGTGGAAACCGGTCCCTCGGTCCAACTAGTCTGACCAACACTAGTCCCACCTGCCTGCGTTTGGCCCATATCCCTCTAAACCTATCTTATTCGTGTACCTGTTTTAACTTTTCTTAAACACTGCGATAGTACCTGTCTCAACTCCCTCCTTCGGCAGCTCGTTCCATACACCCGCCACCATTTGATTTCAAAACAAGTTACCCATCGGATTGTTATTAAATCGTCGCCCCCATCACCTTAAACCTATGTCTTCTAGTTACTGATTCCCCTATTCTGGGTAAGAGACTCTATGCATTTACCCAATCTATTCTTCTCATGATTTTGCACATCACTATAAGATCAACCCTCATCCTTCTGCGCTCCAAGGAAGTCCTAGGGTCCTAGCCTGCTCAGCCTCTCCCAATAGCCCAGGCACTCGACTCCTGGCAACATCCTTGTAAATCTTCTCTGCACCCTTTCTATCTTTCCTATAACATGGTGCCCAGAACTGAACATAATGCACTAAATGTGGCCTCACCAACATCTTGTATAACTGCAACGTGACCTTGCAACTTCTATACTCAATACTCTGATTATTATTATTATTTCACACGGTGATGTAAATTGCCTCGGGATTAATATACTGTATCGTTCTTTCCTATTCCTGGGGGAACTAGTCCTCCATGTACTCCAGAGATGCTGCATGGCCTGCTGAATTACTCCAGTACTTTGACTATTTTTGTAAATCAGCATCTGCAGTTCCTTGTTTCTCTTGTACCTCTTTCATTTTCTCTTTCAAATGTACACTGAAAAGTCATTTCAGACATCGTCTGCCCTCATTTTCTTGTACGTTAATGTTGCTGTGCTGCAGCATCCAATATTTTATGTACATTTCTTAGTCAATATATGTAACTGCAGTAGCTGTTTGAGTTATCTTATTCAAGTTAGGCTAAGCAATCAAATGTTGCCTGGATTATTATTTTGTCAGTCCTTGTCAATTAAATTATCCTGGGCAAAATCATACAAATAATATTGATCAATTTCCATCGCCATTGCCAATTGTTAAGTTGACACTTAGTTTTTTTAAATAGATTATTTGGGCATAAACAATGGTATAGATTATGCTACGGCTGCCATTTCTATCCAATGACTAGATTCATAAAGAATGTTTCATTGCAATGTTTAATTAAAATCAATGTTTAGATTTGCCTAAATTAAGTGGTGGGGACAGCACAAAAAGTTAATAGATATATTAATTGGATAGTTGCACTGCATGTAATTTGAAACTGGCCATGTTTGAAATAGTTTTCAAAATCATAAATCCACTCTTTAATTGCAGCAAATCACATCGGAATATTTTGTCTCGTTACCTTTTTGTGGTAAGCGCTGTTTAGCACGATGGCGAGGAAAGTGGACACGAGTGGAGGTAAGATTTGTCAGTTGACATCGATATTGATCTTTGATTTTTTTCTTCTGCAGGGAAGAAAATATTCAAGTTATTTAGTGGCATGTTCAAAAACTGCCCCCTCCTTCCTGACTTTGTCTCATGTTCTCTTACAACTCCCAAATGCTGATTATGCCTTTACTTTGTGTCATCATTTGATTCTGAGCAATCAAGCGGTAACAGGCTATTTATCATACCTGTTACAGATGATTTTAATCTGACATGAGTATAGTTCCTGGAAAGGCATTCTAAACAGAGTGGTAGCTCTAGTTTCTGGTTACCTCATCTCTTCCTCTTTTCAACCCGAAAATTAGGATGGCATTGTACATATGCTGTCACGATTGTATTGACTGTGTGTCAACATGGGATGATTAGATGTGGAACCTTTGTGCACATGTTGTAGTTTAATTGTCCTCAATTATGGGAACAATTTGAGAAAAGATGATGTCAATACTGCAAATGCATCAGCATGGGAAAATGACAAAGGAGCAAAGAAGTTAACTGATTCATGATACCTGCCTCTCATCACAATTTCTCATTCATCATGGTTATATACGTGCCTTTTCTCCATTGCATTGATCTTGCTCTTGCTTCATTTCACAATCATGGAAGCTAAATAAAATGGAAGGGGGATGTGGAAGTTAGGGTCAAATGACAAAGCACTAAACAAAACAATGCACATAAACATCAGTCGTTACAACCTTTGTGGTGGGTCACATGGACTGTGTTACTTAGAAAGAATTTACCTTCTCTTTCATGTAATATCTGCTTCAAATCGCAAATCAGAGGAAGTTGCCATTAATCACACCAGCTAGCAACAAACACACCAGACGCTGAACACGTGAAAGAACTCCCAAGTATTCCATCTATTCCTCCTCTTGCATCGTCCCCAATCATTTAAATTATAATAATCCTGAGGAACGCTATCCAGTCCTCCAATGATTTTGTTTGTTTAATGTCGTCTATACCACTCTAATGTAAATAGGGTAATGAACTTTGAGTAGCTGAGGTTAGATAAACAAGGAAGCATTTTTATAACTCTGGACTTTTTTTAGCCCATTATACCATATGCCATATAGAGAGAGACTCAAACTTCACACAATGATCCAGTTTTAGTCTGAATGTCAATTGGACTCTATCAAGGTCACATTTTTATTTATACTGTTCTACTAATACAATCCAATAACTTGTGCTGCCTTTGGTTATACTTTCACTATATTTATCATAAATCTGCTATGATTAAGCCCCCAAATCTTTGATACATTTTTAGTCATAGTCATCCACCCAACTTCCCCAGCAATCAAACTCCATCCAATCAAATTAAAATTCACTGATGAGTTTAACTTTTTTAAATTGAAACTAATATTGAAACATTGACCTTAACAATGCAGTAAACTGTTAATTGGGTTAATTACGACAGAACTAGAATTGATTCAACGGTTTCAAAGGTATTTTATTGTCACATGTACCAATTAAGGTACAGTGATATGCGAATTACCGTAGAGCCATATGAAAAAAAAGCAACAAGACACACAATTACATAAAAGTTAAGATAAACATCCACCACAACGGATTCCCCACGTTCCTCACTGTGATGGAAGGCAAAAAAAGTCCAATCTGCTTCCTCTTTATTCTCCCGCGGTCGGGGCAATCGAACCATCCGTCGAGGCGATCGCACCCGCAGCCGGCGGTTAAAACTCCCGCGTCGGGGCGATCAAAACTCCCGCGGCTTGGAGTCCCCGAAGTCGGTCTCTGACCAGAGACCGCGGGCTCCACGATGCTAAGTTCGCCAGCACCCACGGTTGGAGCTCTGAGGTCGACCTCTTTCAAAGGGATCGCGAGCTCCATGATGGTAAGTCCCGCAGGCGACCGCGGTGGAGCTCTCAAAATGGGTCTCCAGCAAAGGCCGCCAACTCCTCGATGTTAGGCCGCAGTGAGGACAATACGGAAAAAAATCGCATCTTCGTCGAGGTAAGAGATTAGGAAAAGTTTCCCCCTACATAAAACAAGCTAAAGAACTCTAAAAACATACATTTAACACATACAATTAAAACACGAAGAATGAAAGGACAGACAGACTGTTGGCGAGGCAGCCATTGCTGGCGCCACCCGGTGGCATGAGTAAGAAATAAAATATAATCAATTAAATCATTAAAAGCAGAGAAAGTGCAAGGTGGATTTCACACTGATTCTTTTCTATTGTAAGTTTCAAATGGAGTACAAGGCTTTTACAAGTGTTGGAAGTCACTTCCCCACTGTTACCAGATTCTTGAACCAGACTTCTCGTAACCTGAGGATGAATTTCCAGATATTTCAAAATCTACCTTCTTTACAGGACGTAAACATTTTTAATCTACATTTTCTCTTTAGCAATAAAGCAATAATCTGCACTCTAGTTGTTTTCTCTTTTGCACTGCCTGACATGCTCATGTATGGTATAATTTACGTGGAAAGCATTCAAAACAAACTTGTTTTTTCACTGAAAAAGGCAGTGCTCCAGTAACTCAGCAGTCAGGTAGAATCTTTTTTCTTCTTTACACTTCCTTACAACCCTCTATTTAAATCAAAGATAGACACAAAAGGCTGGAGTAACTCAGCTGGACAGGCAGCATCTCTGGAGAGAAGGAATGGGTGAGGTTTCTGGTCAAGACCTTTCTTCAGACTTGTTTCCTCTTTTGTGGTTGAAAACCCTCAGTTTCTCTAGTTTTGCTCCAAACATGGCTATCACTAATATTTTTATGCATTGTGTCCCTTTATGTGGGTGGTAAGCCTTTTAATCTAGAATGCACCTTATAACTGCCCAATAATAATAATAATAATAATACATTACATTTATATAGCGCTTTTCATATACTCAAAGACGCTTTACAGGGATTTAGAGAACATAGGGAAGTGAATAAATAGATAAGTAAACGAACAGAGAAAGGAGACACTTTGGTTCTGAATTCTTGGTTGTCAAGAAGAACTGCCAGGTTGGGAAATCCAAGAGTTTCTCCATTGTTAAGAAAAGTAAAGTAGAAAGTCAGTAATGCTAACAGAGTGGGAAGTGCTCTGAACAGAATTGCATACTCACACAAATATCATCATATCATATCATATATATACAGCGCGGAAACAGGCCTTTTCGACCCACCAAGTCGGCCCGCCCAGCGATCCCCGCACACTAACACTATCCTACACCCACCAGGGACAATTTTTACATCTACCCAGTCAATTAACCTACATACCTGTATGTCTTTGGAGTGTGGGAGGAAACCGAAGATCTCGGAGAAAACCCACGCAGGTCACGGGGAGAACGTACAAACTATAATTTGTCACAAAGATAATTTGTACAGGAGAAATAATATTTTGGCAGCAAAAGAACCGAAGGGAATAAAGGACCTCCTACAGTTTATATTCTATGGAATTGTACCCAGTCAAAAGTCGGAGGGAGGAGGGGAGGGGATTCGAAGTTGGAAGAAGTACTTAATCATGCTGCTCTCATCTTGGCATTTCAAAAAACTCCTGGTCAAATAATGCGGTTTAAAATAACCAGCATAAGTCAAATTTTGAGTTATATTATATTTCATTAATGTTTATTGGTTACCTGGATACTGCAAGTAAGATTTCTATAATTTCATAGCATTTTACATAACCTTTCTTTGCTCAGATTGTGTTAATTTAAGCACCTTGTATTTAAGATTACCAATGTACATGGCACACGAGTTGTGGATATTATATTTTTGGACACTGGAATCGTTGCATCTGTTGCTGTATCGGAGCTAAGAGAAATTCCGCCTCCATTTATGCACGACTCTGTTTCCATACCACCTCAGGTAATGATCTTCGGAAATATTTTTGCTCTATTAAAGTGTATGTACAGAATAGATGTTAATGGTCACCATGCGCTGCCTCTTAACCTTCATTTAAATTCCAATAGATTTCTCTCCACTGTTCCCTGGTGTCAAAAGGATCAAAGCTGCTTGTTCAATCATTACTTGTGGCAGGTTATATAACCACTCTGACTAGGAACTTTCAAAAAAATTAGTTGTCTCCAAATCTGGCTCCACTTGGAATGGAGCCATTTCCCTCACCTGTTAAGACCCTAGTGGGTTTTTTTAATGGATATAACTTGAGTTCTGGTTTCATTTTAGGTTTTTTTTTGCATCAAAAAATGTCTTTGTATAAAATGGAGAGCAGAGTTGTATGCATCATTCTAAGGTGGTGTAACTAAGTTACTTGGTAGCAAGATTGCTTGCTGCTGTGCAGATCTGTCTGTGGCACTGCATCCCAGGCATGTGAATCATCTGTGTTTCCGCGGATTTCTGTGTTTTTAAAATCCATTTCCCGCGCTTTTTGCATGATTTCCGCGTTTTTCACTTTTCCAAATAAACGGAGAATTCGGATCGAAAAAAAGAAAGAAAAAACAATAAAAACAAAGTATAGACTTGCAATTAACACTAGGGTTCAGCTAGAGGTCGCTAGGGGTTCTGTGAGAAATCCCCCGTTTCCTGGAAGTCTCTCCGAAAATGTGGCACCTCGGCAGCCAATCTCGACCTCATCGGGACTTCCATGGCCGATTGGTGGGTTGAATTTGCAACCAGCGGCCGGGGCTCTGGAACTCCAACCCAGCTGGAGCCAGCAAATCTATCCCCATAGCCAACTTCCTTGACCTGCTGGATGAACCAGCAAAGCTCTGCAACCAAGAGTGCCAGAAAATTAGTGGTGGAACTGTAATGAGTAAATTTTAAATTTAAGTGCAAGATTATATAACTAAATTAATTAAGACAGGGTTAAAATATAAAACACAGCAGAAAAGCCAATTACCACCTTTTTGGGCTGATTATCAATTAATGTGCAAATTTACTTCAAAATGTTATCAGTATGCAGTGACATATTCACATTATTTTGTAATGTCCATTTTTACTTTGAAATGCGCTAAGAGGCTTGAAACTTGTCATTTTGTGTGTAAATTTTCCAATATTTTGGCCCCCGCAAACGCTCGGCTCTTTTCCTCTTTTTTTTTACCTCACTCACATGCCTGCTGCATCCTGAAGTTTAGTTTGCATCTCGTGTCATCTCGTTTATCATGTTTCACTACTTTTGATGCTTTGTATATCTGCTGTATCAAGTCCCTGTAACCCATTTATGTCCTTGTAAAATGTTATTAATGGTTATCTTAATTTTGCTGGCAAAATCTACAATCCACACTTGCTGTATTGAAATTTATTTGCGATTTATATTGATGCTTAAAGTTAGCGTCTTTACACATATTGTCTCATTAGAAAGGACAGTTCATATTATAGAATTTGACTGTCAGTTATTTTATTTTAGGCTATTAAGTGCTGCTTGGCAGACCTCACGTTTAACATTGGCATGTGGACACCTGATGCAGTATTGTGGCTTAGAGACACCGTGTTAAATTGCTCTGACTGCAGCATTAAGGTAAATGTGAATAAATTGTCTATCCCTTTGAAATCTGATTTCAAGTCTTGAAGTTATGGTTGTAATTATTTGAATTTTGTCTTATTTCAGATTGTGAAAGTTGATGATACCAAAGGACTAGTTCATATTTACTTGTTTACTTCGAAAAATTTCCCCAATCCTGAACGCAGTATTAATCATAAAATAACAAATGCCGATCTGTGGAAGCACCGGAAGGATGTTTATCTGGGCGTCGAACGAAGTTCTACTGGCTTTCCAAGCAATAAAGGTGATGCAAACATTGCATCAGAGTTTGAAACAAAAACCTCAGTGAAGGACTTTGGTATTGCACCAATCAAAATGGTTGCCCCACACGTTATACACAATGCCCTTCCATCTCCTTTTGTCTTGCCACAGCCTGGGGAGCACATGGATGTCTTCATTTCTGTAGCTTGTCATCCAGGCCACTTTGTTTTCCAACCTTGGCAAGAACTGTACAAGTTAGAGGTTCTTATGGAAGAAATGGTCCTTTATTACAACAGTACCGAGTGGCAGTGTATATCAGTAGAAAAGAACAAAATATTTGTGGCTCAGCTGGATAACAAGTAAGTATTTAAGGTTATTTCTTTCAAGCCAAATATTTACCAAAGTTAGTGTTGTAAGGAAAAATGCAGATGTTGCATATCACTTCCCAGTTGTTGATGGATGCCCCAAAGTTCACTGATGCGGCCTTTATAGTTTAAGGCATCCTTTTGTTGGGTACTATTATCAGAAAAAGAAAGAAAACTATATTTTTGAGGGGTGGCAGATGATTAATGAACTATCATTATCATCTTATTGAAACATATGAGATAATTAAGGGATTGGACATGCTAGAGGTAGGAAACATGTTCCTGATGTTGGGGGAGTCCCGAACCAGGGGCCACAGTTTAAGAATAAGGGGTAGGCCATTTAGAACGGAGATGGGGAAGAACTTTTTCACTCAGAGTTGTGAAGCTGTGGAATTCTCTGCCTCAGAAGGCAGTGGAGGCCAATTCTCTGGATGTTTTCAAGAGAGAGTTAGATAGAGCTCATAATGATAGCGGAGTCAGGGGATATGGGGAGAAGGCAGGAATGGGGTACTGATCCCATTGAATGGCAGTGTTGGCTCAAAGGGCCGAATGGCCCACTCCTGCACCTATTGTCTATTGTCATTAAAACCTTTGTCGCATTTGCAAATTTGCTCAAAATAAGACATTGGATTTTTAATGAAAAGGCAATTGTGGACCGTTCACCATACATTTGTAATTTTTTTGGTGGCACAGAACAACGAACAGTGTCATATTACATTTACATTCATGTTTTGTGTCCATCTTTCTTCAATATAGTTTGGTGTTTATGCACATTAGGAAATGGGATTACTTTAACAGGGCACTGAGTGAAGGAAGCTGCAGTTGTGATTTAAGTTGCTTACCAAAGAATCATAGGAGGTTACTTTTTTATGAATCCTCGATTAGCATGTGAAGAAATAAGGTTGATCTATTAACAAATAAGGCCTCTCAGTTAAGTGCCTTAGACTATTTTTCTACAATGAATTAAAGGTAAATTATTACTTTTATCATTATTGAAATTCCTTCCATAAATGTAAGTAATAAACAATTGAGGGCAATGAACTGATCTCTGGCTCCACCACTGGTTACATCCCCCAATGCTGCAAAGAACCCATTTTTTCCAACTTTGTTTTCTATGTGACATCCATGTTTCAATCCATGCGAAATATGATTCCATCAATTCAGGACATCCTGGAACAACTGCAGAAAAGAGGAGCGGCCAGAAGCCATGGTGCACAATGCCACGAATGACATGGGTAGGAATAGGGATGAGGTCCTGCAGAGTGAACATTGGATGTTGGGCTTAAGATTAAAAAAGCAGGACGTTAACAATAATAATCTCTGGATTACTCCCAGTGCTATGTGCCACATAGGGTAGGAATACAAAGACATGACATCTGAATGCATGGCTGACGAGTTGGTGCAGGGGAGCAGGGATTCAGATCTCTTCATGGGCAGCGTTGACCTGAACTAGAAGGGGGCTGGTATCCTGGTGAGCGGGTTTGCAAGTGCTACTATGGAGGGATAAAACTTGATTGACAGAGGGATCCTATGCAGTTGTGAGGCAGGTGGGGAGGCTGAAAGTCAATATAGATGTCAAGGACAACAATAGACAGGATAAGCAGGAACACTGCAGGGAACATGGAAAGACATTTGAAGTGCATTTATTGCATTGCAAGAACCATGATGGGGAAGATGGATGAGCTCAGTGGATAGGTCCTTGCAACTGGGACATTATAGCCATTACAGGAAGCTGGCTAAGGAGGGGAGGGAAGGGGGGAGGGGACACACAGGATTGGCAGGTTAATGACCCAGGGGACAGATTCTACCAGTGGGATAGCGGTGGGGGTAAAAGAAGAGGAGAACTTGATTTATTCATTGAGAAAGTCATAGCAGTGGCCTCAGATTACATTACTGAAGGATTGTCCAATGAGACTATATGGGTGGGGCTGAGAAATAAGAAAGCGAATTGTTGGGATTGTACTTTTGTCCCCAAATAGTCAAAGGGAATTAGAAGAACAAATATACTGGGAAATTGCAGATTAATAAAGTTGTCACAGTCAGGGATTTTAACTTTGCCAATATAGATTGGGACCATCATAGTGGCACTGGGATCGAATTTGTCAAGACAAAGAGTCAAACAGGCCCTTTGGCCCAACTTGCCTACACTAGTCCCACCTGCCTGCGGTTGGCCCATCCCTTCTAAACCTATCCTGTCCATATACCTGTCCAAATGTCCTTTTAACGTTGTGATAGTGCCTGCTCAATTACCTCATCTGGCAGCTTGTTCCATTTCCCCATCACCATTTGTGAGGATTTTTAAAAAAGTCTTCCTGCCCCCCCCCAGTTTCCTATTAAATCTCTTCCCTGTCACCTTAAGCCTATGTCCTCTGGTTCTTGATTCCCCTACACTGGGTAAAGGACTGTGCATTTGCCCAGCGTGTTCAGGAAAGTTTCCTTGGGCAATATATATAAGCCACCTACAAGGGTGAGAGCAAAGCCTGAACTATTCTTTGGGAATTGAGCAGGGCAAGTGACTGAAGTGTCAGTGGTGAGGACTTTAGCACCAGCGACCACAGTTCTATTAGCATGAAAATACATAGAGGGGTTATCTTGAGGACCATGTTACAATCAAGTTGTCCTAAAACGTGCAACGGTCGATGTTGCCAGAACTCAAGGGCCTGGAGCTAGAGGGAGAGACTTGGGCAGGCCAGGACTTTATTCCTTGGGTAGGAAGGAATTGCAGATGTTGGTTGACATTGAAGATAAACACAAAATGCTGGAGTAACTCAGCGGGATAGGCTTTTTGAAGAATGATCTTGACCCAAAAAGTCACCCATTGTTTCTATCCAGAGATGCTGCCTGTCCCGTTGAGTTTCTCCAGCAGTATGTATCTACCTTTATTCCTTGGGCACTGGAGGCTAAGGGACTGATATTATAGAGGTGTATAAAATCATGAGGGTGATAGGCAGGGTAAATGTCTTTATCCCAGGTAAGGAATCAAGAACTACAGGAAATGGTTTAAGGTGAGAAGGGAAAGATTTAATAGGAACCTGAAGGGCAACATTTTCGCACACTGGGTCATGTCTATATAGAACTAGCTGCCTGAGGAAGTAGTTGAGGCAGGTACTATTAGAACATTTAAAAGACATTTGGACAGATACATGGATTGGAAAGGTTTAGAGGGACGAGGGCCAGGCACCTTATCAAATGCCATTTGGAAATCTCAATACAGAGCATCTACAGATTCAGTGTATAAATTGCCCTGTTACTTCCTCAAAGAATTCCCCTCAACAGGGAGTACATTAGTGAGTCCCACCACTAAATTTACATCCCTTGGGGTGAGATTTGTTCTTGGCAGAAAGGTCCTGCACTACCCAGGACCTTTTCAATTAGCAGCTGGATTTGGTAGTCAAGTGCATATTTGCCAAGGCAAGCACTTACAAAGGAATTGGGAAAATAAACACATTTTTAATTGCCATCTTTACATCTGGACAAACACAGGGATATAAAGCACCATAATCACTTTCCATAGATGCTTCCTGCCCTGCTGAATTTTTTGAATATTTGGTTTTGTTTCAGATTTCGTGCATTTGCAGTTATTTTTGGCTTTCAGCAAATATTAGCATGCTTTGTGCATGTAAAGGAATTTTATTGTAATGCTTGGACATTACGATTTGGGCACCTTGAACTTTTAAAAATGTTCTCAGTTATTTTACAATGTCCTTGTATCACTTTTCAGGTGATTGATCACTTATTCATGGAGGTTTGAGAACAGCCTTGAATGGTTGAAATACTTCGGAATGCACCGAGACCGGGAATAATTTATCTTCCATAATTACTTATTTACTTTTACGTTTGTATTTTTTGTAATTCTAGGTGGTATCGTGTGCTGGTGAAAGGGATTCTTACAAATGGTTTGGTGTCTGTATATCAGTTAGATTATGGCCGACATGAGCTGGTGAGCTGTAGGAAGGTGCAGGCGCTGGTACCACAATTCCGTCAGTTGCCTTTCCAAGCAATTACAGCACAGTTGGCTGGTGAGTTAAGAGTGTAAATGTGACTGTTGTTCTGTGGCTGCTTTATACTGTTGCAAACAAATATACTAAGTTGATAATTATACTAAGTTGATAATTATCAATCTTCTAATGGTTTGATGTTGTGTACTGGGAATTAAGTCAGTCATTTGTTTTCATCATTTCTTAATGAAATAATTTGCAAAGATGGCTTAATCATGTTTTCTGGTTTTATACTAATTTTAGATTAATCCTCTGTGTTTTAGACTTTCTATTAAATATGAACTTTAATCTATGATCAAAATATAATAAGTTGCCTACATGTGTACTGTTGCAATTGTAGTGGAAATTATCATTGCAGTAATTGTCTGGAACTGTAATTATAATCCACAGTGCACCAAGCTTTCCTTGACAAATTTACATTTTGCTAATGATTTGATGACTTTAGTTCAGTAATATCATTTTAACACTAACATTATGATTCACTACAAGATGAGCAAATCTTGCAATTGATTCCAGCTCTTACTGCTCTTGTCATTTGATTTTTCTTTTTAACTGGTATGGATAAAGATTATAATGTGCAAGTGCCAAATTTTGTATTTGAAAAAGACTAAGTGACAAGTTTGACACTGCATTTTCGATGTTTTCCCAAATAACTCCAACAGTAAATTGTACTCATTTATAAAGTTAAACTTACAGATATATGGAAAATAACTGTTTGGATTTCTGTTGTTCAGAATTGCGTTCTCAATCATAGATTTGTGTAACTTGTGCCGAGGCCGCTTAGCTCATTGTAACTGTGCTAGCTCTTTGAAAGATCAATCAATTATTTCCTCTTATTCATTACACTGCTCTGCATGTTTCCTTTCTCAGTATATTTCTATTACCTTTTGAAGACAATGATTGCGTTTGCTTGTTTACCTTTTCAACGGTGTCACACTGACGACAGTAACTTGCCATATGTGATAAAGGACGTCTCTTCAACTTCCCTCTCTTCCTACCTTCACCATCCAACAATACTTAGTTAAATTAGTGGCTAGACTGCCATTATTGCCCATCCTTAATTGCTTTTGAGGTGGTTGTGGTGAGCCACCTTGAACAGTAGTAGTCCTCTAAGTGATGGTGCCATGTTGTTGGAGATGGAGATTGAGGACTTTGGCTCAATGACAATGAAGAACCACTTGTATTACAGGATCATATGTGACTTGGACGAACTTGCGGAAGATGGTCTTTCTGTGCACGTGCTTGTTGGTGTCTTTGTCAATACAGATTGTAGGTTTGGGATGTGCTGTTTGAGTAGGCTCTTTAAGATCAGTGCAGTGCATTTTGTAGATGGAACACAGAGCATCAGTAGTGGAGGGAATAAATGTTTAGGGTTGTTGCCTGGGTGCCAATCGGTGGTCTGCTTTGTCTTGGATTTGATTGAGCTTCATGAAAGTTTCACTCATCCTGGCATAGGGACAATCCCGACTTGCGCATTATTGATGATAGAAAAGCTTTACCTTGTCACAAGGTATGTCACTTGCTACAGCACAGCCAGCCCCTAACCTGTTCTTGCAACCATATTTATGCAGCTTGTTCATTAAATCTCTGGCCAATAGATGCTGACTCCCTTTCTCTCCTCGCACCCACAAGCCGACCAGGCTGTTGATAGTCTTAGCAATGGTAATGACATTGAATGTCAAGGGTAGACGGTTAGATTCTCTCCTTTTGGAGATTATCATTATCAGGGGCTTCTGTGGGATGTTACTTTTTTCACTGCTTAATTATCTGCTTAATTTGCTATGGAGCTGTAAATGAAATTGAACATTACATAATCACCACCACCCATCCACTGACCAAACGGAAAGAAAATCATTAATAATGCTGCAGAAAATAGGTGGGCAATGCCTTAAGTATGCATTGATTAACCTCCAACCGTTATCCTGTTTCAGATGGTGGTAAAAACACCCTTTTAACTTAGGCAAAAACATTCCACCTTGAACAAACATATTCATTTTGTCTTGCAATGTACTAATTAAATATCTGGTTGTCCTGGTCTCTCTTTGTGGCTGGGTTCTTTACATCTACATCCAGTGAAGTCCTTGAAGTAATTTGTAAAATGTGGTACCCAGAATGAACACACACAGTTACAGAGCCTTTAAAAGTAATTAATAATGGCCAAATATTAGTTACCTTGGGTAGAGCAAGGAATTTCATTGACTTAAAGTCAAGAATCTAATGAACTTTAGGAACATAGGAGATGGGGGTATCTTCGCCATAACAATCCTTTTGAGATAGAGAATTTCATAGATTTATAAGCCTCTGCATAAAGGAACTCGTCTCTGAAATCGGGATAAAAGAAGATTGCCAATTTGGAACTGTGTCTCTTGGCATGGTGAAACAGCCTCTGTTTTGAGATCACTTAATTCTTGTAAACTCTAGTGAGCATAGATTAGTTTTCCTTAATGCTTATGATGGGTAAATTCCTTATTCCACTATGTTGACTCCAATGCAAGTATACTAACAGTTAACCTCTACGGTGTACTCCTGATTTAACTTCTGAAAACTGCAAGAGAATTTGGAATTACTAGTTTAACTAACTTAATTTCTTAGTATTTTGTTGTTTCTTTGGAAAGGCTAATCTTTTCCGAAATAAATTCAACTGAATGATTGTCATTTTAACGTATTTTGCAGGTGTGAAATGTGAACAATGGTCAGAGGAAGCATCGATTGTTTTCCGTAACCATGTTGAGAGGAAGCCTCTGGTGGCTCAAATACAAACTGTTCAGGGTAGTGCAAATCCCTGGGATCGAAAAGTTGTGACTTACTTGGTGGACACATCCCTTCCAGATACAGATGTCTGGATACATGATCTGCTGACAGAATATCTTGCAGAGCTGTCAAAAGCTGCATAATCATTGTTTACCTTAACATTTTCAAAGTAACTTTAATTTCTGACCATTAGCAATAACTGAATTGAGAGCACAACACAATCTAGTTTGCTGTTATTTACAAGGTTTCAAAATATCTTGAATGGTATGATGGTGATGCTATAAGATTTGAAAGCCTCATGCTTTTTCTGTAAAAAAATATATAACAATGATTTGTTTGTTCACTTAACAATGTTTGGATTACTGAAGAAATGTGTTCATTGAAAATGTGCTATTGGCTTGTCACCAGCCTTTGCCATTAGCCATGTATTTGAAGTGAAGGGTTGTGGAGGAATAATAAACTAATTAATCATTCTTCTGGTTATTTATTTACTTATGCAGGGTTAAACAGGAAACCTGCCGTTTGGGTTCTATAAACTGATTCGCAGCACCAAAATTGTTTTTTTTAAATAAGATATTAATACAGGGCTTGAATCTTCTAAAAACAAAATTCAAAGGCTGCTTTTCCATTCTTTCAGGATTGGCTCTTTGGTATTAACTTTCATTGAAATGAAACTGACAGCTCCCTATCTTAGCAAATCCAACTATTTCCATTTAATTTGGGCAATTTGCAGAACAAGACTTGCACTATATAACAGCTTTCACCTTCAGAAAGTATCGTCATGTTTTGTAGTCAATAAAGTACTTTTGTAGTCACTTTATAATGTGTGCAATTTGCATACACCAGGCACCCACAAACAGCCATGTGGTAATGATCAAAAATTGTTTTGGTGGTTTAGGAATATATATTGAATGGAACTTTGGAATAATTCACCTGGTTTACCTTTTAAATCTTAATCATTAGGCATTTAGTTCTCAAACTAGAGGTTTCTTTCACTCCAATGCAATTGCAATTCCTGAGTCTTTCTAATCTAAGCGTAATGATCTCTTGCTATCGAGCTACATTCCTGGACTACAGAGCTGCCAATTATAACTTGCAGATAATGCACAGAACATTTTCATTGCAGCAGTGAGGATCCTGGAAAGTAATGATCAGTGAACCAGGTGATAGGAAATAACAAATCCTTTGCAGCAACACGTCTTTTTTTAATTCCTTCTAGGCATATGGCATCGAAACAGGTCCTTCAGCCCACCGAGTCTGTGCTGACCCACAAACACAAGTTCCATATGACACACTAGGGACAATTAAATATTTAGCATATTCATCGAATACTCCATGGTGGAGAAGAATATAAAGAATAGGTTGCCTAACTAACAAGATTTCAATTTTTCAAATGGAAAGCATCCTCATGCCATATTCTTAATCTTCCAAGTTATGCATTGGTTAAGCATCACATTCAAAAATGGCGGCATTGAAAAGTTGATTATTATTTCCAAGTATGTAACTAAATCATAAACTTGATTATATCAGACAACCTCACGTTTATAAAAATTAAAACTAATCAGAGTTTGCATGTTTCAACACCCGGTCAGTTTTGTTTTAAACTTAATTTTAATCAAATTTGCTCCCAAAAGGTAAAATAATTCCATGAAAAAACTGTTCCCCTTTACCACAATGTCTAAAGGTCACAATGAAGAAAAGCAGCAGATACTGAAATACTTAGCAGTCAGGCAACTGTGGAAAGCACAGACAAAATATTTTAAATATGTAACCTACCTAATCATGGAATGACACTGCAAATTATAAAAATGTTTAAAATGGGAAAGGGTGAATGTAGGAATATTCTGCAAAATACTTCAAATATAATAATTGATAAAACCCATGAATTGAAAAGAAATCTTTTTAATGATTTTTTTTTAAAATCAGATGTTAATTCTGAAGTTCATTGGCGTAAAAAAACCCTGCAACTGTTGGAGATCTAAAACAGAAAATGCTGGAAGCATTTGCAGCTGTGATCCTGAACTTTCAGCAACCTAGAGTACAATGCTCTTAAGACAGTGGAATTGATTGTAGATTTTAGGAGAGTTCTACCTCCCCTCCCCCCACTCATCATCAACAATGCCACAGTCACATCTGTGGAGTCATTTAAGTTCCTAGGAACCATCATCTCCAGGGACCTAAAATGGGAGGCTACCATCGACTCCACAGTGAAAAAGGTCCAACAGAGGATGTACTTCCTGTGGCAGCTGAGAAAGCACAATGTGCAACAGGCATGATGGGTCCATGATGGGACTGCCATCATGATGGCTGTCCTAACCATCTTCATCATGGTCTAGTTTGGCTCAGCCACGAAGCATGACATCCAGAGGCTGCAGTGCATCGTTCGATCAGCCGAGAAGGTTTTTGGCTGCAACCTACGAACTACACTGCAAGGGCCAGGAAGCGAGCAGGTAAGATCACCTCTGACCCCTCTCACTCTGGCCACAAACTCTTTGAAGCAACTCCAGACTGCCAAAGCCACCACAGCCAGACATAAATCAGCTTTTTTCCATGAGCAGTAGCTCTACCCAACAGCCAAAAGTCTGTAGCCTCCTTTTGCTCTGATATTTTATTTTATTCTTCACGTGTTTAAATTATAATGTTTTATTTTCAATTGTCTCCTATATATCGTGTTGTTATCCTTGCGAGCAAAGCACCAAGGCAAATTCCTTGTATGTATACATACTTGGCTAATAAAATGTATTCATTTCAATTCAATTCAAAGCGACCCTGCTTGCAGTCAACTGGCATTTC
Organism: Rhinoraja longicauda; assembly: GCF_053455715.1. Lineage (NCBI taxonomy): Eukaryota > Metazoa > Chordata > Chondrichthyes > Rajiformes > Arhynchobatidae > Rhinoraja > Rhinoraja longicauda. The sequence goes on along the minus strand of NC_135955.1, from coordinate 41,451,485 downwards.
GAGAGGTCAGAATGGATAATTGTCTTCAGCCTTTCGCATTTTGTGAACATTTTGCAGTTTTTGTTAATGCCGAATTTAATAATTTCAGGTGACCAGCCTCTTCCTTCTCTCTGTGGCTGTACTTCTGTGTCAAGAGTGCTGTATTGCCATATGTCCCAAAACAGAACAATTAAATTTTTACTTGCAGCAGCACAACGGATATGTAAACATAGTACTCTGTAAGCACCATAATAAATGACAAAAATGTTCAGTATATTAAAAAAAACAATTATAGTGCAAAGACTAAAACAATGCCCCCAAGTCTACGTAGTTAGGAGCTTAGTTGGAAGTTATAATATTTAATAGCTTGATGGTTGTTGGGACAAATCTGCTCCTGACACTGGGCGTTAGTTTTTTGGCTCCTGTACCTTTCCAATAGCAAGAGTGAAATGTGTGTGTGTGGCCAGGGTAGTATGGGTCTCTGATCATGCTGATTGCCTTTTTGAGGCAGCAAATTCTGTAGATCCCTTTGATGGTGGGGAGGTCAGTACCCGTAATGGACTATGAGGTGTTCACCACTTTTTGTAATCTTCATTCCTGGGCATTCAAGTTGCCAAACCAGGCCGTGATGCAACCAGTCAACCGATGACGATATTGAAAACAAGCCTACTGACTGAACATAAAATCAAAGAAACTAATTTGGTAAATAATTCTAAGGTAGCTGTTATTAGATTTTATGGACTCTTGGTAAGTTGTCCAGGATGACATTGACAGGGAAACAGAACAGAACCAGGTGATCCATTTGCACATTGTCTGCTGTTCCAATTGCAAAACTATGACTTGTATTGCCTTTTTGTCCAATTTGGTTCCTGTCTAAGATTAAGGGAGATGCTATTAATCTGGATAACTTAGATATGACTCCTTAATGATAATTAGACTGTACAAAAGAAGTTTCATCAAACCCACATCACTGTTTCCCCTCATCACTTCTTTCTTTTTTTTCCCATGCACTAATTTCCATTTCACTGTGAGGGCATAAAGCCAATTTCATCAGTTGATTTTCTACCATTCTGTTTTCCTGCTGGTATTCCAGGTTTGAGTTGCCCAAAATAAAATCACAGTTCAATATTTCCAAAAGGCTGCTGAGTCCTTACACACTACTGCTATTTTTCCCTTGCTGGCCATCCAATCCAGGATACAGCTGAAGGATAACCTCGTTTATCTGATCACCCCACGGCACTGTCACTAAAGAATCTGACCATCTCTGTCCAGCTCCATGTTGCCCTGCCGAATGTTCATCCAGTTGTGTATACTGCTGTACCACCTTGACAATGTGGATGAGGGCATTTGCATTCAGGAGTTGACTAACATTGTTACCACTTGGCTATTGGCATTTTGCACCAACTGTGCAGTAATGTGGTCCTTGTTCGCAGATTATACCATGGTATCTCCCCTTGATGCTTTTGTCCAGTCACCTGTTACTGTACCATTCATTTACTTCAAAATTTAATTCTCAGCACTCAACCCAGGTTTCTCATCAAGATCTTCCTTTTCCTCCCTTGTCCACTGCAATGAGAATTTTCAATCTCATTGCCCTTACCTTACATTCACTACCACCCAAAACATGCCTTGAAAGTTCTGGAGACTTGCTATATCCAGGCATGAATATGATGGGCAATTGAATAGCTATGAGAAGGCGTAGACTCCATGGAAATCCACAGGAACTGTAGGGCTCAATGTAGGAGTACAGAATCAAAGCCAAACCATTTGCAACCATCTTCAGCTAGAAGTGGTTCAGGTCTGATTTTGTGCTTTTGCATTGGGCTCTGCAGTTAAGAGGCCCACAATCCCATGATGCATCAAGCACGGGTTTAAAAAAATTGTGACATGAAAACATGTATTCTTGAAGTAACTGTTTATCTTATTCTTTATAAGTTGTCTTTACCTATTAGTGTCAAAGATGGGTGTTTTGATACATTATCTCATCACATCTGATATAGTCATACTCAATCATAAATCTCAGTTGAAGTCCCAGACTCCTCCAATGCAATCTCCAAGTCTATTTTGATTTGCCATAAGGAGAGACCCATCAAAGATGGTAGCAGAGAAGTACACAATCTGGAACAACTAGTTCTGGGGGAAGTCAATATTAACTCCAGACCCCAGAAAATCTCATGGGATCAGGTCAACTTGGGCAAAAAAAATCTCTTGTTGATTATCAAGGTATTTATTTCACAAAATGCTGGAGTAACTCAGCAGGTCAGGCAGCATCTCAGGAGAGAAGGAATGGGCGACATTTCGGGTCGAGACCCTTCTTCAGACTGAACTATTTGTTGAACATGTTGATTATCAACCTCTCAGCCCATGAGATTATACAGTGAAACTATAATAATCCACTACTGTTCAGAAATCTGTCTGGTTTGGCATCTGACTCATCAGGTGATGTTTGTTGCACTATTTGGCTGTATCCCTGGATCCATTTAAATAATACTTTGTTATTCCAACAAAAATGAACAACTTTACATTTTCCCACATTATATTAGATCAAATTGTACGATACCTCTACAGTACTAAATAACGAGAGATTCAAAAATGATTTTGTAATGCAAACAGATTTCTAATGGCCTGTCATATTGCTCATTCCAGGAGTAGAATTAGATATTCTGAAAAATTCGATGCCGCCTAATTACACAATGAAGTGTGCGCATGTGCGGGACTCTCGGGCGGGCGAGGCCTGCGGAATCAGCAATAATTTCCAGACACTTTGAAGATGTGTATTACAGAAATGAGTTGCTTAAAGCTTAAATAATGTTTAAATAAATTGGAATTTTCATTTGTCTCACAACACACATCATCACAAACTACATGCATGCAAAACAACAGAAAAAAACGCATTTTGTGGATGGCGGTAAGAAATCCCACAACCGATTGCCTGAAAGCTCTGTAGACTTGCCTTATCCAGAGATGAATGGTCGCTGGGCAATTAAATGGCCATGAGGAGGAGCAGGCTCCATGGAAATCCACATAGTCAGGCACCACAGAGCACAATGCAAGGGTATAAAATCAAAGCCAAGCATTTGCAACTATCTTCAGCTAGAAGTGGTTTAGCTTTGATTTGAACTCTTGCTCTGGGCTCTGTGGGAACTGGTTGAGATGTCAGACTATTCCTGAGGTCCATAATATAATTCATTGGAACACTGAGTTTTGGATGAATAAAGCAGTGCACTCAGTGATATATTTCCAAATAATATTGGCCAAATTGTGTATTTATTTCAAATCAAATTGTGTATTTATTTCAAATATTCAAGCTGAAATATTTGCTTCTAGCCAAGCTAGTTAATCTTTAAAGATTTTAGGTTATTTGTGGATTTATTCAACAACTTGTCTTATTCATCATAATTAATTGGAATTTTGTGGAATATTAACTGAACCTCAAATTGCATACACATTGAAATATGTACTGCTTTAACCACTGCTTTAACTACCATACTCCTTTCTAAAACAACAAAACTATTAAAACACAATAACTTTCTGATATGTTATGATACAGAATATAATCAATCCAGATTACAATACATGAACATCACAACACTTTCAAATCACAACCATTGCCTGACGCTAATTTTCAAATTTAAAAATTCTTTTTGTTTTTCTTTATTGCAGGCAAATGTATTAGCCGAACCCATGTTTGTAAGTTCTAAATGTGTTCCAGCCATTTCATCATGGCATTTTAGCAAATGTCACTAAAACAATGCTGACTATCGTCGACTAACTTTTTCTCAAGATTCCTTTTATGATTCCTCATAATAGTTTCAAACAAACTCCAAACTGAGTAAAATAAAACTGTGAGAGTAACAATCTAAAGGATTAGATGCCTTGATTTTGTTGGAGAGAGGAATCACATTTTTGATATATATTAAGATCTTCTGGAATTTGGCTGATCCAGAAAATATTCACAAGAGGATAATATTCATTTAAACCTATTCCTTCAAAATCAGGGTGAAAGTTTTTTCAAAACCAACCTTGTCCAATGCTGTTCCTCATGATTGTGAAGTATTCTTGTCTACATTCATCTTTTAGCTTGAATGTCCAATAGAAGAGATTTGAGAGATTGGGACAGCAATATTGGAAGATATTGAAAGGTTGGACACAGGAGCAAGGGGGAATTTAACTTTTGGGGGTGGAGTTTAGGGATTGGAAGGACCAGATGATAGGGGCCAGTCCAATCACAGGAGCAGGGTCGTTATCCAGCTGCTGGAATTGATTATAGGTAATCTTGGTGGGTCAGTGGTTCACATTCATGTTTTTAAATCAAAGACAACAACCTGCTGGATCCAGCAATTCTCCTCTTCCTGACAACCAGGAAACTCACTGGTCAGTGTGAGACTTAAGGTAATGGGAAAGCTTAAAATACACCTTACTGAAATATTTAAATAAGTGACCTACCACCTAGGAGTCCTGCACCCATCTCGCCATCAATTAAAGGGAATAGTTATAGTAGTTCTCGTAATTCAGAGGCTGAAAGTAGTAATCCAAGGACATGTCGTGGAAATTAGTTATTTGAAATGTAAAATCATATTGACCTTGTTTGTTATCATTTCTCTATTGTCTTTTCGTGAAGAAAATTTGCTGTTCTTATCTTGACTGATCCAGGTGTAATTTCAGACATCATGGCGTGGTCTTTTGATGTTTCAGTGATCCAGCTGTATCGAGCTGGTCAAGGGCAGTGCAGCATGAACAACACATGCCGGCCTTGTCTGAGCACCCCACTAAATCCATAAATTTGAGGTGGAGTGGGTGTGAACTTGAGATTTTCAACACTATTATACCCCGGCTGACCCAAAACCACCAGGTTTGGGGAATCAAAACTCGTCATCTCTGAATTCTATTTGATATATTCACGATATATATACTTTTCACCTCATTTTCCCCAATATGAAAAATATTGTTTGATAAAATGTCAACATCGCTGGTTGTGGACCAGACTGTCGTGCGTTGTCCTATCATGTCTAACCTCAATCCATAAACGATCTTGTAATCTGCTCTAGCAATTTAAAAGCAAAATAGTTTTGTTAATTGTAACGTTTCCCTGTAGCTGACAGCTCTATCCTGCAAAACACTGGCGGTTAAGCACGAGGGACGATCTTCGTTCGCTTGTTTTCACGGGAGTGGAGGTGTGCAAACAAGAGCGAGTGTTTCTGGAAGGTTGGAGATGGGGTTGTTGGGGAGGTGGGGTTTGAGATGTTGAGGGATTTAAAGTGGATGACAGTGGTGAGTCTGGGGCCATGGAGAGGGGTGTTTGGGGGAGTGGGTGGGATTGCTTCGGGAGGGCTAAGGGTGTTGTAGGGGGTAGGAGAGGTTGATCTGGGGGATGGGGAACATTCCGAATACGCTTTGGGCGCGTACAGGAGTGGAGATACTCGGGTCTCTTGGTGATATTTAAGGAGGTGGGATACGTTGAGGATGTTGTGGTGGGATTACTCTGGTTGCCGGCGGAGCTGAAGCCGGGAGCTGTCTTCTTGCCTCCAGAGCCTCTGCCCTGCCCAGCCCAGCCCAGCCCAGGCCGGTGAGGACGGTCACTCTGTCTGCCTCGCCATATCTGGTCAAAATATTCACCGGGCAACAAAACAGAGCAGAAGCTTAAGCGACCGATATTTCCCCCCGCTCCGCCACATTGAGCACCCGAGCGGCTCGCCTTTGGCCGAATTTACAACTTTGCAAACATTAATTTTGCTACATGTTTAAAAATAGCCCCAGGAAGGCGGCGCCGCGCGTCACTTGCTTTAAATGGCCAAAAGTCTGGTGCCGCGAATCGGATTGGGAACCGAACTACCGCAGGCCGGCTGTCTCTCTCTCTCCCCCCTCACTCTCCCCCCTCACTGTCCCTTCCACACCGGGGGCCGTCTGAGCAAGAAAGCGCGCCCGGAGCTGGGTTGGCATTAAATGACTCTAGAGCGGGCTTTGGCGAGACCGGTAAGGGACGACGCTCCTGTGAAATTGTATTTAAAAATAAAGCGGACTCAAAGGAACCGTTTGATGTGAGGAAGTTTGCTCGTCCTCCCTCACGGCGGGTGGGGTGGGTACTTGCCATGTGTGCCCAGCGCTGCCACTCTTTGTACCTCCACGTCTCCTGTCGAGGTCGTGTTGCCCTGCTTGCTTGGAAAGCCACGAAAGTGTTTTTGTTTATTGCTCTTTACTTGTTTAAAGATTGCCATTAACCAAAATATTGCCATTTCGATTTAAAGTCACCAGTGATTTCTTATCAAACAGCCCTGAATCAAAGGAGTGTGTATTTTTAAAGTTGAGGATGAGTCGTTGAGTCCTCCCGGACTTAGTTGCCGGTAGTGCTCAGTCGCAGCAGTTTTACACTGAATGATATTGGTGTCGTCGGTCCTGAGGTTGAAAGGCGTGTTCATATCCCACAGGGAGAATTTAGGAGGCACTAACTGTTCAGATGAAAAAGAGACACCCCCTCCACCTGGGCAGACCTGAGATAATGCACTGCTGTACTTTGACATAGAGCTGGATATGTCCTAGTTAATACTCCTCCAACAACCAACATTAGTAAAAACTCATAATACTTTCTGTGTGTGACCTTGACGTGTTATATTTCTATTTTGGTCATAACTGCACTTCAAAATACTGGTTGGCCATTCAAGATTGCCCGAAGTTGGTAAAAGTGTTGCCTAAATGGACGTTATTTTCATACGTGGTGTTTGACCTATTCAGGATCACGCAGAGTGCAGAGCAATCAACTGCACATGTATAGACCAATCTTAACTTGACTGAAGAAGGGTCTCGACCCGAAACGTCACCCATTCCTTCTCTCCCGAGATGCTGCCTGACCTGCTGAGTTACTCCAGCATTTTGTGAATAAATCGATTTGTACCAGCATCTGCAGTTATTTTCTTATATTAACTTGACTAAAATGTGCTTGGCTGCCATTTAGCCCATAATGTGTTTATTGACTTAATGTAGTTAGCATGAGAGAGGGATGGACGACTGTTTGTTTCAGTGACCTTCCCAACGTTCTGGAGCATGAAAATGACCTCTGTTATTGTGATCAGGGCACGGCGTTGGGATTGTATTGACTGAATCTGCTGGATTAAAGTGCGCGTAGGTTAAGATTTTGAATTTGCAGTCCTATTTTGGAACATTTTTATTCTGTGAACAACAATTGCAGAACACTCTTCATTGATGGATGGAAACCAGTTTATTCCAGAAAGTCAGTGTCCCATATGCCTTCTTCACTACCCTATCTACCTATGATGTCACTTTCAGAGAACTATGTACTTGTACTTCTAGATCTCTCTGCCCTACTGTTCACTGTAAAGGTCCTGCCCTGGTTCCAGAGTCCTGCCCAATATGCAACACCTGACACCTTAAATGAGCACCATTAGCCATTCCTTGGCTGACTTGCCCAGCTGATTAAGATTCTGCTTAATTCTTGATAATCATTTTCACTGTCTACGATACTATCTACTTTAGTGTTATCTACAGACTTAGTAATCATGCCTTGTACATTCTCATCCAAATCATTGATACAAACAGCAATGGACCCAGCACCGATTCTTGAGGCACACCATTAGTCACAGGCATCCTGTCTGAAAAGTAACCTTTCACCATCACCCTCTGCTTACTGCCATGAAGTCAATACTGTATCCAATTAGTTAGCTCCCCCTAGATCTCATGCAAAATAACCTTCCATAGCAGCCTGCCAAAACTATGTTGACTATCCCTAGTCAAACACTGCCTTTGCAAATACATGTATAGCCTATCCCTCAGAATCCTCTCCGGTAGCTTTCCTATCACAGATGTCAGGTCTAAATTCTCTTTAATCAATGCTCATTTTGCCGTCAACTTCATTGGTCCAAAAATATGACAGAATAACCAGCTTTTATCAGTAGTTTTCCCTGGAACTGCACCATATAAATGGCCAATCAGGATCAGAGTGCATCCTTTGCCAGTTGACTCACAGAAATCTTCAGCCTCGCTGATTTTTTGGCAGGCTACTCTCATTTAATGTTGAACCTTCCATGCATCTCTGTGCTTCCAATTGTTGTTATCTGGACCTAACACTCGGCTTGCTTGATGACGTAGAACTGGAATGTAGTATAGAATACAAAGTGCAGGAGTAACTCAGCGGGTCAGGCAGCATCTCCGGAGGACATGGATAGGCTATGTTTATGTTGGGTCCCGTCTTCAGACTGATTGTAGTAGGGGAGGGAAAACTGGAAGAGGTTGGGGCAGAACAAAACTTGGCAAGTGACAGGTGGATACAGGTGAGGGGGGACTCTGATTGGCAGGTGGATGGCCAAAGGCTAGAGATGAAAAGGAGACAAAAGAGTGGCACGAGGAATCAAGAAAACAAAAGCGTGTCAAATAAGGCAAGGAGAGTAGCAAAAATGTGAAACTACAGAAGGGATTTAGGTGGAAGGGGACAAGGGGGCAGCATAATGGGAGAATTTGCGCCAGGGTGTGGATAGGGGCGTGCACAGGAAAGAGAGCAGTCAGAAAATGGCAGGTTATTACCTAAAATTAGAGAGTTCAGTGTTCATACCGTTAGGTTTTAAGGTACCCAAGTAGGATATGAGGTGCACATGGCCTCACTCGGGCAATGGAGGATACCCAGGATAGAAAGATCGTATGTGAATGGGAAGGGGAGTTAAAATGGTTAACAACCAGAAACTTCAGCAGGTCTTGGTGGACCGAGCACAAGTCACTAAGTCACTTTCCTCCTATTCCCTCTCTGTTCACCTTTCATACCGGGTCCCATATTTCTCTTTTAATCTTCTTTCTTTTCACCTCCATCCTTTGTACATAGTCCCCCAATCTGCCAATTACCCCATCTCACTTGATTCCATTTATTATTTGCCGAACTTTGCCCCATCCCTACCTTTCTTTTCCAGCTTTCTCTTCCCTATTCTAATCAGTCAGAAGAAGGGCCCAACGCAAAATGTTGGCTGTCCATCCCTCCACAGATGCTGCCTGACCGGCAAAGTTCTTCCAGCATTTTATTTTCTGTTCAAGATGCCAATATCTGCAGGCTTTTGTGTCTCACACCGAACTATCTTTCCTCATCCTCTCCACTGCCAGGATGATGCCGAATGCAAACTCGAAGAACAGCGCTTCATATTCTGCCTGGAGAGTCTGTCGTGATCTCCATCCTTCCCTCCTCCATCTGATTCCATCTATCAATCATCCCCTCCTCACCTAGATCCACCTATCACAAACCAACTCTGGCTCCACCACTAGGCCTCACTTCTTTATACTGGCTCTCACCCCTCTGACACATCAACAATTATAGTGGATGGACACAGTAAATACCGGAGTAACTCAGCAGGACAGGCAATGTCTCTGGACAGAAGGAATGGGTGGCGTTTAGGGTCGAGACCCTCCTTCAGACTCTGTCGGCTCTCAACCCGAAACGTCACCCATTCCTTCTATCCAGAGATGCTGCCTGACCTGCTGAGTTACTCCGGCATTTTGGGTCTATCTTTGGTGTAAACCACCATCTGCAGTTCCTTGCTAAACAATTGCAGCGGGATCTTCACCAGCAGGGTAAGTGGGCCAAGGAATTACAAATGACATTCAATTCACCTAAATGCATGGTGTTTGCATTTTGGGAAGTTAAACCAGGGTAGGACTTTCACAGTGAGGTGTAGAGCCCTGGGGAGTGTTGTAGAGCAGGTACAAGTTCATAGTTCCCTGAAAGTCTTGTCACAGGTTGACAGGGTCTTGAAGAAAATGTTTGGCATGCTGGCCTTCATCAGTGAGGGTACTGAATTTAGGAGATGGGATGTTTTGTTGGTGAGGCTCCTCTTGGAGTGTTATGCACAGTTCTGGTCACCCTGCTCTATGTCATTCAGCTAGAAAGATTTCAAAGAGAATTTATGAAAATGTTTCCATGGACAAGTTGGACCTGTATGCTAGGGGCAATTTGTGGGAGGAAACTGGAACATCCAGAAAAAAACAACACGGTCATAGGGAGAATGTGTAAACTCCACACAGACAACTCTCAAGGTCAGGATCGAACCCAGGTCTCTGGAGCTGTGAGGCAGCAGCTCTACCAAGTGTGTCTCTGTGCTCCGGGGCATAGACCATAAAACATTTCCTAATAGTGGATTCCAGCAACATATATCTAGATAAATGGACTGCACATCTCTGCTTTCTTTCTTGAGTAGTTGAATATGTTTTCTCTGGATCAACTGGGTATTCCCAAATGAAGGTAGACTTGGAAGCTCTCTCCCAATGGATTTACTACCTCCAGTAATCATGTATGTGATGTCTCCAGTAACTATGTCTCAGTGCCACGTTATTGGGTATAAGGATGATGCAGCAGTTACATTACCAGTTCAGTGATCTAGAGGCCTGAGTTCAAATCCCACCAGAGGAGCAGTGGAATTAAAATTCTGTTGTTCTGGAATCTGGGTCCGCAAGGAAAAAAACATCAATTTAATTTAGATTTGATGACCAAGAAAGACAACCAGGTTATCTGGTTCATTCATTTTCTAAATCTCCCCAAAGCCTGAGCTTCAAGGCAACACTTTTTAATATTGTAATCTCTGAAATTATTCATGGATGGATAAATGATTCCACGCAGGTGCCATCTCTGGATGGAATGTAAAACCATTGAGAATTCTGAAATATTTCATTAAATGTTGATCTTTAAATATCTACCATAGTTTAACTCTTGTCAAATTTCTCAATTTAATTTACCAGTTTTCTCCTCGTTATATTTGGTATTATTTAGATTTAAGGATTTGATATGCAACCTCCAAACTTCGTTTATAGTTCTATCACATTTTAATTAGACATTCTTAGTGAATCATTGCTACAAGAATGCTAATTATCTTTATCCTATTGTTGATGCGATGATCTAAAAACAGCCTGTTCTCTCGTTAATTCCACAATACATACCTCTCAGAAACTTGAATACATTCTGTGGCATGAACTATATTTGTCTTTTTTTTTACCTTTGGAGATCAAACCATTGATTTTGCTACAAGTATCTCTGTTCTTGATTAAGTACCTCTTCAACTACTAGGAGACATGATAATTATTCCCAGTAGTGCAGTTTGTCCCACTATTGATTTTCTCTGTCCATACTCTGCAATTGTCCCTGGATCACACTTTATTATCAAGTCCACTAATAACCACTGACTGCATCCCCTATCTGCCCTCCTAATCATCAACCCCCCCCCCCCCCATTGCTGTTCACTGGTGAGAGAGCATCTCTGTTGAACTATCCTTCCATGTGGAATGGTCTGTGACAGGACGGCGGCAGCATTGGACTGAAGAAGTGTCTCGACCCAAAACGTCACCCATTCCTTCTCTACAGAGATGCTGCCTGTCCTGCTGAGTTACGCCAGCATTTTGTGTCTATCCATGGTATGTGACAATATTGCAGCAGAGAACTTGTGGAAGAAGAGCTTTAACTATATTTTGAGGACACCATCCTTTGTGTTGTGCTCTGAATGTATCCCATTTCACATGGGCAACATGCAGAACAAATTTACCAGCTCAAAACTTGACATTCACGACTTGGGCATTGTATCATTCCAAATAAACTCGCATCATGGCAGGAACTTGGCCATTACTATTAAGTATGTTGACCAGCCCTAGTTCTAGCCCTAGTTCAATGAGAAGTGTAGAGGAACAAACCTAGAGCATGACCTAAACATACATCTCCTCTCAGTCAATAGCAAAGTGACCTGCAGATGCTGGAATCTGAAGCAAAACTCAAACTGCTGGAGGAACTCAGCAGTTCGAGCAGCATCTGTGGACCAAAGGAATGGTCGACATTTTGGATTGGGACCCTGCAAAAGGATTGAGGGTTGAGAGAGGTCAACCAGTACAGAGAGGGAGGGTGAGGCAAAGCCTGGTATATCAGAGGTCCACCTATCTCCAACCAGACCCTGCCCTGCCCCTCCCCTTATCTCCTTAACACTAGCTATCCTCCCTCTATACTCAGTCCTGATGTAGGGCCTCAACACGGTGTCGACAATTCCTTTCCATCCACATATGGCGTTTGACCCATTTGAAATCCTCAAGCAGTTTGCTTTATATCCCAGAGGCTGGTAGGTTGAAAGGTCACAGAAAATTAACCCGAGTGCAGGTGAGTAGCAGGAGAAACAGGAAGGAGTTTTTGGCATGTGCAAGAGTGTAAATTTTAGGGAGAAAAAGTGGGGAAATGGGATTAATGGATTTACTCTGAAAACTGGCATAGATTCTCTGAAAAGGTGAAAAAAATAAGTAAATGTGCATGATCACAGCAAACCTGTGTCAAAATTTAGGCTTGCATTGTTAAGTGAGAAAGTAATTTTAATGCTATGCAACTCTCAAGTAATGACCACTTCCAACAACAGTCTATCCACCTTGACTTGCAATAGAGGGAATGCAGTGAAGTTTACTGAATTGATTATTAGGATTGCAGATCCACTCTGTGAGGCGAGATTTAGCAAACAAGGCACATATTCTCCTCCGTTATAGAGGCAGCCTACAACCTCTATTTTATATATTCTTGACATTCAATGTATTGACATTGTAATTTCGCCAAATCAACATTTGGAGATTGACTGATGAGGAGAATGTCAGAATGGTTACTACACAGAAAGAGATCATTGTCCCATCGTGACTCCGCCAGTTCGAACCTTGCAAACTTTTCTTCTCCGTACACATCAACCACACATTGCTTTTCTTTGAAAAAATGTTTTTCTTCATGTCTCTCTCAATACATTTCCATCTTCTCAGTGAACATCCTAGTCTTCATCCCCTTCATTAAAAGAAATAGCCTCTTCATCCATTTTGATATTGGTGTTGGTATTGGTTTATTATCATCACATGTACCAATATACAGTGATAAAATCTATCTTATCTAGACCCCTATATTTTATACATTTCAATCAAGTATTCCCTTTCTCCTCAAATAAAACTCCCCACCCTCTCTTATCTTTACTCCCCTTTTTGAGCAAGAGAACACCATTTGTTACAATCCTGAACCCAGGAATCAGGACCTGCTTTTGACACTGGATCCTTGACTTCCTGACCCAGAGATCACAATCAGTGAAGATAGACAATAAAACATCCTCCACGGTAATTCTCAACACAGTTGCCTGGCAAGGATGAATTCTCAGGCCCTTACTATAATCGAATACACTCTGTGTGGCCAAACTCTGCTCTAACTCCATTTACAAGTTTGCAGATGACCGCACTACAGCGAACAGGATCTTGAGCATTGACGGAGAGAGAGCAGGATGAAGACAGAGAATTTAGTAATATGTTGTCAAGACAAGAAGATCTCATTCAATGTCAGTAAGGCAAAGGAGTTAGTTATTAATTTCTGGAACTGAGGTGGAATTATATACCCCATCATCATCAATCTTGCTGTTGTGGAGATGGTTGAGAGCTTCAAATTCCCAGGTGTAAATATCACCGGCAATTTGACCTCAACCAACAACATTGAAGCATCGACCAAAAAAAGCACACCAATGCCTCTACTTTCTCAGAAGACTAAGGAAGTTCAGCATATCACTAACAACTCTTACCAAATTCTATAGATGCACCAGATAAAGCACCCTAATGGAATGAATCAGACCTTGGTTTGACAACAGCTCTGCCCAGGAGCTTGCAGAGAGTTGTGGATGTAGCCCAGTGTAATACACAAACTCGCCTCCCTACTATCAACTCCATCTACACTTCACCCTGCTGGGGAAAGCAGCATACATAAACAAAGACCTTATCATTCTGATTATTCCCTGTACTTCCCTCTTCTGTGGGCAGAAAAAAAAGCTTGAAAGCACGTACCACCAGATTCAGGATCAAACTAACTCTTGTCAGCCATCCTCATTACAGACCTTGGAATTTTTCCCTGTAACTGTAATGCAAAAATGCTGTAATAGTATGTTCTCTTCTCTGGTATTTTACTTTTTGCACGACCTGTTGTACTTGTGTGTGTCTTGATTGCATTCATGATTTGACTGGATAGCATTCAAACGAGGCTTTTAACTGTATCTTGGTAGAAGTGACAATAATAAACCAATACCACCAATATCATTCACTAGGTGACCAGAACCGCACACAACACTACGTATAACATTGCACCAATGTCATGTACAGTCATAACATGAGAACCCAAATTTTGTACTTCGTGCCTTGACTGATGAAAGCAAGCATCTTCTTCACCCCCAACTGCCCAAACTTCCAGTTTCAGGCAACTATGTATGTGTAGCCCCAGGTCTTTATATCCCCCCCTCTCCCCATCCCCCCTTCCCCATCCCCCCTTCCCCATCTCCCCCCTTCCCCATCCCCCCTTCCCCTCCCCCCTTCCCCTCCCCTTCCCCTATCCCCTCCCCTCCCCCTTCCCCTCCCCCTTCCCCTCCCCCTTCCCCTTCCCCTCCCCCTTCCCCTCCCCCTTCCCCTCCCCCTTCCCCTCCCCCTTCCCCTCCCCCTTCCCCTCCCCCTCCCCCTTCCCCTCCCCCTTCCCCTCCCCCCTTCCCCTCCCCCTTCCCCTCCCCCCTTCCCCTCCCCCCTTCCCCTCCCCCCTTTCCCTCCCCCTTTCCCTCCCCCCTTCCCTCCCCCCTTCCCCTCCCCCCTTCCCCTCCCCCCTTCCCCTCCCCCCTTCCCCTCCCCCTTCCCCTCCCCTTCCCCTCCCCTTCCCCTCCCCTTCCCCTCCCCCCTTCCCCTCCCCCCTTCCCCTCCCCCCTTCCCCTCCCCCCTTCCCCTCCCCCCTTCCCCTCCCCCCTTCCCCTCCCCCCTTCCCCTCCCCCCTTCCCCTCCCCCCTTCCCCTCCCCCCTTCCCCTCCCCCCTTCCCCTCCCCCCTTCCCCTCCCCCTTCCCCTCCCCCTTCCCCTCCCCCCTTCCCCTCCCCCCTTCCCCTCCCCCTTCCCCTCCCCCCTTCCCCTCCCCCCTTCCCCTCCCCCCTTCCCCTCCCCTTCCCCTCCCCTTCCCCTCCCCCTTCCCCTCCCCCTTCCCCTCCCCCTTCCCCTCCCCCTTCCCCTCCCCCTCCCCCTTCCCCTTCCCCTTCCCCTTCCCCTTCCCCTCCCCCTTCCTCCCTCCCTCCCCTTCCCCTCCCCCTTCCCCTCCCCCTTCCCCTCCCCCTTCCCCTCCCCCTTCCCCTCCCCCTTCCCCTCCCCCTTCCCCTCCCCTTCCCCTCCCCCCTTCCCCTCCCCCCTTCCCCTCCCCTTCCCCTCCCCCCTTCCCCTCCCCCCTTCCCCTCCCCCCTTCCCCTCCCCCCTTCCCCTCCCCCCTTCCCCTCCCCCCTTCCCCTCCCCCCTTCCCCTCCCCCTTCCCCTCCCCCCTTCCCCTCCCCCCTTCCCCTCCCCCCTTCCCCTCCCCCCTTCCCCTCCCCCCTTCCCCTCCCCCTTCCCCTCCCCCTTCCCCTCCCCCTTCCCTCCCCCTTCCCTCCCCCTTCCCCTCCCCCCTTCCCCTCCCCCCTTCCCCTCCCCCCTTCCCCTCCCCCCTTCCCCTTCCCCTCCCCCTTCCCCTCCCCCTTCCCCTCCCCCCTTCCCCTCCCCCCTTCCCCTCCCCCTTCCCCTCCCCCCTTCCCCTCCCCCTTCCCCTCCCCCTTCCCCTCCCCCCTTCCCCTCCCCCCTTCCCCTCCCCCCTTCCCCTCCCCCCTTCCCCTCCCCCCTTCCCCTCCCCCCTTCCCCTCCCCCCTTCCCCCTCCCCTCCCCCTTCCCCTCCCCCCTTCCCCTCCCCCCTTCCCCTCCCCCCTTCCCCTCCCCCCTTCCCCTCCCCCTTCCCCTCCCCCCTTCCCTCCCCCCTTCCCCTCCCCCCTTCCCCTCCCCCCTTCCCCTCCCCCCTTCCCCTCCCCCTTCCCCTCCCCCCTTCCCCTCCCCCCTTCCCCTCCCCCCTTCCCCTCCCCCCTTCCCCTCCCCCCTTCCCCTCCCCCCTTCCCCTCCCCCCTTCCCCTCCCCCCTTCCCCTCCCCCCTCCCCCTCCCCCCTCCCCCTCCCCCCTCCCCCTTCCCCTCCCCCTTCCCCTCCCCCTTCCCCTCCCCCTTCCCCTCCCCCTTCCCCTCCCCCTTCCCCTCCCCCTTCCCCTCCCCCTTCCCCTCCCCCTTCCCCTCCCCCTTCCCCTCCCCCCTTCCCCTCCCCCCTTCCCCTCCCCCCTTCCCCTCCCCCTCCCCCTCCCCCTCCCCCTCCCCCTCCCCCTCCCCCTCCCCCTCCCCCTCCCCCTCCCCCTTCCCCTCCCCCTTCCCCTCCCCCCTTCCCCTCCCCCCCTTCCCCTCCCCCCCTCCCCTTCCCCTCCCCCTTCCCCTCCCCTCCCCCCCCCCCTTCCCCTCCCTCCCCCTCCCCTCCCCCCCTTGTCTGAGTTAAGTTCCATTTGCCAATACCTGCCGACTTTCCCATTTGATCTAGATTCTGTTAAAAATCTTAAATAATCTTCTTCACTGTCCACTATACTTCTGATTTTGTTGTCATCTACAAACTTACTACATTTAAATCCAAATCGTTAATGTAGATAGACAATAGGTGCAGGAGGAGGCCATTCGGCCCTTCGAGCCAGCGCCGCCATTCAATGTGATCATGGCTGATCATTCTCAATCAGTACCCCGTTCCTGCCTTCTCCCCATACCCCCTGACTCCGCTATCCTTAAGAGCTCTATCCAGCTCTCTCTTGAATGCATTCAGAGAATTGGCCTCCACTGCCTTCTGAGGCAGAGAATTCCACAGATTCACAACTCTCTGACTGAAAAAGTTTTTCCTCATCTCAGTTCTAAATGGCCTACCCCTTATTCTTAAACTGTGGCCCCTTGTTCTCCCCCAACATTGGGAACATGTTTCCTGCCTCTAACGTGTCCAACCCCTTAATAATCTTATACGTTTCGAAAAGATCTCCTCTCATCCTTCTAAATTCCAGTGTATACAAGCCTAGTCACTCCAGTCTTTCAACATATGATAGTCCCGCCATTCCGGGAATTAACCTAGTAAACCTACGCTGCACGCCCTCAATAGCAAGAATATCCTTCCTCAAATTTGGAGACTAAAACTGCACACAGTACTCCAGATGCGGTCTCACTAGGGCCCTGTACAACTGCAGAAGGACCTCTTTGCTCCTATACTCAACTCTTCTTGTTATAAAGGCCAACATTCCATTGGCTTTCTTCACTGCCTGCTGTACGTGCATGCTTCCTTTCAGTGACTGATGCACTAGGACACCCAGATCTCGTTGTATGTCCCCTGTTCCTAACTTGACACCATTCAGATAATACTCTGCCTTCCTATTCTTACCACCAAAGTGGATAACCTCACACTTATCCACATTAAACTGCATCTGCCATGCATCCGCCCACTCACACAACCTGTCCAAGTCACCTTGCAACCTCATAGTGTCTTCCTCACAGTTCACACTACTACCCAGCTTTGTATCATCTGCAAATTTGCTAATGGTACTTTTAATCCCTTCATCCAAGTCATTAATGTATATTGTAAATAGCTGCGGTCCCAGCACCGAGCCTTGCGGTACCCCACTAGTTACTGCCTGCCATTCTGAAAGGGACCCATTTATCCCCACTCTTTGCTTTCTGTCTGTCAACCAATTTTCTATCCATGTCAGTACCCTACCTCTAATACCATGTGCTCTAATTTTGCCCACTAATCTCCTATGTGGAACCTTGTCAAATGCTTTCTGAAAGTCAAGGTACACCACATCCACCGGCTCTCCCCTGTCAATTTTCCTGGTTACATCCTCAAAGAATTCCACAAGATTAGTCATGCATGATTTCCCCTTCGTAAATCCATGCTGACTCGGAACAATCCTGTTACTACTATCCAAATGCTCCGCAATTTCGTCTTTTATAATTGACTCCAGCATCTTCCCCACCACTGATGTCAGACTAACTGGTCTATAATTTCCCGTTTTCTCTCTCCCTCCTTTCTTAAAAAGTGGGACAACATTAGCTACCCTCCAATCCACAGGAACTGATCCTGAATCTATAGAACATTGGAAAATGACGAACAACAGTGGGCTCAGCCTGACCCCTGTGGCACACCACTGGTCACAGGCCTCCAATCTGAAAAACAACCCTCCACCACTGCCCTCTGACCTCCAACACCAGGCCAAGTGATGAGGCAAAACTATCTTGGGACAGATCAAATCTAATACGGTGTGTCTCTGAAGGAACAACAAGTTTACAATTCAGGATCTTCTACAACTTGAAGTAGAGAGTGGTGTCCCCATATACTGCTGCCCTTGTCCTTCTTGGTAGTAGAGGCCATGGGTTTGGGATGTGCTATTGGAATAGCCTAAATGAGTAACTGGCAATGTGTTTTGTAGATGGTACTCGCTGCAGTTACCATGTACTGATGGTGGAGGGAATTAATGTTTAGAGTCATGAATGAGGCATCAATAAAACCTTCTGTTCTTCCATAGTCTCGAGCATTTTGAGGATTGGTGGTGGGAAGATACTAGTTGTTGGGAAGTGGGTTATTCTTTGCTGGCTAGCCAGCCTCTGACCTGCTCTTGTGGCCATGGTTTGGCTTTAGACTTTGGACCATAGACATGAGATACAGCACGGAAACAGGCCCGTCGGTCCATCGAGTCCGCGCCACCCAGCGATCACCTCATACACTAACACTCTCCTGCACACTAGGGACAATTTACAATTTTACCGAAGCAAATTAATCTACAAACCTTGTGCGTCTTTGGGATGTGGGAAGAAACCAGAGTACCCAGAGAAAACCACATGGTCACAGGGAGAACGTACAAACTCCGTACAGTCAGCACCCATAGTCAGGATCTAACCCAGGTCTCTGGTGCTATAAGGCAGCAGCTTTACCACTGTGCAACCATGTCGCACTTGTCATAAGGTCATAAGGAATAGGAGTAGAATTAGGCCATTCGGTCCATCAAGTCTACTCCGCCATTTAATCATGGCTGATCTATCTCTCCCTCCTAACCCTATTCTCTTGCCTTCTCCCCATAACCCATGACACCTGTACTAATCAAAAAACTATCTATCTCTGCCTTAATCTCTGCATTAATTTGCATCTCCACTGACTTGGCCTCCACAGCCTTCTGTGGCAAAGAACTCCGCAGATTCACTACCCTCTGACGAAATAAAATTCTCCTCATCTCCTTCCAAAAAAACGGTCCTTTAATTCTGAGGTTATGATCTGCAGTCCTAGACTCTCCCAGTAGTGGAAACATCCTCTCCACGTCCATTCTATCCAAGCCTTTCATTATTTTGTATGTTTCAATTAGGTCCCCCCTCATTCTTCTAAAAACCAGCGAGTGCAGGCCGAGTACAGGCGCAGGCCCAGTGTCTTGAAGCTAGTGCGTTATGACCCGCCAGATGCATTCCATCTTGAATCTGTAGATGAATCTAAAGATGGCTCAGGGTGACTGCAGTGACCTGTGCCACGTACAGACCACCGCGAGCTACTTGCACCTGATGACCAACATCATGCCCACCATCAAATCTATATCGGTTCTTGGAACAATCCCATTCCTCTGCCTACAACCTGGTAATCTTCCCTCCTGAAGAAATAAACAAAGAGCTGGAGTAACTCAGCAGGACAGGCAGCATTTCTGGAGAGAAGGAATGGGTGATGATTCGGGTCGAGACTCTTCTTCAGACTGGAGTTTGAAGGGTCTCAACCCGAAATGTCATCCATTCCTTCTCTCCGGAGATGCTGCCTGTCCCGCTGTGTTAATCCAGTTTTTGTGTGTCTATCTTCAGTTTAAACCAGCATCTGCAGTTTCTTCTTACACAATCTTCGCAATCTTCCTATTCATTAAGTAGGCAATTAAACTACCAACAGGCACGTCGTTGAGATGTGGGAGGTAGCTGAAAAGGATGGAAAAGCCCACACGGTTGAATGGAAAACGTGCAAACTTCCACAGAACAGCACAGGAGACCAGGATCAAGCCTGGGTCACTGGAGCTGTGGGTTTGCAGCACCCCCAGTTGCCCTTTAATCCATTCAGCTTTTCATATTTGTTTTCTACAGCTGCTGGTCAATGATTGGGTTAAACCTATAAATCAATTATGACAATAAAATTGGATCATTTGAGGGGGAATTGCACTTAGAACTAATGTCAGCAGGAGCTAAGATTGGCCGTGTGACCTTCAGTGTATATTAGTGACGTTGGCATCCCCACCCCCACCCTACCCCCATAACATCAGGTAGCTGACTACCTAAGTCCAGCAGGAATTGGGTGAAGACAACTCTTGAGGGAACAGGCACTGATGTGTTAAAGAGTACAAGAATGCCAACAGCTGTTGTTTTTTTTCTGGACATCTCACCCAATAGTGTGTTGTTGATGCACCATTTATTAATGTGTAAATTGGCATCGGTTTCAGGGGATCACGAAAGATGCAATGAAGTATAAATCTCCAGAAGTTGCTTGTAAATTATATCTTGTCTCACCCTCCTTATTTAACTAGCCACAGAAGGTTAAGCCTTGTAATTAACTCTGCCTTGTAATTATTCTTTATTAATAACTTGTTAATGTTTTGCTGTTTTTCCCCTCTGGCCCAGAAATTGATGTTAAAAGTATTTGATCTAATCATCCTTGCATAACATATTCAAGATTTTTTTTAAAATCTTGAATTTTCACATTTTATTTCTATTTTCTTTCCCTTTTTCTTATGGCCTGTTTGACTCACTCGCCCTCTTATTCCATCATTCCAGATTTTCTCATTCCTTCATTTTAATGGTCTCGCAATCAGTCTTGATATTCAGAAAGGTGCAAGTGCCTCTGAGCCCTTGGAATGGTCTCAGAAAATTACTGTTCAACATGTTTTTTCACTGAAGAGTACAAAATAAAGCCTAACTAATGATGTACCAAGATGCTCTGCTTTAGTAATGCTCTGCCAGTAAAATTGAATTTGATGTTTATCAAATTTCTACCACATTTCCCCAGGGATATACTTAATTGAAATTGTAAAATG
Source organism: Rhinoraja longicauda (assembly GCF_053455715.1). Lineage (NCBI taxonomy): Eukaryota > Metazoa > Chordata > Chondrichthyes > Rajiformes > Arhynchobatidae > Rhinoraja > Rhinoraja longicauda. The sequence continues at coordinate 41,430,609 of NC_135955.1, read as the reverse complement.
AACTGTTGAAATAAACAAATCTGTGTAGTTTTGTGTTGACATTGTAGCTTGTAGTTCCTTCTAAAATAACCCATCATTTTAAGAGACATTTTCATTCGAATGATCCCTTTTGTTCATTCAAACTATAGGTATACTAAGATATTGCAAAGGTAGTACAAGAAAAGATTGATATCAACATGTCTACGCCATTCAAAAAAGAATTAGAAAAGTATCGCGATGTTGATGAAGATGATCTCCTCCGAAAATTATCAGAAGAGGAGATCCAACAGTTGGAAGATGCGTTGGAAGAACTAGATCCAGATGTATGTATAATAATTGCTCATACGTTTAGTTCCATAAAACATTTTTTGTTTCCAGTACAAATTGCTGCAAAGATGTGTACATTAACTGCCCACCACATTGAGATGAATTTTGTTTTATTTAACTTTAGCTAAATAATCATCAATTATTCCAATGAATTTTAGTCTTAATCTGTAAACCATGAATTTAGTTAAGCATTAAAATAAACAAATTGAAATTGGTGAAGTACTGCTTCAAAATCATCATTAAAAACATATGGCTTCAATACTCTCAATGTTAGCTTTGTGTAAAGTATTGCATAGGTCATTTCTGAATAGATAGTGAAATAACTGTTCAGAGGTCTTCATCTTAAATGTTACTTTTAATAATTAGTTGGGTTAGGGTAGTTATTTGTTATCCATAACTGTTGTCACTGCTGTTTTGAAGCTTTGCAAAAATATGAAATAAATATTTTATCTTTACCCAATTTTCTAACAATTCTGAGGTATGTCTTGTCAGATGCAGGGACACAGTTGACTTTTGAATCGATCGGCAACTTAAGGATATGGCGGGCTTGAAGTCTGAAATATATTCAGACTTGAAGAGTTGATCTTAGTTGTAAGGTTCAACTGTATTTCCAATCCAATGGCAAATGACTGTTTGTCTGTGCAATTGCTTATTCAAATATACACAAACCAGCAAAACTTTTGTTCCAAATTTCACTAATTTCTTAGATTGGATCATTTCCATGCTTTAAATTCAGATTATAAAATTCTGGCATGGGAGCAGTGTAGTGATTTGGGGCACACACTATGGCAGCATTCTGCAATGCCTTCGCAATCAACTAGTGTCAGAGATATTGGCTCTACTTTAAGTTGGCTGTTTCTAGAAGCGAGCAATGACAGTGAGTTGTTGAAATCTCTTCAAATAACATTGCAATTTTGAATTTGTTTAAGGAAAGGTTGAAGAGAGTTCCGTTTGAATGCCCTTTATTGGTAACATTTCAAAGAAAGGGAGATAAATGGTTAACATGAAGATGGAGGCAGACAATCCTCACTGTTGACTGTATTCTAACTAACCAAGGCATCAAAAGCATTACCAGTACAGAAAGTATAATATTCCAACTGCTGGACCAAGTATTATTCAATAGATAACAGGGTAACAACTGCTTGAAGAGTTACATTAAAGATGCAAAGGCCTAGGTCATTGACCTGAGAACTGTCATACAATTGTGATCTGGTACTGAGATTTTTGGCCTCCTACCACAACTATCTTTCTGCGTGCCAGTATGATTATAGGTTGAGATGCCTACTTCTCAAATTCCTTTTAAAATTTTAATATAACATTTTAACATTGACTTTATGGGTAATGGCCTGGAATTTACAGGAGTCACAACTCAGCACACTGACAATGTCTTCTTAGATTCAGGTTGGTTTATTGTTCTTTCCACCAGGATGCAATGAAATTCCTTCTTCGCATGAAGCTCAGAGTAAATAGTTTACATGATAATGATAAATGCAATATTAAATAAGCCAACTAATGCAAAGCAGTAGAACGTTGCCAAGATTGTTATGAGATTTGAAGTGGTGAATAAAGAATACAAAAGAACAGAATGCAATAACTGAATAGGGTAGAGTAGACTGTTGAAATGCGAGGTTGAAGATGTCGGCGAAGACTGTAGCCAGTTGATAGATGCATGATTTCATTATTCATCACTGCAGTTGCAAGCAGATATGAAAGCAGATCTGACATCTGCCACCAAGATGAAGGGACTGAGCCACCTGGGGATGGGGACACACCTAGATGGAACTTTGCTTGTCTGTTTGAAAAGGTTGTAAAAAGCAACAATCTCATACAGTAGACATGCACTGTTGCCAGAGATCACTCTGATTTTGGCTTGTAGCCTGTGATGGTATTCAGGCCCCGTCACAGTATGCAACAAGCACTTGACTGTCCCGAGCCACCACTCCCCAGAACAAAGACTGGACCGGATGTTTTATATTGTAAAGATCAAAAAGACACATTCCTTAAGGCATTAGTCATGGTCCCAAAATGCTGTAGTTCGTTAGCACCTTCCCGGCAAGTCTGAGATTGTCTCTCTTACATAGCCAGGTACATCAAGGGAAGAACAGGAAGGACAGATTTCTAAAGGGATTATTCCTGGTTCCAATATACAGCAGCCCAAGCCCAGCAGTCTGGGTTTGTCTCTTCTTATCAGTTAGCACTACTGTGTAGATCAAGAGCAATGAGTTGATAGTACCTCAAGGGAAGAACAGGAAGGACACATTTCTAAAGGGATTAGTCCTATGCTCCCTCATGCATCTATTATGTATTTAAAGCATTTAACCCTTTCAGAATCTAGTGGAAGATATATGCTGCATCCTCAGTGCAAAGGTGATTGAGATATTAATTGCTTAAGAAGATGAATAATCATTGGGCTAATTTGTTCTGCATAGTTTGATGTTCTTATGCTTTTGAGGCTGCATTCATCTAAACAAATTGGGATTAGACTCATGATGACCCAAGACAGGTGGTGGAATGCTTCGGGGAGGTGAATCATTCATGCAGAATATCAATCTTTGATTCATCCATATACCCACAGTATCTATGAGGGTCTATGTGGCTGGATTGTTTAAGTTACTGGTTGTAAGTGACCCTCTAACACAATAATAATGTGGGATTTAACAAAAGTAATTCTGTTAAATTGGGTGAATTTTTGTTGAAATGGTCACTGGCTGGAACATATATTGGTAATAATATTACTTGCCACATTGGTATTCTGGATAACCTAGTGTGTTTTTGTCTTTGAGTGTATGGGTGATAATTTGTGGCCAATATGAATGAGACCTGGGCAATTTCAAGAGTGGGGAAAGGTACGTTGTAATAGTGGAGTGTACATCAATGGTCGGCACTTACTCTTTTGAGTCATGAGAAAAAAATCAGGTATAGAATTTGTCAGTATGCTTTGCATGCTGCATGAACCTTAGGTTATGCTTGGGACCCAATCTAATGGCTGTTCTCCCTTTGTGTTGTTGGTGTATGGCCTCACAAATCATATGAGCAGTTGATGCTGCTTTAACAGATAGTTAGATGATCCAGTATCAAGTACGTTTTGATAGAAACTAATTATCAATTACCAGATTACTAATGAAAGGGCATCAACTAGTTCTCTGCTTCCCACACCTGAGAATTTTCAGCATTATTTATTTTTATTTCAGAACTTTAGTATCTGCAGTCTTTTACATTTCCGTTCCCCCTCATTCTTCTAAACCCCAGCGAGTACAGGCCTAGAGCCGTCAAACGCTCATCATACGTTAACAGCTATTTTCAGGTCCTTCCAGAGATGTTCGATGGGTTTCAAGTCCGGGCTCTGGCTGGGCCACTCAAGGGCATTCACAGACTTGTCACAAAGCCACTCCTGCGTTGTCTTGGCTGTGTGCTTAGGGTTGTTGGCCTGTTGGAAGGTGAACCTCCGCCCCAGTGTGAGATCCAGAATGCTCTGGAGCAGGTTTTCATCAAGGATCTCTCTGTACTTTGCTCCATTCATCTTTCCCTTGATCCTGACTCCCAGGATCTGGCAGGAACTGCCACTGAAGTCTCCCAGTTCCTGCCACTGAAAAATAGATCTAGGCCTATATCAATTACTGATTTATAGCCTTAAACAATGTTCTGTATTTCTAGCACTTGGTTATGCTTGAGAATAACTGAACATCTATACCTGTGAAAATAATTCTTGAGAATTATTTTCACAGATATAGATGTTCAGTTATTTCAAATTTTGTGTACCTTTGGCAGAGTATTTTTTTAAGTGCTTGATAACACTCTTTTTCAAAGTAGCAATGTTGAAGTTAATTTGAGTGGTTCTCTTTCCTAAAAGGAATTTATTTTAAGCTAAGATGAACTTAATGAAAAGGGAGCTAATCTATCTTCTGTTTTTGTCACATTATTGACCAATCTGTTGGGTGTAGGGAGCAAGTTAAACTATACAAGTTCCAAGTACTGTTCTTTACTGAAATTGCAAAGAAATGCCATGTAATGAAGTATATATTGACATGTGAATATTGTGCACTGAGATTCCATGGGCATTGTGTCCAGGGCTTTGATAAATACCGAAGTACATCTGCTACATTCCTAGCCCTTATTTCCAAAATGAACACTGCAGATACAAATATTTTTATACACATCGGTGATATCATTGGCAAATTTAAAGATGACGTTGGAGCTGTGTCTGGCTACACAGTCATGGGCATAGAAAGAGTAGAACTGGGACTGAGCACACAGCCTTGAGGTGCTCCTGTATTGATGGTTACCAAAGAGGAAGTGTTGCCATTTGGTGCTGATTAGCTTAGTTTAGTTAATTGTCACGTACCGAAGTACAGTGAAAAGCTTTTTTGTTGCATGCTAACCAGTCAATGGAAAGATTATACTTGTACATGATTTCAATTGTGCTGTCCACATTGTAAAGATACATGATTACAGAATAGCGTTTAGTGCAAGATAAAGTCCAGTAAAGTCCGATTACAGATAGTAAATACATGGGCCCACTATAATTTGCCTATCGCCACAATAGATCAACGGGAGATGTGATCAAGTGGACCGAGGGTCTCCAATGAGGTAGATAGTAGCTCAGAACCGCTCTCTAGTTGTTGATAGGATTCAGTCGCCTGATAACAGCTGGGAAGAAACTGTCCCTGAATCTGGAGGTGTGTTTTTTCACACTTCTGTACCTCTTGCCTGATGGGAGAGAGGAGAAGAGGGAATGACCAAGATGAGATTTGTCCTTGATTATGCTGGTGGCCTTGCCGAGGTAGTTGTGAAATGTAGATGGAGTCAATGGAAAGGAGATTGGTCTGGGCTGCATCCCCAATTCTCTGCAATTTCTTGTGGTCTTATAGACAATAAGTGCAGGAGTAGGCCATTCGGCCCTTCGAGCCAGCACCGCCACTCAACGTGATCATGGCTGATCATTCACAATCATTCCGGCCTTCTCCCCATATCCCTTGACTCCGCTATCTTTAAGAGCTCTATCTAGCTCTCTCTTGAAAGCATCCAGAGAATTGGCCTCCACTGCCTTCTGAGGCAGAGAATTCCACAGATTTACAATTCTCTGACTGAATTTTTTTTTCTTCATCTCCATTCTAAATGGCCTACCCCTTATTCTTAAACTTGGATGGAACTGTTCCTAAACCATGCTGTGATGCATTCCGATAAAAGGCTTTCTATAGTGCATCTGTAGAGGTTTGTGAGAGTTGTTGGGGACATACCGAACTTCCTAAGCCTTCTAAGGTCTGCTGATGAGGAAGTCAAGCATCCAATTACATAGGGATGAGCAGAGACCCAGTTGCCTGAGCTTGGTAACCAGTTGGAGGGGATGATGGTGTTGAATGCCGAACTGCAGAGTGGAAAGCCAACAAGATCACATCTCCTGTTGATCTGTTGTGGGCTGTAGGCAAATTATAGTGGGTTCAGGTACTTACTCAGGCAAAAGTTGACATGTGTCATAACCAACTTCTGAAAGCAATTAATCACCATGGACATAATGCCACCAGTCAATAGTCATTGAGTCATGCCATCTTAGTTTCTTGGGCACTGGTATTATTGATGCCCATTTAGAGGAGGTAGGGACCACGGAATGAGAGGTTGACTATGTCAGAAAAATCTCCAACTATTTGGTCAAGCAGGTTTTAAGAACATGGCCAGATAAACTACCAGGGCCGGACTCTTTCCAAGGATTCACCCTCATAAAGGATTGACCTTTTTGGCATCGACCTTGGTAAATGAGACTACCAAGGGGAAGAAGGGGCCCGATAAGGTACGTCAACATTATCCATTTAGAAGCAAAAGTAGAACACCATGAGCTCTTCCTGGAGTGATGCTTCATTGTCACTTGAATGATGGCTCATTGTCCTTGTTGGAAGTGATGGCATGCAAGCCCTGCTATAGCTGCTGAACGTCCATCTGATCTTACGGTTTAGAGCGAAAGTGTCTCTTGGCTTTTCTGATGGCCTTAATGAGGTTGTACCTGAACCTGTATGAATCTGTGTTGTTCTCCTTGAATGCCTGAGACCTTGTCCTCAGTCAATTACAGACTTCATGCATGGCTTCTGGTTAATGAACACTTGGATGGCATAGGTGGGAACATTTTGCTCCACACGTTTGCTTATGAAGTTAGTAACAACCGTGGCGTTTTCGTTCTGGTCCTTGCTGATTCCTTGAACATCACCCAGTCTACCAAAGCCAAACAATTGCAGTCATTCCTCGGACTCCCTTGACCCTTGATTCCCTTGACTGTAACTCTGTACAATCCTCACTGCAGTCTTCATTTGCTGCCTACATGCAGGAAGAAGGCACACAGCCAGGTGGTCCGATTTTCCAAAGTGAGGGTGGGATGGAACGATAGGCATCTTTGATGGTGGAGTAGCTAATTTTGAGAATATTTGCTCCTCTGGTGTCGCAGGAAAAATGCTAGCGTTAGTTAGGAAGTAACTCTTCAAATTAGCCTTGGTGGTGTCCCTTAGCTATAATGGGAAGAGCGCTTGTGTATGCCACCTGGTGTTTGTTGGCCACGGTATGCGGCTCCTTCAGTGCTAGTCTATTGTCTGCCTGTAGCCCACAGTCATGATGATGGAAGTGAATTCCCTCGGGGGGTATGAGAGACAGCACTTCACTGCCAGATGTTCTGGGAGCTGGAGTTGAACAAGACTCCTCTGTCTGAGCACCACAAAGAATTTACCCTGAGGCAGAAGGCACCGCCTCTCTCTTTTCCCAATGATGCCGTCTGGTCAATGCCATAGGTTCAGAAACCTTTGGGTTGAATTGCTGAGTGTGGAGAACTGAGGATGAGCCAAGTCTCTGTGAAGCAGAGTACACAACATTCCCTCGTGTCTCTTGGTAAAGCAATCTTACCCTCCTCAATCATATTTTCCAGGGATTGGATGGAAGCAGGTGGAAAGGGGGGGGGGTGCTTCAATCCTACTTGCAGGCTGCCCAGACGGTTCTCTGCTCTTTACTGTCCGTTCTTCCAGGCAACGCATCCAATGGATCATCCGGAGCAACTTAGGTCAGCTCCAACAAAATTCCACCACCAAATACATATTCCCCTCCTCTTTCAGTATTTTGAAAGGATCACAATCTATGCAACTCATGGTTTACCTTTCCAGTCCCTCCAACTACTCCCCAGCCAACGGCACATTCCCATACAGCTACAGGAGATGCAGCACCTGCCTTTTCATCTCTTCCCTTCCCACGATCTAGGGACTCGACACTCTTTCCAGGTAAGGTAGTAATTCACTTGTACTTCTTTCAATCTCCTGTATCACAATCAGTGTTTAAAATGTGATGTCCTCAACACTGGGGAAGCCAAATGCAGATTAGGTGATTGCTGTGTGGAGCACATTTTTTCAGTCCCGAGGACAGACAATGAGGTTCTGGTTGCCTCCTTCCATCCCACTCCCACTTTGACCTATTCTGTGTGAAGTCTCCTTCACTGTTGCAACGAGGCCCAATGCTAGCTTCAGGAGTAGCACCTCATCTTCCGTCTGGGCACGCTGCAGGATTCAGATTGAATTCTCACACTTGTTTGCATATCAAAGCTGGCCACATTTGCTGATCATCATTGTGGCTCAGATTTTCTCTTTCTATTTGTATAGTCTGGCTTGCTGGGCATTGCTGGGCATGGCATGTCTCATGGCCTTGCTATTAGCGACACATTACACAGACAAGGAAATGTAATCTGATCCCCTCAGCAGCTGCTAGATTTATTCATTCGGCCTCAGCCTATCAGAAATATTCCCTTTGATCAACTAATCCTCCCCACCTTCTCTGCTATTGTAAACTAACTTGTAAACTCTCTTTCCCAATTCTATTGAAGGGCCCAGCACTGGAAACGCAAACTGTTTCTCTCTCCCCAGATATCCTGTTAAGTGTTTATAGCATTTTCGGTTTTTATTTCAGATTGGCAACATCGCAGTCATTTGATATTCTCTTAGATTTACTTTTGTTGCAACAATTTTTTTCAAATCCATGTTTACTTTACTTATCTACATTACATTTTGCTACCCCTGTCAAAGGCTATTGATGTCGTTCATAAACAGTGCCAACCCTGCAGACTTGCAAAGGGCAACTAAACCAAATAGATTTGCACATCTTTAAACTGAGATCACCGAAGGCACTAAAAAAAACAAGCTTTTTTGTGTTAAAAAAAAGAATATTCATGCTTTAGTTTAAAGAAAGCAGTAAATATGCTGCTGATTTACTGCAAGTATGTGATGTAATACATGTCCAGAAGGAAATCTAATATACTGCGCATTGATAATTCAGTTGCTGTGTGATATGGAGTTAAACAGAACTTTAAAAGGTTAAAATATATTGCTGTATTTTGATTACATAATGAGTGTTGGGGAAAGAATTTGTACAAAAAAGGAAACAGTGTTTTTCTATTAACTGCTGTCAAGCCAAAACTTTTCTGTCCTGTTTTAGCATATCTGTGATGAATGTTTTGTACAAATGGAAACAGATGGGATAGATGCCTGTTTCAGAAGCACATTCTATGCAGGTCAAAGCAGTTTACAACTGGAAAAATAATGCATATAATTGCATAAATTTTATTCATAACACTTGAAGACACCTATTCCACACAGCAATGCAGAGGTAACGTTCAATCAGAGCTGAAAAAGCTGAAAGTAACAAAAAGCTGAAGTAACTTAGCGAGTCAGGCAACATCTCTGGAGAAAGGGAATAGGTGACTTTTCCTTTTCTCCAGCAATGCTGTCTGACCCGCTGAGTTACTCCAGCTTTTTGTGTCTATCTACGGTTTAAACCAGCATGTGCAGTTTGTTCCTACATGTTCCATCAGAGATTTTGCATTTTATTTAGTAATTCAATGTAGAGATGAAAGCTATTCTTAGAAGGGGGGGGGGGGGGTGGCGGGAGTGGCGGGGGGGGGGGGGGGGGGGTGGCGGGTTGGTAGATTAAAACAATGGATGCTGCTTCCCTTTTTCTGTTTGCCCTCTTCCATTCTGTGGTGTGCTTCTTATGGGCTCTACTGAATCCCCTACCCTTCCAATTATCAGCATCACCAGCCCGTAGTCTCTATTTAGATTCAGAGAGCTCTAAAAAGCAGCCCATATCATTCCTCAGCCTCAGATTCCTGAACAGGCGCTGTATTCTGTTATAATAATAATAATAATAATATATTTATTTTATATAGCGCCTTAACACATGCACAAAGCGCTTTACAAATACAATTAACATAGAAACAAACAGACAAACAGACAAACTATCCTGACGGAAAAGCGGCGAATAATCAACGCCAGCGTCCTCTCACGTCAGGGTCCGGCAGTAGACATTAAAGAACACAAGACACACAGATACAATTTTTTACACAAAACAGCCATCACAGTGATTGCTCTAGGCATACCCTCACTGTGATGGAAAGCAAAGTCTTATCTCCTCCTCGTTCTTCTCCCGTGGCGCCACGAGGTGATCGAGGCTCCCAACCCCTTGAAGCCCCCACCGGGCGATGGAAAGTCCCAGGGTCGAGCCGAGCAGGCCGATGAAAGTCCTGAGCCCCCACCGGGTGATGGAAAATGCCGCGGCCGAGCCACGCAGGGCGATGAGAGTCCTGAGCCCCCACCGGGCGATGTAAAGTGCTGCGGCATGACATGAGATGTCCAACAAAATGGAACCAATGATTCAAGGATGTCCTCACTGTCTTTTTTCCTTTTCATGATCCATCCTATGTTTTCAATTAGCACCTCATGTTAATTGGATCCGTTCCCTTAGCACAGTGAAGGTATCTCACTTTCTTCCATCATTGGTGATATATTTGAAGCATGACATGGAAATGCCTGGCCCATGACTCCTTAAAATGTAAAAGGAGCGTCTGGTTTGGCATTGGAAACTGAGCGTGGTCCTTGGGAACACGTAGAAGACCAGTGAAAATGGCAAATGGAATGCAATAGTCGATAGTGCTTTATTTATCACATGTGTAACTGCACAGTTTTGCATATATTACACATGCGGATGCCACCATTTTTGACACCATTGTTCAAAGTTCAAAATCTGGTGGGCTCGATCAATGTACTGGAGCAGTTCCCAGGAACCGACGTCCTTCTCCTCTCCTCGGCCGGCCATCTTTGTGTCCCGGGGGCGCCTCCTGCAGTCTACCTGAAGGCACTGGAGGCATTACCCTGGTTCACCTTCCCACCGGTCCTTGCTCCTTGCATCCAACTTCTCCAGCTCTCTCCCGGTTTTGCCATCTGCCAAGCCTTCGGGCAGGTTCCCGATCCCGTCAACTGCCGAGGTCCCGCTGACGACAAGGCTTCGTGCGGACTCCAATGATCCTTCGGGCAAGGTCCAGCTGACAGCGAGCTCTTGGGTGGACCCTAAGCCTTCAGGCGGTTCCCGGTCCCGCCGGAGACTGTGGCGGGCCTACCGGGTGGGTGCTCTGTTGTCGGTCCGCAGTGGGCAAGTCGGGCCTGCTTGCCAGGAACGTCCCAGCCCACTCATTGCCTCCATATAATCTAATCATCACCCTTGTCAATATCTCTTACCCCACTTGTAGTAGAATACAGATCCCACATCACTCTTGTCAGCCATTTCAGATCCTGGAAAGCTGGAGTAGAAGCAGGTCATACTTTATCCAAATATAGGGATTTGCCAATCATGATATTTTCGCTCTTGCAGTGACAGCATATGGTATCCCAGTTGTAATTAATCCTGAGGTGGTAGTTTAATCGTGTTAGTCTGTTGTGAAGCCTTCTGCCTATGTCTGATAGATCAACTCACACATCAGTGCATGAAGTCCTGGTTTACGTTCAGCAGGGACTTGGCCCGCTGATGAAAACTATCATCTAATTGTAAGCTAACAAATAAGAATTTGGAAATAAGTCAAATTGTAATGTCTGGGGCCATCATGTTTCTGCTAGGAGTTGAAACAATGGCCGCATTATTCGGGCCGCAGCGGGCACAAACCGGTGGTAGAATGCGACCATCCCCACGAACTCCTGCAGACCACGCACAGTAGAAGGCCGTGGGAACTGGTGAATGGCATCGACCTTTTCCGGGAGTGGGACTGCACCCTGTGGGGTCACACGATGTCCGAGGAAGTCGATGGACGTGAGGCCAAACCGGCACTTCTCCAAGTTGATGGCCAGGCTGTGGTCATTGAGCCGCTGACAGAGCTGCCGGTGATGTGTAACGTGCTCCTGCCGAGAGCGGCTAGCCACGAGGATGTCATCCAGGTACACAAACACCAACCCGAGGCCGCGACACACCCAGTCCATGAGGTGCTGAAAAGCCTGTGCGGCGTTTTTATGGCCGAAGGGCATCCGAAGAAATTCGAACAGGCCGAATGGAGTGATTATTGCCGTCTTGGGCACGTCATCCGGGTGGACCGGGATCTGATGGTATCACCGCACCAGGTCCACCTTAGAGAACAATTTGGCCCCTGCCAGGTGCGCGCTAAAGTCCTGTATGTGGGGGTCTTGGGTTGGGTTACCTGTGGCACTAACCAACTTGACAGTTGTTTTCCTAGTGCCATCAGAATCAGACAGGTCTGTAGGAAGCTGGTCGAAGAGCATTCTGTATGCACCAAATGACACCACGGTGTTAACTGACCACTGCTTGGTGGGTATATATTCGTTTTAATATATTAAAATGTTTTCAAATAAATATAATTTAAAGTTTATTGAGGGTATCCTGTTCATTGGTTGAAGTGAAGTCACATCAAAGTGTCAATGATAAACACTAATACATGCTCACACTTGCATCCACATGCACCCATTACTAACCTTGGGTTGTGGTTAACCAAGCTGAAATTTCACAGAGATGAAAAGCAGAATATGTAAGTGACTGAGTGGAATTGACTGTGCATTAGGAAAGGACAATGCACTGATAAAATTCTCCTACAATAAAATTTTGAGGATATTTTCAAAGCATTGAAGGTTTAATGTCCAGGTTTATAGGTCTGATCAATGCTTCTTCCTGTATTATGAACAAGTCGAAGAACAAGCATTATAAAGGACTTGGGTGCTAACAGTTTAAGTAAACTACCAAATAGTGTGACACGAAGATGGACACAAAAAGCTGGAGTAATTCAGCAGGACAGGCTGCATCTCTGGAGAGAAGGAATGGGTGACGTTTCGGGTTTTTCTTTTTTTCTTTTTTTTTAGTTTGTTGTTAAATGTATGTCTTAGTGATTCTTTGTATATATGTTTTAGTGTATCTTTAGTTTTGTATTATGTGGGGGGTGGGGGAAACTTTTTAAATCTCTTTCCTCGACGGAGATGTGACCTTTTCCATATCGTATCTCTGTCCGCACTGCGGCCTAACATCGTGGAGCTAGCGGCCTGTTGCTGTGGATCGACTTCCGGAGTTCCAACCGCGGGAGCCTGCGGACTTAACATCGTGGAGCTCACGGTCCCTTGGTTAGGGACTGACTTCTGGAGCTCCAAGCCGCAGGAGCTTCAGCCGCCCCGATCACGGGAGCTTCGATCACCCCGACGCAGGAGCTTTGATTGCCGGCTGCGGGAGCTTCAATTGCCCCGACTGTGGATGGTTCGACTGCCCCAACTGCGGGAGAAAAGGAGGGAAGAAGATAATATGTTATTGCCTTCCATCACAGTGCACTGTGGTGGATGTTTATGTTAATTTTTATGTAGTTGTGTGTCTTACTGCTTTTTTGGTATGACTGTATGGCAAATCAAATTCCTTGTATGTTTTTACATACTTGGCTAATAAATTATTTGTATCTATCTTGTATCTTCTTCCGACTGGATTGGTTTAAACCAGCATATGCAGTTCCTTCTTACACAAATAGTGTGGCACATCTGATTAACATATTGAGAAAGCATTACTGCTGCACAGGGGAGAATAACTAGAATCTGTAAAGTTAACAGGCCATTTACTTTTTGATAATTTCTATGCATTTCTATGGATGTTTCCAGTTCTTATCTCATGGCTCGGTTGGTGATTGTTATACCTCCGAGAGCATTTGGAATAGGTTATTAAATTGTTAAAAGGGCAGTGTTTCCTCTGTTGCCTTTTAGGTGTTTTTGAATTTGGACTTGCATCCTTTTCACAAACTGAAGGGACAATGGCTTAGCCGAATGTTAAGAGTCTAGAGTTTAATTGTCATATGTACCGTCAACAAAACAATGAAATTTTTACTTGCTGTTGCTGAATGGGCACATAAATGCAATAACACACAAATAATATATAATAATCAAAAATACATGAAATTATTAACTGTAATACTAAGTAACCATAATAGTGCGAAAATCAAAATCCTTAGTGCAACCAAAGATTGTGTAGTGTTCAAGAGCCTGATGGTTGCTGGGATGAAACTGTCACAGTTTTCAGCCTGTACCTTCTTCCTGAAAGTAGTAACAAAATGAGAGCATGGCCCATCTTTAATGATAGTGGCTGCCTTTTTGAGGCAGCATCTCCTTTCGATTCCTTCGATAGTGTGGAGGACAGTAGCTGTGATTGAATGAGAGTGTCCACCACTCTTTGTCGTCTCCTTTGTTCATAGGCCAAACCAGGATGCAACCAGTGAGTAAGGACTGCACTGTACACTTGTAGTTCTTAATCTCCTTTGAAGGAAATAGAGGTGTTGATGGGCTTTCTTTGTAATTGCATTGATGTGCTGGGTTCAGGACAGATGCTCAGAGAAAAGCACACCCAGTAATTTGAGTCTTGGGTATAGAGAGAGTAGAGTAGAGCAGGAGATAGCCTTGAGCTGCTCCTGTGTTGACGGTTATCCAGGAGGAAGTGTTGCTGCCAGTTTGTACTGATTGTGATCAGGCAATGAGAAGGTTGCGTATCCAATTACATTGGGGCGGCCAGAGACAGGTTCTGTAAATTTGATGATAAGATTGGAGGGGATAAGTGTTGATCTGTAGTCGATGAAAGAAGCCTGAAATATGTGCTCTTATTGTCCAAGTGATCTAGTGCAGAGTGAAGAGCCAGCGAGATCACATTACGTGTTGATCTGTTGTAGCAGTGGGAAAATTGTAGTGGGTCCAAGTCCTAACTAAGGCAGGAGTTTATTTACATCATAACCAACTTCTCAAAGCACTTTATCACTGCGGACAGTAGTGCCACTGGTCATTAGTCATTGAGGCATTCCATCTTACTATTATTGATATCCTTTGAAAGTAGGTGGGGATCTTGGACCTTGGTAAAGAGAGGTCTATATCCGCACAAATGTGTGAATAATGAAATCACAGTGCCTCAGATGCTGTATTTTTATTGGTGAACTGCTGAATATCAAGAAGCTTTAGAATAAAGTTCCAACCAAATTGATGCCCAATTAGAAAAGAAAAAAATCTGGTTTTGTGCAGTCTGACACATTTCTTGCATATTAGCTACCATTACTTTTATTAAAGCTGGGTGACACCAGGTTTGTGATTGATCTTTGCAACTGAATTTTTCTGCCCTGACTGAAACATTTAAAATGAAATCTTATGCTGCACCTTGCCTGACTGCTGAGTTTATTTTAATTTTGTTTTAGAATGAGCTTCTACCTGTGGGATTAAGACAAAAAGATCAGACAAAGAAGGCACCCACAGGGCCATTAAACAGAGATCAACTTCTGGAACACTTAGAGAAGCAAGCAAAGGAAAGCAGGGACATAGATGACCTGGTTCCATACACCGGTGAAAAGAGAGGTATGTGACATTTTTATGCAATTACAAATGTTGCATAATCTGCGCTTTTTTTGAGTGAACCAATATCCCGATGGTGGTTTGTAAATGTGACATTGGACAAGTTTAAACCAGATTGGCAGGGGGACGGGAATCCAATGCAGGCGTGAGGCAGGTGACAGTCTGGAAGTCAATATGAAGGTAATGAAAGCAAGTTCTGTAGACAGGACAGGCAGCAGCACTGTTGTTTACATTGCATTCATTTCAATACGTGAGGCCTGACGGGTAAGGCGGATTAACTCAGGGCATGGATAGGTACATGTGACTGGGACATTACACCCATTACAGAAACCTAGCTAAGGGAGGGACAGGACTGAAAGTTTAATGTTCCAGAGTACAGGTGCAACAGACGTTACAGAGGTGGGGTAAAAGAGGAAGGGGAGTTGCTTTATGGATTAAGGAGAATGTCACGGCAGTAGACCGAGAATAAATTACTGATGGTTTGTTTAATTAGGCTATATGGGTGGAGCTAAGAAATGAAAAGATGATCATCTTGTTGGGCCTGTGCTATAATAGTCAACAGGAATTAGGGGAGCAAATGTGCTGGGAGATTGCAAGTAGCTACAAGACTAATAGAGTTGTCATATTAGGGAATTTTAACTTTCCAATATAGACTGGGACAGCCGTAAGGCCAAGGGCTTAGATAGGGTGAGATTTGTCAAAGGTGTTCAGGAAAGTTTCCTTCGGCAATTTGTAAGTGGCCCCTACAAGGAAGAGGGAAAAGCTACTCTTAGGAAATTATGAAGGGTAAGTGACTGAAGTGTGGGAGGATGAGTCTTTTGGCATCAGTGACCACAATTCTATTAATGTTAAAATAGTTATGGATAAGGACAGGGCCGGCTCACAAGTTAAAGTTCTGAATTGGGGCAATGCAACTTTGATGGTATTACTCAGGAACGTGTTAAAATTGCTTAGAGTAGGATGTTTGCTGGCAAAGGGACGTTTAGAAAGCGGGGTGCTTTTAAAAGAGTGCAAAGTATGCATCTTTCTGGTAGTGTAGGGGGGGCAGTAAGGAACCCTGGATAATAATAATAATAATAATAATGCATTACATTTATATAGCGCTTTTCAAACACTCAAAGACGCTTTACAGGGATTACTAGAACATAGAGAAGTGAATAAATAGATAAATAAGTAAACGAACAGAAAAAGGAGACAGAAGGTGAGGTGACGGTCAGTGGTTGAAGGCAGTGCTGAACAGGTGAGACTTCAGTGATGTTTTGAATGTGGTGAGTGAGGAGGAGTCTCTGACGGTTTGGGGTAGTGAGTTCCATAGGGTGGATGACAAGAGAAAAGGTGGTCTGGTCAGGAAAAAGGATGTATGGGCCAAGTATAGGCATCTGAGATTAAGTGTATCCTTGGAGGAGTTTAGGGATGAAGGAGCATACTTAGGAAGGAAATCCCCGGACACAGGACAGTACAGTGGCACAGCTGGTAGTGCTGCTGCCTAACAGCACCAGAGACCCAGGTCAGGTACTGACCTGTGCGGAGTTTACATGGTCTCCCTGTGACAATATGGGTTTCTTCCAGGTGCTCCGGTTTCCTACCACATCCCAAAGACTTGCGGGTTTGTAGGTTAATTTTTCCCTGTAAATTGCCCTCAATATGTAGGGAGTGTATGAGAAAGTGGGATAGTATAGAATGTATGAATGGATGATGGTTGGCGTGGTAGGGCGGCACGGTAGCGCAGCGGTAGAGTTGCTGCTTTACAGCGAATGCAGCGCCGTCGACTCAGGTTCGATCCTGACTACGGGTGCTGCACTGTAAGGAGTTTGTACGTTCTCCCCGTGACCTGCGTGGGTTTTCTCCGAGATCTTCGGTTTCCTCCCACACTCCAAAGACGTACAGGTATGTAGGTTAATTGGCTGGGTAAATGTAAAAATTGTCCCTAGTGGGTGTAGGATAGTGTTAATGTGCGGGGATCACTGGGCGGCACGGACTTGGTGGGCCGAAAAGGCCTGTTTCCGGCTATATATGATATGATATGATATGATATGACTCAGAGGGCCAAATGGTCTGTTTCCTGGCTGCATCTCTAAACTGAACTAAACCAAAATCAGTAGTGCATAAAGGGGGCAAGAGATAGCTCTGGCAGATAAAATTAAAGAGCATCAAAAGAGATTTTATAAGGATATTAAGGGAAAGAGTGCAATGAGAGAGAGAATAGGGCACCTTAGAAATCAAAGTGGTCATCTAACTGTGGAGCCGCAGGAGATGAGCAAATTCCCCAATGAGTATTTCTTCTCTGTTTTTACTATGGGGAAAACATGAAAGCTAGGGAATTTGGCAGAGTTAATGGGGATGTCCTGTCTGTATTAAGTTAATGGGGATGTCTGTATTACAATCAAGGATGTACTGGACATTCTAGGGTGTATGAAGGTAAATAAATATTGTGGGCATGATCATATTCATTTGAGGACACTGGGGGAAGCGAGCAAAGAAATTGCAGACGCATTGACTGAAATATATGAATGATTGTTAGAAATGGGTGAGGTGCTGAATGGCTGGAGGGTGGCTAATGTGCCTTTATTTAGGAGGGCTACATGGAAAAGCCTGGGAACTATAGATCAGTGAGCTCAACATCTGTGGTAGGTAAGTTCAAGGAGAAGGTTTTGAGGGATAAGATATATATGCCTTTGAATAGACAAACGCTGATTAGGGATAGTCAGCATAGTTTTGTACGTGGGAAATCATGTCTTACGAATTTAATTGAGTCTTTTGAGGAGGTAACCAAAAAGGTTGATAAGAGAAAGACCATCGATGTTTCCTATATGGACTTCAGCAAGGCCTTTGATAAGATTCCACATGGTAGGCTGCTCTGGAAAGTTAGGTTGCATGGGATCCAGGGAAAGCTTGTAAACTGGATACAGAATTGGCTTCATGGAAGGAAGCATAGAATAGTGGTGGAAGGGTGATTTTCGGACTGGAGGCGTGTGACGAGTGATGTGTCTCAGGGATCAGTGCTGGACCCATTGTTGTTTGTGGTTTATATCAACGATTTGGATCAGAATGTGCAAATGTTTGTAGATGACACTAAAGTGGGTGGCATCGTAGATAGTGAAGATGGTTGATCGTGATGATTTTGTTCACCAGAACTTGTCTAGTTCTTGCAATTATAAATAAATACTAAAATCAAATGGCAGGTAGTAATCCATACAAGGTGAAATAGTTGGGAATTAGAGAGTAAAACTACATGATTACATCATCTGTCAATATCTCTATGCGAGTATTTGCATCTCAATGCAACAGAATAAGCTATTCTATGTCTGAATTAAAATGTTCGATCGTTTTTTAAAATTTCATTGGAATGTTTGCAACAAAATGCCAGTAAAGCTGTGATTTATTTTTCAAGTATTTGTACTGCTGGTGTGGGATTCAATCTTGTCCCCTGGATAATCAACTGGCCTCTAGATTACTCCAGTGTAAAGTGTAATCACTATGTTATTGAATACTCTAGGCGCCTGGATTGAAAACTTGAATTTAGATGCTTTTTATTCAAGAAGTTATTGCATTATTATAAAAAATCCATTTATTTTACAAATATTCTTGAAACAGATAAAACTGCTTTCTGTAGCAGGCGAGTCAAGCCACACGTCAATATAGTTGACTATTAACTGTCTACTGAAGTGATTTAGGAAGCCATTAGTTGTCAACAACAAGGCATTTGCAAAGTGGCATAGCTAGTAAAGCTGCTGCCTTACTGTGCCAGACCCAGGGGTTCAATCCTAACCTTGGGTGGTGTTTGTGTGTAATTTGCACATTACCTCTGCATAGGGACACAAGGTTCCACCTCCTGCACCATCATGGGCTTATTTTCTAATTGTGTTGCGCACCAAGGTGTTGTTTCTTTGCAGTCTTTTTCATTTTGCTGTCTATTTTAGTTTGGTTTAGTTTTAGTTTAGAGACTATCTTAATTTTTAAAATAATAAAATAAATAAAAAGATTACAGCTGCCAGCCTTGTCATCAATATCTGCGTACAGGGAATGAATCGACAAAAACTGAAGCACATTCTGAAGGTTCACCTGCCAAAGTTTAGCTTTGAAGTTGCTTTGAAAAGTATTTTACGTGATGTGAGATTTATACTTAGTTGTGGTCTGAGAAAATATATTGAATTTATATTTTGCCTTGGGTTCCCTGCAAGATAAAGTAATTGTTTTACACTTTCAACAAACCCGACACTGTAAACAGTGTAGTCTCTTATAATATTGAATGCCTGTCAGTCACTTACTGTAAACTGGGTTAATTTGCCAATTTAACCATGACCATTGATGGCAATGCTATTTATTTACACAGTGACTCTGAAAAACGTTATTGAGTTCTACTCTTAGAAAGGCACGAGGGCTTGTGGGGAAAAAAAACATTTTAATTAACTTTTCCAAAGCACAATCTGTTGTTGCTATTAAATAATACTCCAGATTTTCCACCTTGAATAAGTAAATGTAGCTTCCATCAGATATCACATAATTGTTTTTGGAAAATGCAAACAATCTCAAAAACTCCTCTTAACTGCCTTTGGCTCTCTGCCTCCTGGTTTCTGCCTTTGGAACTTCTGTCGAAACCAATCTCTTTATTTAAGCTTTTGGAACCTCTCTCAGCTCCCCCACTCAAGGATATGCTTCAGATCCATTCTTTCTCAGAAGCCTCTCGAGATATCTTTCTGAGATAGAGATGCTCTGCAAGTGTAGGCTGTTTTATTGCTTAGCGAGCTGCTGGTGATCTCATCCCGATGTTTCATTGGAGTTAGGTAATTATTTTAGTTAGTTTCATCTGACTGCTTGGAGATGGCAGTTTTGGGAACTTTATAAAACTGGTATATTTGGGGAGAAAAAAATGTCAGTGTTTAGAAGTTTGTGGAACTGGTAATGAAAAGGTTTCACCTTCAGTCACCTTGTGTGCTCGTGACATTAGATTAGATAGAATTTATCTTCTAATTGTTCTCCAATCAACGAACAGCAGCCTCGACAAAAATAGCGGTGACTGCATTCCATCCTCAGCTGTGTATTTATTTCTTGAAGAGATCTGCCAGCCGGTTGTCAAGAGGTGTTATATTGCACATTGCTCCAGGAGAGCCTCTGTTTCAGTGTAACCACTAGCCCCAACCAACCCCTTCCATCCTATTTTCAAATTACTCACAATCTCCTCCTGGTAACTGAGTAATCATCTTGCTAAATTTAGATTCTGCATGGAATGCTTGCCTGATCACACTTGGATTTTCACATTTGTTGGACTGAAAATATTTACACTTTTCCGTCACCTTCATAGAAACATAGAAAATAGGTGCAGGAGGAGGCCATTCGGCCCTTCGAACCAGCACCGCCATATATTGTGATCATGGCTGATCGTCCCCAATCAATAACCCGTGCCTGCCTTCTCCCCATATCCCTTGATTCCACTAGCCCCTAGAGATCTATCTAACTCTCTCTTAAATCCATCCAGTGATTTGGCTTCCACTGCCCTCTGTGGCAGAGAATTCCACAAATTCACAACTCTGGGTGAAAAAGTTTTTTCTCACCTCAGTTTCAAATGGCCTCCCCTTTATTCTAAGACTGTGGCCCCTGGTTCTGGACTCGCCCAACATTGGGAACATTTTTCCTGCATCTAGCTTGTCCAGTCCTTTTATAATTCTATATGTTTCTATAAGATCCCCTCTCATCCTTCTAAACTCCAGTGAATACAAGCCTAGTCTTTTCAATCTTTCCTCATATGTCAGTCCCGCCATCCCAGGGATCAATCTCATGAACCTACACTGCACTGCCTCAATTACAAGGATGTCCTTCCTCAAGTTAGGAAACCAAAACTGTACACAATACTCCAGATGTGGTCTTACCAGAGCCCTATACAACTGCAGAAGAACCTCTTTACTCCTATACTGAAATCCTCTTGTTATGAAGGCCAACATTCCATTAGCTTTCTTCACTGCCTGCTGTACCTGCACGCCAACTTTCAGTGACTGGTGTACAAGGGCACCCAGGTCTCGCTGCACCTCCCCCTTACCTAACCTAACTCCATTGAGATAATAATCTGCCTCCTTGTTTTTACCGCCAAAGTGGATAACCTCACATTTATCTATATTATACTGCATCTGCCACGCATCTGCCCACTCAGTCAACCTGTCCAGGTCACCCTGCAACCTCCTAACATCCTCTTCACAGTTCACACTGCCACCCAGCTTTGTGTCATCCGCAAACTTGCACCCTAACGCTATCCTACACCCACTAGGGACAATTTTTTACATTTACCAAGCCAATTTCATCTTCACTGGCAAGAAAAAAGAGAGTTTATGGGCCTCAATGTGCTTCAGATTGAGACAGTCCACCAAAGTGTATCTTCCTCGTATCTTTCTTGCGTCAAAACAAGGCCTCCACTCTGCTGTCTGACTCTTAACTCACCTCTTGGTTCAGGTGTACTTTATCTCCCTTTGCCCACTTCAAGCACATCTCATCAATGATCATCTCTGTTAATCTCAACTTGATTTCCATTAAATTGACGATTGGCTGGTCTCCTTTTCCTGGCCCCTATGTGAGGTGAAGCTCAGCAACTTGCCTCCAATGGACGGACAAATGTCGCCTGTGCCAACAGTATCAGTCCCTTCACTGCTTCTGTGTGTCAGTCCTGCATCAGACTTGTTTTTGTAGTCACCAAGTCATACAGCTTGGGGATTGGCTCTCAGACACACCGTCTGTGGTGGCCATCAAGCATCTATTTGCACTAATCCTTCATGAATCCTATTTTATTCTCACCACACTCCCCTCAATACAATACAATACAATATCTTTATTGTCATTGTACAAGTACAATGAGATTAAGAATGCCACTTCCATACCGATGCTATAAAATAAATAAATCACGGTGAAAACAAAAACATAAAGGGAGGGGGAAAAAAGGAAACAATGTAAAGTGCAAAAAAGGTTCATGCAGGGTCAGTTGTGCCAGATGACCCTGGGGGCACAGATAGATCATGGGGGGCTCTCAGCAGGTCCGATTCAGAGCAGCTATAGCTCTAGGGATGAAGCTGTTTCTTGGTCTGGAGGTGCGGGCGTAGAAGGCCTTGTAACGTCTGCCAGATGGAAGTAGTTCAAACAGACGGTGGCATGGATGTGTGGAGTCCTTGTAGATGCTGGTGGCTTTCCTGAGCCAGCGTGCATTGTAGATGTCCTCCAGGGCTGGTAGCTGTATCCCAATGATCCTCTGCGCTCTGCAGACGCCCGCTGAAGAGCTCTCCTATCCGCTGCCGTGCAGCTGAGATACCACACATAGATGCCGTATGTCAGTATGCTCTGTGGTGCAGCGGTAGAAGGTCATCAGTAACTGTTGGGGCAGACTGGCCTTTTTCAGCGTTCTCAGGAAAAACAGCCGTTTCATGCGCTTTCTTGACTAGCGCAGTGGTGCTAGTGGGCCATGTGAGGTCCTCTGAAATGTGTGTGCCCAGAAACCTGAAGCTGGACACTCTCACCACTCTGTCCCCGTTGATGAAGACTGGAGCATATTCCGCATTCTGTGACCTTCTAAAGTTGATAATTAGCTCCTTGGTCTTAGATGTGTTTAGGGACAGGTTGTTCTCTGAACACCAGCTCACCAGGTTCTGCACCTCCGCTCTGTACATCATGTATGTTCAGCGTGAGAACCTGTTCATCCTCCGAGGCCGGAATTTTTCCACTCATGGTGTTGTTGGTGGTTTCAAAGCGAACAGCCCCAGATTCACCTGCACAAAGACGAATTTGGGGTGGCTGATTAACCTGTCACTTGATGCCTTTGGGAGGAAACCCTTGTGGTCACCACCAGACATCAGGATTAAAACCGAATTGTTGGAGCTGCAATAGCCAAACCACAGTGTTGCCCTATTTCTCCAATAAACATTGAGAAGATCAAAGATATTTCCCCTGCTGGTGTACATACAATCGTTCTGCATACCCATTTTGAAAATCTTGATCCTAACTTTACACCATCTCACTCTATATGCATGAAATGGTCAGATATCTCAGGTGTTTATTCTCATGAAAATCAATTTGCTCTGATTTCCACCAAATTTGCACCTTATCCAGTGGTTACCACGTAAACCCCATGATTTGTTTATTATTCTTTAAAATGCTTTATCTTTTCCCTCCTTCCAAATCAGCAGTGTGATGGAATGAGTTGTATGATCTGACGTGTGAATGAGAGCAGCTCCAGTAACAATTGAGAAGCTGAGTAGCATCGAGAACCAGCCACCACCCTAACCATCAATCTCCGCAACCATGAGCACATGGTGGTGTCAGTGTACACCACCTATCAACTTCACTGCCTAGGCTACCCTGCCTGCACCTTCCAACTCCACAACCTGTATCTCTGTTTACATTTGACAACAAATAAAAATGAGAAGTGGATAGATATTGCTGGTCAATCATCAGCAATTTTTCTAAATCCTAAATGTCCGTCCCCGAGAGCATTGTGAGAGTACCTTCATTTAAGGAGGTCATGTTGCAGTTGTATAAGACGTTGATGAGACCGCATTTAGAATATTGTGTTCAGTTCTGGGCACCATGTTATAAGAAAGATATTGTCAAGCTTGAAAGGGTTCAGAGAAGATTAATGAGGATGTTGCCAGGACTAGAGGGCGTGAGCTATAGGGAGAGGTTGAGTAGGCTGGGTCACTATTTCTTGGAGCACAAGAAGATAAGGGGTGATCTTATAGAGGTGTACAAAATCTTGAGAGGAATAGACCGGCCATAGCTGCTATGAACCGGTCCTGCTGAGCCGGATGGTCACATCGCACAGTGAACCGGCGCAGATCTACTTGCACTTTATTCTGTTTTAAAGCTGTTCTAATTTGTTTCATTGGGTTGTTTAAATTAATACTGACTAGCTAATTAATTTATTGCATCGTATGGGAGGCGCATTCCCAATCTCGTTGTACCCCTGTGCAATGACAATAAAGATATATTGTATTGTATTGTATTGTATCGGGTAGATGCACAGAGTCATATCGTGCCCAGAGTAGGGGAATCGAGGACCAGAAGACATAGGTTCAAGGTGAAGGGGAAAAGATTTAATAGGAATCCGAGGGGTAACTTTTTCACGCAAAGGTATGGGAACAAGCTGCCAGATGAGGTAGTTGAGCCTGGGATTATCCCAACGTTTAAGAAACAATTAGACACGTACATGGATAGGATATGTAATGGCAGTTTCTATACCTTCTCAAAGTCCAACTTTGATAGCCATTACTGCTCGGGGATAGAATGGAGGTAAAGCTTACGCACACAACGAACTCTGAGATAACAAAAACGAATCCTCCAAACGCTGTTTCTTGATTAATTGGTGTTTATTAAAGTAGCACAAATCAAAAGAATAATTCATAACTTTTCATTCTTATCAGCTGTTTCTTCTTCAAACAATACAGTAAAGATCGTGTAGTCATTACC
Organism: Rhinoraja longicauda; assembly: GCF_053455715.1. Classification (NCBI taxonomy): domain Eukaryota; kingdom Metazoa; phylum Chordata; class Chondrichthyes; order Rajiformes; family Arhynchobatidae; genus Rhinoraja; species Rhinoraja longicauda. The sequence goes on along the minus strand of NC_135955.1, from coordinate 41,406,223 downwards.
GTGTGGTCGTGGTCGGCGTGGTTGTGGCTGGCGTGAGTGTGGCTGGCGTGAGTGTGGCTGGCGTGAGTGTGGCTGACGTGAGTGTGGTAAAAAACTATTCTCTCCATCCTCCGAGACTAAACTGACCCACAATCTCTGTGGCTACGCTAGCCTCCTCAGATGTAGACACTCCTCATTACGTATCAAATCACACCCACAAGCATGCAAAGAAGACAGAAACTAGAAATATTAAACATAGCCATAATACAATGACAGTAACAAATTTAAGCACAAATGGCTCCTACAGGACAGGTTTGGAAGGATATGGCCCAAGCACAGACAGGTGGAACTAGTGTAGCTGGGACATGTTGGTCGGTGTAGGCAAGTTGGGCCGAAGGGCCTGTTTCCAAACTGTTTCACTCTATGACTCTATGACTGCAGTAACGCCAGAAAGCAGCTTAACACCACCATCGTGGAAGCAGATTTGAATCTATATACTAAAACTCTCATTTGTTTGTTTGTTTCTGAACAACAGCCAAAACGGTACACGATAGCGCGACAATTTTAGGCCCATGTTACTCACCGTCATCCCTTTGGTGCTAATGGAAGAAGTTTCATTGAAATCGGTGTTATATTTTTAAAGTTATTCACGTTTTAATCTATCTCCTAGGGAGGGAGGGGGAAGGGAGGGAGGGTGGTGGAGGGAGGGGGGGGGGAGCAGGGGAGGGGAAGGGGGGGAGAGGGAGGGGTTGAGTGGGGGAGGGGGAAGGGGGAAGGGGAGTGGGAAGGGAAAGGAAGGGGTGGGGGGAGGGGGGGAGAAGAGGGTGCTGCACCAATGCAGGAGAGGTTTGGGCCCAACGGGTCCACTTGGTCTCGTGGACAATAAAAGCTGACCTTATAATGATGCTCAGATCCTGGAAAATTAAATGAATTAAAATAAAGCCCTTCTCATGTTCGTTGAAACCGTGGCAGTGCTTATTCCGATGAATGCGACAGACAATGAGTGCTCCAGAATTACTTATTCAAACATTTGTAAATCCCGGCTCTGTCTATTTGTATATAATAAGGAATCTTGTATGTCCTCCTTTATTAGTTTTAAATTACGACTCCCAGGTTTATAATTTAAACTGTGTCTGCATTTGCCGTGTAGTAGTATTTATCTGCAACACTTACTGGCAGGAGGCTGCAATACTGCATGATGAATTTTACAGACACAGCGTCCATTATTAAAGTGGAATATAGGAAGTTATAATGGAATGATAAATAAATGAGATAATTAAGTCTTCAAGAACAGGACTGACTTCCTGACTGCTCGCACTCTCTAAATTCTATTGAAATTTAAACTTTTACTTTGACCTTCTAACATTAGCTAGGATTTTGTAAAAATATCAAAACAAGAATTTGGTTATTTCTGAGATGGAGCTAATTTTTTCAAATCCTTACCAAAATATAAACTTCCTCGGCAGTAGGTAAAGTCGTAAACCTATTTACAGTCATTAGCCACTGTGGTCTTTCAAGGGAGAAGGCATTAAACGTGGGAGAAGGTTACATCACCCGACAAGCATGACAACGCTATGGGAATAGAGCAGGGCAGTAGGATTAGAATTAATAAACATTCAGCACAGTTAAGCAACCTTAGTGGTATCTGCCTTTTGAAAATGTTAAAGGCGAGCGCTACAGAAAAGTGTTGCCATTTTTTGTAGGTTTTGTTCTCATGTTTGACCCTTCCAGAATTAAACACATGATGTTCCACACTAAATTAATCCTGCAACTACCTCATTTTCCGCGAGATGGGAGATACTAAAGCTAAAAGAAATCTATGAAATCAACCATTCTGTTTCTCTTTTTTGTGTTTGGGCCTTTCGGATCATGTCAATGTTTATTGCCCAACCTTTGCTGCTCTGCAATGGTGCTACTGAACCATCTCCTGGTCGAAGCACAGGTCGTGATGAGTCTGCGTGCAGGAGAGAGATAGAACACCTGGCTGAGTGGTGTTGCACCAACAACCTCTTGCTCAACATCAATAAAATCAAGAACTGACTGTTGATTTCAGAAAAGGGAAGTTGTGAGACCATGTGCCAGTGTCTATTGGTGGGTCGGTGGTGGAGAGTCAGCAGCTTCAAATTCCAGGATGTTAACATCTCGGTTTACCTGTCGTGGGCCCAGATGTAATGATCAAGAAGGAGCACCAGTGTCTCTACTTAGAAGTTTAAAGAGATTCTGTATGTCTCCGAATATTCTAATTACCTTTTACAGGAAGTATCCTGACTGGTTGCATCATAGCCTGGTTTGACAATTCTAATGTACAGGAACACAAGAGGCTGCAGAGATGGTGAACTCAGCCCAGTCCATCATGGGGACAGCCCTCCTCACCATTGAGAGCATCTGCATGAAGCGTTGCCTCAGGAACGCCACCCATCATCAAGGACACGCACCATCTGGACCTTGCCCTCTTCCCACTGCTGTCATCTCTATACAGACGCCTGAAGTCCCACACTACCAGGTTCAGGAACTGCTAATTTTATCCATCTATCAGGTTCTTGAACCAACCTACACAACCCTAATCCTACCTCAACAATCGAACACTATGGGTCACCTCTTGCACTACTATAGACTTGTATTTTTTTAAATTATCTTTTTGAACTAATGTTTTGATTCTTACATTGTCTCCTTTTAGAATGTTATGTGCAATTTAGGTGTAAATAGTTTTTGTGTTTACCAGAGTCTGTCCTGTGACGCTGCTGCGAGCACGATTTGTCATTATATCTGCACCTTCATGTACTTCTGCATATAACAATAAACAATAAAGTTTAACTTGAATACTATAACCCTTGTCCTGGTGGTGTGCAGAAGATGCTTTTTGATAGGGAACAAAAGCTGACTTTGATTTTTTTTTTCTTTAGTTGTTTAAATTGATGTCATGTTCTGTCATGAACTCCTTTTGTAGGGAAGGCGTGGATCCCCAAAGAGAAGCCAATGCAGTCTGTTATTGACAGTGTTACCCTGGAGCCAGAGCTGGAGGAGGCCTTGGTCAATGCTAGTGATGCTGAACTTTGTGACATTGCAGGTAAGGGAAGCTCAGCTCACAGAGACGATTTACTTCAGAGTGCCACTCACTGCAGCAGAGAGAGAGATTCGTCTATGCTAAGTGGGGATATAGCAACGTATGTGCATGGAACTCTCTGCAGAGAATGGAATGGAATTTTGGGGGCAGAGTTCACCTCGTATCTCAAGTTATGTCATTCATGTAGCACAAACAACCGAACAATTTTCCGCTCTAAAGTTTTAATTTTATCGTTACTGTACCTATTTTTATTTGAGCATATTGTTCCCAATTTCAATATGCTAAATTAGCCTCTTTTAGCCTTCCCAAACTAGTTAGTTCCTTCACCGGTGAAGCCGGCCCAGGTGCATTGGGCACAAGTTATGATTGTGGCTTAATTCTACATCACATCTGGCAAAGGACCGTAGTTATGATTGGAACTGTGATCTAATATTGTTTACAGAATTAACATTGATCATGCTAGACTGAAAGAGGGTGTAGGTCTCTATTGAACTGGAGGCTGGTAAACAAATGGTAAAACCAGTGAGGTGGGTGCAGGAAGACTATGTGGGCGAGTGTGAGGATTAATGTGGTGTCCGGCTACACCACTTACTGCAGCTTGAGTAGGCAGATGATGATCCAAGATGATTGAAGATCTTGAGCTTCATAGTAATAGTGAGGTACAGTAACAATTGAAAAAAAAAACAGATTTTGTTGATGAGTGAACAAGATTTTGGAGAGCGTTGCGTTGAAGGGGTGCTTTTCTATAATCTGTTGGCCATGAAGGTTCTGTGAGATGAGTGGGCACGTGTAGAGGTTGGGCAGGACACCTTGTGATATTCTGGGCAGAAAGTTTGTGAAAGCAGAGGAAGGGCAATTTGAGGTGAAACAAAACAATATACAGAGAAACAATTTCAAAATAGATCAAGTAGATCAAATTAGAAATGGATTTTCAATTAACTTAATTAAAAATAAATGTTAACATTTGGATTGTTCATTAAGCTTCACTGTTTATTTTTCAGCATTCATTCTGTTCTTTCGCAACCCCATCTCATCATTCATTTCATTTGCTGTGTTCCATGGAGTGTAAGGTCATCATCAGCCAGAGAAACTATTTACATTTACTGTTTAATGTGAGATTGTGGTAGCTGCCAACTTTGAGACTGTATACATTAGAGTGAATGTAAGTTTGTACCAGCTGAGCAACAAGAGGCTACTGCAAGCGACAGTGCTTCATAAGTCAGTGTGTGCTAGGCAGACTGCACTGTGTGCTGTGGAAAAGTGTCATTGCTGCCTCTTTGACCCATGTGCTGGTCTTGTCTTGAGATTCTTCTGCTTGGCTTCTAAGCTTCAATCTGCTAGTGAGAATGTTCACACAACTGCATGTTAGGGTAAAGTTCTTCTCTGCTAATTCACTGGTAGAGTAAGCGCAAATGTAAAATTAGCACAGACAGGAATTTGGCCCTCTATTTTTATCAAGTGCAGCATCTCGTTACCAGCGAAGAAATTCTTCTAGTTTGAGCGAGTTGGAGCATAAATTTGTTATTCAATGATATGAAGGAATGTGAGCTACGCACTTTGCTGTGTGATTTTAATATTTCCTAGTTTCACCATCTTTCCTCTACTAGGATTTCCTGCTGCTTGGTTTAACAAACTTTAGTATCTCCCACAAATAATCACAAATAAACAAGTTGACAGCAGAGGACATGTTACAGCCAAGTCTAACACTGATCTCATCGAATTAAGCATACTTCCCAAAGGAGTGTGGGGAATGGGAAAAAAAACACAGACACACGCATACACACACACAGATAAACACACACACACACGCATACACACACAGATAAACACACACACACACACACACACACACACACACACACACACTATCCTCTTTGTGGGGCACTGAAATTATTATAGTCAATAATTTCCCATGTAAAATCAGATGAATTATTACAGGCCATAGCTGTGGACATTTGATCAATATAGTTTGATAAAACTAGAAAATAGTTCCTTAATCTCCCTGGACTTTGAAGGTGCTTCCATTGTTTTAAAGAATTTGTACGCTGCAGAAAAGCTAGATGGAGCACAAGAATCTGCAAGCGGATTAACAATCTAACTGGCCACAATTTATACACTTCTTGGAGAGCACAATTATTTTTATTCCAGTTCATGCTATATGCTGGTAAGATTTTATGGGCTCCTGCATCTCAAGCACCATAAAAGACCAACCGCATGCACAGGTTGCAAAACTCCTGCAAGGTTTATATGAGTTATCTGCAGTGGGCTCAAACCCTGGACTGTGTATTGTTGCCACAAAAGCTTGCTCCGCCACTGGTAAAGCTTGCAATGCAATTCTAATGCCACTGAAAGAATTCTGCAGATTTCCTCATCATTCAAGCAGGCTCTCATCCAGAGATTTGGATAGCATTCACCTCTCAGGATCCAAGATAACTCTAACTGCAAGTGTAAGGGATAATATATGATCACTAATTTCAATCAAGATAATAGATGATTTCTACTTCTAATGGGTCGGAATGACAGGGCAGAATTCACATTCCTTACATTTGTGCGCTGATACCTTTGTGTTCATCTAGAGTTGGAAGAGAATCATAGTGTGGCTGTGTGAATCACATGGTCAGTTAAGCTGCTACCACTTGCCACTAAATGTGTTCATGTGTGGGCTGCGCACTGGTGCACACTTTGCTGCAGTCTCACCACGCCACAACCTGGATTTGTTCCTGACCTCTGGCGGTGACTATATGGAGATTGCAGGTTCCCTGGGCCTTCCTGTTACCTCCCATAAACCAAACATATGTAGGATATAGAGAAGTTGATGGGCATGTGATAAAGAATAGGTTACAGGGAAATACGTGAGAGATAAGATTGATGGAGTTGATGTTAGTGTTGATCATAGACTTAAGAGACCAAATGACTTCAACCTGTAAAGAAATACACATTTCCTTATAAAATAATTTATAAATATGACCCGTGATGAAACGAATTAAGGGCTGACCACATCCGCAAACAGCCAGACTCAAGTCACAGTTTCACACTACAGTCTGTAGATGAAATTATCTTGTAAAACAATTAAGTTTGATTGGTTGCTTTGTTTGCAAAACAAAAGTAATTGCACTATAAAGAAGTAATCCATTGCTGGAGAAATGCAAATACATATTTTGGCTTTACACTAATCAGTATAATTATTAATTTATTTCAAGAACAGAGAAGAACTTTAATAAAAAAACTACTCGTAAATTATTGATGCATTCATTTAAAGCAACAAAAATTGTTGCAGTTGACATTTCATGATGAATTTCATGTAACTGTTTTATGCACTTTGGATCAAACAACAAAAAAAATTGTACATCACAGTTTCTAAGCTTTTTAAGATTTTTATGGTTCTCCGATTTTAAATTTAGGAAAAAACAATATTCTGACATAGCCCACCTCTTTCACTGACTAGTAAGTGTGACCACAAAGGAATTGTGATTAAAGCTGAGAAGAATTTGCATATTACTTGTCACTCGGCAGAACTTTGGCCGCAAAGCAGTGCAAGTGAACAATCTTTAAAAAAATATTTTTAAAAGTGTACATTAAAAAAAAAACAAGTATCATTCTTATTTCTGCATTATTATGATCTCTCTTCATGATCCAACTCCATTTCCTCTTGGATTCCTCAAAAAAATATTTTGAGGCTCTTTGTTTCTCACCTTCATGCTGTCCTTTATTGTCACCTACAACCATACAATGACAACGCCCTGCTCTACCATACTGCCACTTTTTATGACCTCTGAAAGGTAATGTTTCTGGTCTGGTATTGAGTACAGAGAAGTTTTGTTGTAATTTGCCCCTCGGGGATAAGTGAGTTGTAGAATCTGGGGCAAATAAAAAGGCTTGGTAGACAAAGGCTTTGTAATCAATGTAAATAGGTGGTTGAAAGGTGGGTGTGGACTCGATGGGGTGAAGAGTCTATTCTTGTGTTGGATGTCTCTGTGACTCTCTGTGACTTTATGATTAAATTATGGCCTTGACAGTAATGCATTGCCTAAGAATTAACTATTTTAAAAGAACGCATTTATGAATTGGCTGCAAGTGTTAGTGCTAGCTCATGCATTATGATCTGCATTTTAGATTGATCATTGGGAGTTAATGTGAATGTAGCTCAGTACTCTAGTCATTTTTGCTTTTTGAACCAAAGTGTAGTTCCAATGTGCCTGCTGCTTCTGCATCCAGTGCAAGTGGCTGCAATTGAAATACTTTGGTTTCTTGTTCCATGAATACTGTGTTTATTTTTTTTAGCCATACTTGGCATGCACACACTGATGAGCAACCAGCAATATTATGAAGCGCTTGCTAGTAGTACCATAGTTAACAAGGAAGGCCTTAACAGTAAGTAAAATCTGAAGTACTGTTGAACATAAGAACGTATGCACTGTAAACGCTTCACTATTCTGTGCAATTTGTTAAATGTGTGGTAATACATAAATATGGTCTGTTTTATTTAGTAGAATGATAATTCAATCAGTAATTTTAATTTGAAACTCAATTCAACTTTTAGCTCTTTTTGCATGTTAATTAATCAAATGTTCCAGATGCACAATTCAGCTAAGGTTGATGAGCTTTAAATCACATCAAAGAGCCACCTACCTTTAGGATAAAAGGAGGATTGTGTCTCCAACTCCCATTCACAGCAGTTTATAAAAGTGAGCTGCCTACAGTCGGAAAGGAAAATTTGAATAATTTGTGAACTATTATTTTCAAACCAATGCCTCCAGATTTTATTTTACAACCTTATTTGAAGTGTAAGTGAACTGGGCTATTCTAGTTAACAGTCCCCAAAAGACATTGGTTCTGATTGCTGCCACAGGGAATATTTTTACATTGTACACCATTCACATTGTCAAGTGATTATTTTGCGGTGTTCACATCAAACTCACTTTGCCTCCCTTCTGCAGGTGTCATACAACCCACTCAGTATAAGCCAGTTCCTGATGAACTGCCAAACTCTACAGATGTTGAAGAAACCCTAAAGCAAGTTATGGGAAATGACCCTGAGCTCGAGGAGATTAATCTCAATAATATAAAGGTGAATCCCGCTAATTGCTTCCTTGTCTGGGTTGCTGACATCAATATCATTGGTAAATGGGGAAAAAAGGAAAGAGTATATGGGAGAAATTAAGCAAAATGTTAATCCAGGTGCTTAAGATAATGAAATGCATTAAGGTGTGAGGGAGAGAGCCAAATTAACACAATTTAACTAATGTTATATACAGTTTAGGTTTGTTCAAGAGGTCAGGGGGTTAGTTGTTATAACTTTTTCCATTTTCACTTGATATGTTTGGTCATTTAATTTGCTATTTATACATCTAACAAACACCGAGAATGCATTGTCGCGTGAGCTTCAAAAATTGGGTTGGAGATTGAAGGGGCATCTTCTACCCACTCCCTAACTCCTAAATCGATTTATCATTTAATTGAATTTGAATACTTCAATTCATTGTTGAGAGTGTGTTCATACCCAATTAGTACAGTTCTTTTTGGGAGTTACTTGCAAATCAAATTTTCAATAATCATTAACATATTCATAGGAGCAAAATTATGCCATTTGGCCTCTCAAATCTATTCTGCCATTCAATTATGGATAATCTATCTTTCACTCTCAACCCCATTCTTTTGCCGTCTCCTTTAACCTTTGACACCCTTACTAAACAAGAACCTATCAATCTCCGCTTTAAAAATATCCAAACACATGGCCTCCACAGCTGACTGTGGCAATGAATTCCACAGATTAACCACCCTCTGGCTAAAAATTCCACCGTATCTTTCTAAATGTAAGTCCTTTTATTCTGAGGATGTGCCCTCTGGTCCTAGACTCTCCCACTAGTGGAAACATCCTCTCCGAATCCACTCTATCCAGGCCTTTCATAATGATGTGGTTGCCCATTTTTCCTTTCCTTGAGAAGGTTTCCTCAGGTATAAAGTTTCACCTGTGTTTGTATAGGAACCGGAAAGTAAAGAAATGCATTGGCCTTATTTGTATTATTTTTGTGCTGATAAGTTGATTTCATGTTAGTGAACACTTCCCCACTTTAACCTCCTGGTGTCAGCAAATTTCCAGAAAGCAGATTAAGCGTGGGTTCAAATTTCTGTTATTCTGCACCAATCACACTTCTAAATGTTGCCTCAAAGTGCAGCATGTGTGGCAAGATTACCCACTAAATGTCAATAATCTTCAAGTGACAACTTGCATATTTCACAAAATCAGTTAAGATTGGTCCAATTTTACATCATTTGATCTTTTAATAGATAGTATTACAGGGCAGCACAGTGGTGCAGCTGGTAGAGCTGTTGTCATGCAGCTCCTGTAACCTGGGCTAAGTTCTGACCTCAAGTGCTCTCTGTGCCTATATAATTTATCTCCAGGTGCTCTAGTTTTCCTCCACAAGCTAAAGATGTGCATGAAGGTATGTTAATTGGCCACTGTAAATTGACCCTAGTGGGAATAGGAATACTTTATTGTCACATGCGACTAGGCACAATTAAATTCTTTGCTTGCATACGCAATGTATACAAATAGCACCCACCTATGGCGCTAGAATGTAGGTGACAATATTTTAGTGGCAGAATCTGAGGGGAGTTGATGGGAATGTGGGGAGATTAAAATGGGGGAGATTAAAATGGGGGGAGATATGGGGAGAATAAAATGGGATTAGTGTAAGGTTATTGTAAATGGATGCTTGATAGTCAGCAAACATTTGGTGGGCTGAAGGGCTATTTGTATGCTGTGTAACTTTAACAGAGAGAATGTTACTGACAAAGCACTTGAATTTTGGAGAGGAATAAAAAAGTTAAGAAGTACACAGGTCTGTAATAAACTTCATGAGCAAAAGTTGTCCTACCTTGCACCATTTACTGTTTAATTGAATAATTACTTGCACGGACTCAGTGTATGCAATTATTCACAAAATGCTGGAGTAACTCAGCAGTCAGGCAGCATCTCAGGAGAGAGGAATGGGTGAAGTTTCGGGTCGAGACCCTTCTTCAGACTGATGTCAGGGGGATGGGACAAAGAAAGGATATAGGTGGAGACGGGAAGATAGAGGGAGAACTGGGAAGGGGGAGGGGAAGAGAGGGACAGAGGAACAATGTTCATACCGCTGGGCTCCAAGCTGCCCAAGTGAAATATGAGGTGCTGTTCCTCCAATTTCCAGTGGGCCCCACTATGGCACTGGAGGAGGCCCATGACAGAAAGGTCAGACTGGGAGTGGGAGGGGGAGTTGAAATGCTCAGACCGTTCCCTCCGTAACTCCCTGGTCCACTCGTCCCTTCCTACCCAAACCACCCCATCCCCGGGCACTTTCCCCTGCAAACGCAGGAGGTGCAACACCTGTCCCTTTACCCCCCCCCCCCCCTCAACATCCAAGGACCCAACACTCTTTCCAAGTGAGACAGAGGTTCACCTGCACCTCCTCCAACCTCATCTATTGCATCCGCTGCTCTAGAAGTCAACTTCTTTACATCGGCGAAACCAAACGCAGGTTCGGCGATCTTTTCACTCAACACCTTCGCTCAGTCCGCCTTAACCAACCTGATCTCCCGGTGGCTGAACTCCCCCTCCCACTCCCAGTCTGACCTTTCTGTCATGGGCCTCCTCCAGTGCCATAGTGAGGCCCACCGGAAATTGGAGGAACGGCACCTCATATTTCGCCTGGGCAGCTTGCAGCCCAACGGTATAAACATTGACTTCTCCAACTTTAGATAGTTCCTCTGTCCCTCTCTTCCCCGCCCCCTTCACAGTTCTCCCTCAATCTTCCTGTCTCCACCTATATCCTTCTTTTGTCCCGCCCCCCCGACATCAGTCTGAAGGGTCTTGACCCGAAACGTCACCCATTCCTTCTCTCCTGAGATGCTGCCTGACTGCTGAGTTACTACAGCATTTTGTGAATAAATGCCTTCGATTTGTACCAGCATCTGCAGTTATTTTCTTACGCAGTGTATGCAATGCACTGATTGGTGGGGGGAGGGGGGGGGGGAGGGGCCATTTGGAATCTCACAGGTGTACAGATACATGAAAAGAATAAAAAGCAAAAGAATATAGGTAGACTGAATATAAGTTAAGATGCCAAGAACATCAAATCGGTTAAAGAAGCCGACAGGTTTTTGGTGTGCACATAATCCAGAAAAATGGGGGGAATATTTTGAAACAATAGAATTGAAAATACATCAGCTTCAAAGAATGAGCAGGTTTGACTTTTGTTTCTATTGTATTTGTACTTATTGCGTGTGTATTTTGTTCCTAGAACATTCCCCTTGCCACACTGAAAGCATATGCTGAAGCTCTGAAGGATAATACACATGTAAAGAAGTTCAGCATTGTAGGAACCCGGAGTAATGATCCTGTTGCTGTTGTAAGTATAAATAACTAATAAAAATCAATGATTATGCTTATTGAAAATGTATGTATGAAAAATGGTATTAATGTTTCTTAATGAGGCTCCTGAAGCTGTGGCTGGACAATCCCAAGATTGTCCGGGAGAGTGAGAGCGTCATAGATAGGTGTACAGTGAGGTAGTCACCCCTCAACTACAGGCAGAAACTAGATGGGTAACCACCAGGAAAGGGAATAGAAGGAATCCTGGCCAGTCCCCTCCAAAACAAGTATACTTGTTCTCCCCCCTCCCTCTTCTTACTCACGGCAGTCCCCCCATGCCAGATCCTCCTTTATTCTCCCCCTCCCCTCACGGCGGTCCCCCCACGCCAGAAGGCTGCGGTGGCAGACACCTCCCAGGAGGCCATGAAGAAGCCCACGGCCGGACCCTGGGTCGACGGAGTCCCCTGGCCCGTCCCTGACTTGGCACCGCGGCGACATCAGGAGTGGCGGTCGTCATGGAGGTTGGGTCGGCAATCGTCAAGGTCGGCGGTTGTTGAGGGCGCTGGTGGTCAAGGACAGGCCATGTGGAAGCCGGAAGACGGGCCGCCAGGAACAAAGGAGGACCCGGCATGGTGGAACTACCGTGAGGGGAAGGGGAGGGGGGGGAGGAAAGAACAAAGGAGGACCCGGCATGGTGGAACTACCGTGAGGGGAAGGGCAGGAGGGGAGGAAAGAACAAAGGAGGACCCGGCATGTGATACTTTGTAACTTTGTTGGCACTCTTTATGTGGTGACTCTTTGCATACCTTGGGTGTGCAAAACAAAGAATTTCACTGTGACTTGTCACATGGGACAATAAAGTAAAATAAAGTATTCATCCATTCATACTTTTGGTGAGGATGACAGTTGAGAGGATGGCAGCAGTCAGGTCTATGGCAACAGGCGTGGCTCTGAGCTACAGCAAAGTCAGACAAGGTTAAAGTGATAGGAGATTTGTTAGTTTGGGGACAGACAGAAGATTCTGTGGCAGCAAATGGGACCTTTGAATGGTGTGTTGCCTCCCTGGTGTTAGGGTCCAGGATGTGTCAGAACGTTTGCAGATTACACTAAAATAGAGTGTATCATAGTCCAGTGAAGATAGTTATCGGGAAATACAGTGAGATTTTGAATAGCTAGGTACTTGGGCCGAGGAATGGTCAAAGGAGTTTAATTCAGATAAGTGTGAGCTGTTGTATTTTGGAAAGTCAAACCAGGGCAGGACCTTCACTGTGAATGGTAGGGATCTGGGGAGTGTTGTAGAGCAGAGAGATGGGGGAGTACAAGTACATAGTTCCTGGAAAGTGCTATCACAGGTCGATAGGTTGGTAAAGAAGTCTTTAGGCATGCTTGACTTCCTCAGTCAGCGTATTGAGTATAGAAGTTAGGACGTTATGTTACAGTTGTATAAGACGCTGGTGGGAATGCATTTGGTGTACTGTTTTGAATTTTGGTCATCCTGCTTTAGGAAACATGACATTATGCTGTGAAGGGTGCAGAGAGGATTTACGAGGATGTTGTCAGGACTCAAAGGCCTGAGCTTTAGGGAGAGACTGGCTGGGCAGGCTAGGACTTCATTCCTTGGAGCTCAGAATCTGAGGATGATATTATAAAGGTTATAAAATCATGAATGGAAGGGAGAGAATGAATGCCCAGTCATTTTCCCCAGGTTGGGGAATCAAGATTTAGAAAGTATAGAATTAAAATAAATGCAATGTAAGGTAAAACAAATTTCCCAGGAGTCATAATGATGTATTGCTTGGAAATTAGAGCCCAAATAAGGCCAGAACACAGGATCATAGGATCCAAATTCAAAAATCATTACAAGTAGCGAAGCAGATTGAAAAATGAAAGTAATGGGGAAGGAAGAAAATTAATTTGCAAGAGGAAACTACTGCTCTGAAAATGTAATGATCCTGAAAGCCCAAACAAACAGACAAAGGATTCGACAGTGAAGATATTGTGAACATGTTTGTTTCCAATTAATCCAAAGTATGATAAATCTAATGAGGAATTCAAGAATTCTTTGCAAAGCGAGTGCTTATATTCTGGAAATTGGCAGTGGTAGTGAAGTCAATAGTACAATCGCTTTAAGGAGGAGATTATATGAGGAATGAGGGATGAATTGTAATAACAAGGAACTGCAAACTGGTTTGTACCAAAGGTAGACTCAAAATGCTGGAGTAACTCAATGGATCAGGCAGTATCTCTGGAGAACATGCATAGGCAATGTTTTGGGTCGGGACCCTTCTTCAGACTGATTGTTGGTGGGTGGGAAAGAGAGCTTGGATAGAGAAGGGATAGGACAGAGCAGGGCCGGTAATAGGTGAACACAGGCGAGGGGGTTATTAGATAGGCAGATTGTTGGACAAAGGCCAGGGATGATAAGACAGGTGTGAGTTTGAGAGGATAAAGAGTTGCGAATTGTTCAGGGATAGAAAAGTTGTGAATTGTGTATCCATTGTAAATGGTCCATGTGGCGGGGGGCAAATCGGTGTAGGGTCAGCTAGGTGAGGGGGGGGGTGGAAGGAGGGTTAAATTATAGAGGGATAAATTGATGGGATGAGAAAAAGGTAGGACAATGCATCTAATACATATTAGAAATTTGCCAACAAAGTTAAATGTATTTAAAATACATGGAAGTTAAAGTTAATTATTTATGTTCTGTACCTTTATCTATCAAACCATCTTTCTCCATTATAAAATGACGTTGTCAGATTTATAATGGCTGCTGAAATATCAACAGGAGATATTAATGTTGGTTGATAAAGGAAAAGATCAACATTTTAGGTTGGTTGCCAGATATGAGCAGCCAGTAGTGTCAACATTTTGAGGAAGAAGCAACCTGGTGGGGGAATTCATTGGGCCAGGCAGCATCTGTGGAGGGGGTAACCTGGTGGGGGAACTCATTGGGCCAAGCAGCATCTGTGGAGGGGGTAACCTGGTGGGGGAACTCATTGGGCCAAGCAGCATCTGTGGAGGGGGTAACCTGGTGGGGGAACTCATTGGGCCAAGCAGCATCTGTGGAGGGGGTAACCTGGTGGGGGAACTCATTGGGCCAAGCAGCATCTGTGGAGGGGGTTGGCAGTTGACATCTCGGGTCAGTGCTCATCGTTTGGATTGAAAGTGTAGAGGGGGTAGAGCCAGCATAAAGAGGTGAGGAGAGGGATGGAGCAAGAGCGAGCAATCGCCAGGCAGATCCAAGTGAGAAAGGGGTGATTGGCAAATTGAGTCAGATGGGGGAGGGAAGAGTGGGGCGACAGAGGCTGGGAGGTGATAGATGAAGACAACAAATAGCTGCAGAGGATGGAATGTGATAAGAAAGGAAGATGAACCGTGGAACCAAAAAAGTAAGGTGGAGTTGGCAAATGGGACAGTGAGGGGAAGGGGGCCCAGTGGGAGGAAAGTATGGGTGATGGGCAATGGAAAGGGTGAGGGAGGGGAAACAAACTGGGTGATAGGATGCTAGCAAAGGGAGGTTGAAAAGAAGGATGTGTGTGTGAGACCACCTGGATAGATGAGAAGGGGAATGAAAGGGACAGAGTGGGAGAGGATTACCTGAAATTAGAAAGTTCAGCCTCCTTCTACCTTCTGCCTAAAGTCTGCCTTCTACCCAGGTGAACTGTTCCTCTACTTTGCATTGCTCCTCGCTCTGGCAATAGAGTAGGCTGAGGTCAGTGTGGGAATAGGAAGAGGAGATAAAATGGTTTACAATCAAGAGCATCCAAATGGCCATGACAGACAGAGTATCATGGCAGACTCACCAATGTAGGGAAGGCCAGGTTGAGAGCACTTGCACTTGCTGCAATGGGCAAGGTTGGAGGTGCAAGTGAATCTCTGCCTCATCTGGAATGGTTGTTTGGGTCACTGGATGGTGAGGGGAGAAGAGGTGCAATGACAGATGTGGTAGGAGGAGGGAGAGAGATGGATGGGGAGGGATAAATGAACCAGGATCACAGAGAGAATGGTCCCTGCAGAAATCAGAAAGGTTTGGGGAGGGGAAGATGTGACTGATGGTGGGATAGCTGATAGAAATGTTGAAGAATGATGTGCAGGATGTGGATGCTGATGGGATGAAATGTAAGGACCAAGGATACTTCGAGATTGCACTAAGGTTGCTACTTAACTAAAGTAACTTGAAATTAAAATATCAAAATGGAATGTGAGACTTTGGAATGGGGACTCAATAAAATTCAATGAGCTTGGTGCAATAAACTTAGGCCTTTAACATCAAAGATTGCACTTGTGTTTAGCTCTCCTTCTATGATAATGTGGCAGATTGTAATACTGTATATTATAAATATTGTGTTCTGTGTGTGTTTGACATTTTAAATGCTGCTAGTGGAAAGGTTTTGTTCTGCTTTTCTGAATGTTTAATTTCCTCAGCATTAATTTTTTTTAAAACATTGTTATTTAAACTCTGGATCCATTTCTTCTTTCTCAGCAATGAAAGTGTAGAGGGGATAGATCCCCTTTCCACCTTCAACCCTGATGCATTCTCATTTGCATTCACATACGTCCAACAGTATTCACATAAACCACATTTCAGAAGTGGAGATAAGCAGTAATCTGGGTATTTTTAAGTTTTTGGACTCATTTAGAATTTAAACCCTAGTTTGGATGTCTTCATTTCCTGTTTGCTTGTCACCCTTTGCCCCCTGATCTCTTTCCATTTCCTTTACCAACTAGCCATTATTTCCAGAACTGCTCAAAATGAAACAAGTCTGTCTTTTACTCATGAGCTGCGGACCTGCTGTTGAGTCCTCTGCCGTTGCTATCTATCTACCTTCCCTCCCATTGTACAAAACTGTGGAAACAACAGAGCCTTCAGCATGTACAAGCATGTACCTTCAGAACTGATTGGCATTGGTTCTGCCCAATCCCAGGAAAACTAACTGAATACAAGTCAGAGGGATATATATAAATTGGCAAAGAATTCTGAAGATAATATTAAGGAAGATTAGGCGGATGAGAAAGAAAATTAAAGTACGAGTTGAGGAAAATGAATACGTGCAAATGGTAAAAGAGACTGACACTGAAAGGGTTGTAGGTTTGTCACAAAACACATTACTAAATGTGGAAGACAAGAAGTGAAGTGTTAAAGGAAATTATCCAGAATTCATCTCTAACTGGGACACATTTCAGATTTCCTCCACTGACTATATTGGTTAAAAACATTTTCAACCAAAATGTCATGGAATTCCTGCCCAACTCATATCCCTGGTATGTAATTGGATGACATAAGTAATATTACAGGCTCGTGGCTACTTTCCAAGGTAAAAATAGTTAAATGCTATGACAGGAATAAAAATGTCATATAAAAATTACAGGAAAACAATGTATCTTGGAACCTGGAATTCCACAGGATTGGCAGTCTAACAGATGTATTAAAATCCAGAATTAACGTTCTGTGCAACAGTTTGATCTTGCAGGCACTTGCAAGCAGTTCTTGTCATGGATGTGAACAGCAGAATTTGTTCAGTGTATGATTTTCAACAATATCATCTATGATGTTTGATATCTTTATATATACTCTACTCTCTCAAGTCTTTTGCAGAAATGCTGAAAGTTAACAAAACATTGAAGAGTTTGAATGTGGAGTCGAATTTTATCACTGGTAATGGAATCCTGGCCCTGGTGAAAGCCCTCCAGCACAATAACTCATTGGTTGAACTTAAAATTGACAATCAGGTCAGTCATGGTCTGTTTTGGTTTCAAAACTGTTTTAATTTCAATTGTAAATTTCTTATGATTTGAAAATATACAGACGTGGGGATCCTTTCCAAATGAAATGGTTGGTTATATTTAGCTTTTGGTAAGATTGGCATTATAGCCTGTACAAGATTATGATATCTGTCAATGCTTGTTTACTATGCAACTTTAAAGTTACTTTGGGAAATTTTCCTGTGTTAGGATTGTCATATAAATGCAGTTTATGTGTTGTATCTCCTTTCTCTATTCATAGTGCCAGCAGCTGGGTAATAAAGTGGAAATGGAAATTGCGAATATGCTGGAAACAAATCCAGTCCTTTTGAAATTTGGCTATCATTTCACTCAGCAAGGCCCAAGACTTCGAGCATCTAATGCAGTGATGAGCAACAATGATCTTGGTAAGAAATCTTCCTTTGTTGCAAACATATTGTTACTTGAGTTTAGAAGATATCATGTTTAATTTTCATTTTAATTTTTTCGGTTACTAATTTGTTTTAGTATTCAGACTCATTATAAAGATTCTTTATATTTTGACATTTCTAAATTGAAGTATTGGAATTGATGTAATATTTAATTTAAATATACAGAAACTGTTACTGAACACCATTTTTCTTATTTCATTGTGAGAAATTCAAATGTATTTTGCTACATTGGAACTCATTGTAAATTGCTGATTAATATTACCTGTTCTAATTCTTACTGAATGGAAAGTGAAGATTGTTTTTTTAAACAAATAAGCCCCAATTATAGTTAATATATGTTTGCTATGTAATTGATGTAAAAAATTCTTGTTTAAAATATTTTCAGAATTGTTGAACTCTGAATTGCAGCTCAGGGTGCAGCTCTGGTGTATTTTCTCCTTCAAATTGTGGTGTACGTAGAAGTCCTGAGTAATTTCACATAAGAAGGGAAACAAAATCAAAATAGAGTTCATTCTATCATGCATTCTCATATTTCTGTTCTCAAAGATAAATGCAACATGTAACTTGGGAAACTTTACAAACAATGAAAGACATTTGCACGTATTTAGCAACCTAACTATGGAAACGTAACATAGAGGAGAGAACTAACCACAAAACAAAGAGGGGGAAATGAAAAAGAAATCTAGAGCATAGCTGATTAGATGGATCAGTGAAAATGTTTATAGGCTTAAGAAGTAGAAGTGAGGTGGGTGGCTTTCAGGAATAGAATCAATACAGTTAAAGCTTGAAGTGAAGTCTGAAGAAGGGTCTCAACCCGAAACGTCACCCATTCATGATCTCCGGAGTTGCTGCCTGTCCTGCTGAGTTACTCCAGCTTTTTGTGTCTAACTTCGGTTTAAACCAGCATCTACTGTTCCTTCTTACACAGTGAAAATTAATTGACTGATTAGAGCTATAAAATTGAACATAGTTAGTACTTAGGTACTCATTGCCATAATGCTCCACTAGTTGCTGTATTAATGGAGTGGAACATGCTTAGAATGCACTCATTGAAGTGATGTCTACAATCTGCTGATTGGGACTGTAGAAATCTCAGTACCTTCGAAGGTTGATTTAGTCAAAGATTAAAAAATGGATTTAATCCATGAGAGTTTAGTGTTAAAGTTCAATTTAAAAAACGAATTTAAATCAACATGTTTGAATGAAACAGGATCTGAAGGTTGCTGCTTGTCCATGATATTAATGTCATAATATGTGGGAGTTCCAAAAGTTGTGGGGAAAAACATTCTTAATGAGTTTGAAATAAAAACAGAAAATGCTGAGAATGTTCAACAGGTCCGGCAGCTTCTGTGGAGAGAGAAATAGTTAACTAGACCAAGTGGACCCGTTGGGCCTAAACCTCTCCTGCATTGATGCAGCACCCTCACCTCCCCCCCTCCCCTCTCCCCCCTCTCCTCCCCTCTCCCCCCCTCTCCCCCCCTCCCCTCTCCCCTCCCCCCCACTCCCCCTCCCCCCCACTCCCCCCTCCCCCTCTCCCTCTCCCCTCTCTCTCTCCCCTCTCCCTCCCCTTCACCTCCCCCCTTCCCCTACCCCTCCCCCCCACTCCATCCCCCTATCCCCCCTCCCTCCCTAGGAGATAGATTTAAACTTTAAAACGTGAGAAACTTTAAAAATATAACCGATTTCAATGAAACTTCTTCCATTAGCACCAAAGGGACGAACGTGAGTAAGGTGGGCCTAAAATTGTCACGCTATCGTGTACCATTTTGGCTGTAGTTCAGGAACAAATAAACAAGAGTTTTAGTATATAGATGTTTCATCTTGATTATCTTTCATCAAAACTTTCACAGCTGCTGCTTGACAGCGGAGTATTTCCAGCATTTTCTGTTATATTTATTTTTAATTTCCAGCATCAGTGGATTTTTTGCATTCTGAATTATTCCTTGGATTCCCTACATCATCTTGTTTTGCAGGAATTCTTAACAATCCAATTTTTGTTGCAGCTCGAATTAACAGAGCAGATGGTTCCTGGCCTAGATTCTCAGCTTTGGAACTGGAGGAGATATAAGTATATAGATTTTTTTGGTCCTAGTCTCCCGAATTGAATTGACAGTGCTTTACACTGCCTTTCTGCTGGACAACTTCCCTTCTCTGAGTGCAGATTTATTCCCCTCCTTTTTCCTCCACTGCTTTTTCCTGCTTTTCTGGCTGACACAATTATTCTTTCTATTTAATCCTGGATATCTTTTTTTATTAAAAAAATTGATTGCATTAATTAGCAATTTCGTATCTGCGTCAGTGAAATTTCTTCCTCTATAATACCTTTTTCTCAGCTGAGAGTTTTAAAAAACATTTCTGTATGCTGTCACTTCTTTAAAGAATTACAAAATGCCACTTGGAAGCAATTTCTTACGTAGGGCATGTAATGGGTTCAAAGAGTGTTGCAATAACCTCCATTCAGAATTACACGCCCCTCCTTAATTATTTTCTTTATATGACTTATCTCACAATTGGACAGTGCTGCTTTTCTGCTTTTTAAGTTGTGCGTTATTTCATTTCTCAGATAATTTCTGGTGACTCAGGTTCGATGATTGACTTGCATTGAAAAGTGCATTGATCTGGGAATCTGAGATGAGTGAAGTTTCCGATCATTTGAATTGGGCTGCACACATGTGTCCTTGGGACAACATTCTTTGCCATCGTGGGCTCTCAAAATCTTCATGCTGTAGCGACCATAGAGAGTGGTCCTAGATGTCGAACCCTCAGAATGGCCAGCAAGGTCACGTGTGGGTGCGACCGTAAGGATTGGTCCAGGGAGTGAGACCGCTGATTGGACAGCGTCGTCACATGTGGTTTTGGCGCCCAAAGGAGTTAGTTGAGAGACTCCTTCGAAGAGAACAGTTAGTTTTAATGGTTGTCTGTCATCTCGTTATGTAAACTGTGTGATCGAATATTGCTGTCGCAATAAACTTCTTCAACAAAGAACGAGCCTCCAGACTCACCATATTGGTGACCCCGACGTGATCCAGCCGATCACCTACCATAAGTGAACAAGACGCCTCGTTTTTGGCTTCTATGCCCGGCGCACTGGAGCTATGCGCGGTCAGTGTTCACCTTCCGTCGTTTTGGGCACATCAACCACAATCTTGGTTTGTCCATACCGAAGCCCAGTTTCACTTAAGAAACATCTCGGCAGACGCGACAAAATACTACTACCTCGTCAGCGCTCTACCGCCGGAGACGACCGCACGGGTGATGCGGTTCATCGTCAACCCTCCCGCAGAAGACAAGTACGAGGCCATGAAGGCACTGTTATTACGAACCTTCGGATTCAGTAGGCATGACCGAGCTAAGAGGCTTATGCACCTACTGGATCTCGGAGATCGGCTGCCGTCCGTTCTCATGGCTGAAATGTTAGCGCTAGCAGGTGAACACACAGATTGCCTCATGTTCGAGCAGGCATTCCGAGAGAAGCTTCCCGAAGATGTCAAACTCATGCTCACGGATTGTTCTTTTAAGGACCCCGTGGCATATGCAGAAAAAGCCGACGCGCTCATGGCGTCCAAATCAAAAAGAAGCGGTTCAATCAACAAGGTCTCGACATCAGCGGCCGCACCACAGCGGCATAAAGATGGCGCCGAGTCTCCCGCCAATTCTCCAAAAGCCCGCCAAAAGGATCCGCACAAGCACGACTGGTGCTATTACCATCTACGATGGGGTGGAGAATCCCGCAACTGCCGCTCACCTTGTACCTTCTCTGGAAATGCCTCGGCCGATCGTACATAGAGGCGGTTGCGATTGGCCAGAACCGACGCCTCTACGTCCGAGACCGATTCACGGACACAGAATTTTTGGTTGACACGGGAGCCATAGTCAGTATCGTACCGCCGACCGGCCTCGAGACCAGATCGGGTAAGACAGGTCCTACCCTCATCGCGGTTAACGGCAGCCCCATCCGCACGTTCGGTACGCAGACAATGTCCCTGGCTTTAGGCATCCGCACGTACGAATGGCCATTCATTATCGCGGACGTCAGCCAGGCGATCCTAGGCACAGATTTCCTCTGGGCCTTTTCACTAGTCCCCGATATCTGCGGTAACGACCTTCGACCCTCCGCCAGCAGCGATGAGCCCGCCGCTCCGCCGGCCGCCACCCCTCCCAGCCCAACTGTCCAGGCCGTCGTCGCAGCCCCTGACCCGTATGCTGAGGTCCTGGCGGAGTTTCCAGAGCTGCTCGTCCAACGCTTCGACGCCCCTTCGGCCAGGCACGGCGTGGTCCACCACATCCGCACCGAGGGCCCCCCGTTTTCGCTCGGGCCCGGAGGTTACCGCCCGACAAGCTGGTGGTGGCGCGGGCAGAATTCAGGAAGATGGAGGAAATGGGCATTGTCCGTCAGTCCGACAGCCCGTGGGCCTCGCCGTTGCATATGGTCTCCAAAGCATCTGGGGGGTGGAGACCATGCGGCGATTACCAGCGCCTCAATGCCGTCACCACGGCCGACCGCTACCCGATACCGCACCTCCAGGACTTCTCGTCTGGGCTGGAAGGTGCCGTGGTGTTCTCCAAGATCGATTTGGTGCAGGTCTACCACCAGATCCCTGTGCGTCCGGAAGACATACCAAAAACTGCCACGATCACTCCGTTCGGGTTGTTCGAATGGTTGCGCATGCCTTTCGGTTTAAAGAACGCGGCACAGGCCTTCCAGCGACTCATGGACCGTGTTGGTCGAGATTTGCCTTTTGTGTTCATTTATTTAGATGATATCCTGGTCGCCAGCTGCTCGGAGCAGGAACACTTGGCCCACTTGCGGACTGTATTCCAGCGGCTCCAAGACCACGGGCTCATCATCCAACCCTCCAAGTGTCAATTTGGCCTCCCTTCTCTCGATTTCTTAGGGCACAGAATCACCCCTGCCGGCGCCACCCCTTTGCCCGAGAAGGTGGAGGCTATCCGTGCATTCCCGCGGCCCACCACAGTGAAGGGTCTGCAAGAGTTTGTGGGCATGGTGAACTTCTACCATAGGTTCGTCCCTGCAGCAGCATGGGTCATGCGCCCGCTCTTCCAGTGCCTCGCGGGTAAACCTGTAGAGTTGGTATGGTCCTCGGCCGCGGAGTCGGCCTTTGCAGCAGCTAAGGCGGCTTTGGCAGACGCCACCATGCTGGTCCACCCGAGCCCCTCCGCCCCCACGGCCCTGACGGTCGATGCGTCTGACGTGGCGGTGGGAGGGGTTTTGGAACAGCAGGTCGGTGGCCTTTGGCAGCCCTTGGCGTTTTTCAGCCAGCAACTGAGTTCGGCTGAGCTGAAATATAGCGCCTTTGACCGAGAGCTTCTGGCTCTCTACTTAGCTGTCCGTCACTTTAGGTATTTCCTAGAAGGCCGCCCGTTTGTGGCCTTTACGGACCATAAACTGTTAACTTTTGCTTTTTCCAAATTGTCCGACCCATGGTCGGCCCGCCAGCAGCGGCACCTGACTGCCATCTCTGAGTTTACCACCGATGTCCGTCATGTCGCGGGTAAGCTTAATGCCGCTGCTGACGCCCTGTCTCGGCCTGCTGTTTCCCCCATTTCAGCGGTAGACTGCGAGGTGGATCCCCAGGAGCTTGCGGAGGCACAGCTCCTGGCGGGCACCGCCTCGGCATCCCAGTCCGCCACTTCAGGGTTGAAGTTGGCTCAGGTGGCCTGCGGGCCTGCGGGTACAAAAGTCTGGGTGATGCTTCCCTCCCCCGTCCTAGGCCGGTGGTGCCACCCTCCCTTCAGCGACGGGTATTTGATGCCATTCACGGGCTGGCGCACCCGTCCTTCCGCTCCACCTCTGCCTTATTAGCCGCTCGGTTTGTGTGGCATGGCCTGCGAAAGCAGGTAGCTGCTTGGGCCCGTTCCTGCATTCCCTGCCAGACCGCTAAAGTCCAACGCCATGTCCAGCTCCCAGTACAAGAGTTTGCGGTCCCAGCGGTCCGCTTTTTCCATATTCACGTGGATTTAGTCGGACCTTTACCTTCCTCCCGGGGCTACACCCATCTACTCACGGTAGTGGATCGGTTCACCCGGTGGCCGGAGGCTTTCCCATTGTCAGATACCTCCGCTGCCTCTTGTGCCAGGGCCCTGGCCCTCCATTGGGTGGCCTGTTTCGGGGTCCCGTCTGTTATCACCACCGACAGGGGGCCACAGTTCACCTCTACCCTCTGGGCCACGCTGGCAGAGCTGTACGGCTCCTGGTTGCAACACACCACGGCGTACCACCCTCAGGCTAATGGGCTCGTGGAGAGGTTCCACCGACAACTCAAGGCGTCCCTCAGTGCGAGGCTGGAGGGCCCAGACTGGGTAGACCAAGTTCCCTGGGTCCTTTTGGGCATCCGGACCGCTCCTAAGCAGGATCTCGGTGCGTCGTCCGCGGAACTAGTATATGGCTCGCCACTTCGAGTACCCGGAGATTTGCTGCCGGAGTCCTCTGGTCAGCTGCCGTCAGTTCCGTCGGTGTTAGCATCGCTCCGGGCACGCGTGGGTTCCCTGGCTCCGGTTCCGACTTCGCGTCATGGATGTCTCATGGTGCACGAACCACCTGCCTTGAAGGACTGTGAGTTTGTATTTCTGCGTAGAGATGCCCATCGTTCCCCGTTGCAGAGGGTCTATAAAGGGCCTTTCCGGGTTTTGCGTAAAGGGACGGTCACCTTCACCTTAGATGTGGGCGGCAGGAGTGAGCTCGTCTAGGTGTCCAGGCTTAAACCTGCGCACTTGGATCCGGACAGCCCTGTCCTGGTCGGTCAACCGCCTCGGCGAGGCCGTCCTCCTGCAGTTCCACCCGGTCCAGGATCCCCAGCTCCTGCAGTTCCACCCGGTCCAGGGCCCCCCACTCCTGTGGTTCCGGCTGCCCTTCTCCTTACTCGTTCTGGTCGCGAAATCCGGCTCCCTGCTAGGTTCCGTACCTCGGGTTCTGGGGGGGGGGGTCATGTAGCGACCATAGAGAGTGGTCCTAGATGTCGAACCCTTAGATTGGCCAGCAAGGTCACGTGTGGGTGCGACCGTAAGGATTGGTCCAGGGAGTGAGACCGCTGATTGGACAGCGTCGTCACGTGTGGTTTTGGCGCCCAAAGGAGTTAGTTGAGAGACTCCTTCGAAGAGAACAGTTAGTTTTAATGGTTGTCTGTCATCTCGTTATGTAAACTTTGTGATCGAATATTGCTGTCGCAATAAACTTCTTCAACAAAGAACGAGCCTCCAGACTCGCCATAATGCTGTGATAAAACATTTTAAGTGCAACATGCTGTACTTTCACTTTCCATTTCATGGTATCTGTGTTAGTTTTCAGTTTATGTCAGCATACCTGAAATAAAAATTGATGAGCTATCAACACATCAACTCTGCAAGTCAAGTCAAGTCAAGTCAAGTTTATTGTCATATGCATAAGTGTGGTGAGGTTCAGGTACAATAGAAATCTTGCTTGTAGCAGCATCATAAGCATGTAGAACCAGGGAACACAGAAAAACATAAATTTTACACAAATTCTACAAGACAGTGAAAAGAAAAAGACTGAAAAAAAGAAAAACAAGACATTAGCGCAAAATAATTAGTAAACAAGTCCGTGGTAGTGCAAAAGTAGGTCTGGGGTGTGGCATTGCCAAGATTAGGGTTGAGCAGGTCGGTTGTAAGAAAGTAACTATTACTGAACCTGGTGGCATGGGACCTTAGGCTTCTGGAACTTGTGCCTTATGATAGCAATGAGTCGGTCAATGAGTCTACCCATTACAAAGTAAGGCTGACAACCAATAATTTTGCTTCACATTTAATATTTTTTGCTAAAATCTGAAATTTAAAAAGCTGTCTAATCAGATACTGTGCATTCGCTGGGGAATTAGAATCCCATCTCAGCTTCTCACCATAAATCCTCTAATTACCAAGCAACAATAAACAGTTCTGTGGTATGGTTGACAGAATCAATATCAATAGATCAAAGTATTCATGTCACATAAACAAATAATGCCAAATCAGACACCATTGTAGTAGAGAACATTTTTGTAGTGCAAACCTCCCAGTATTTTACAAAACGTGACTGAGTAAAATAAATTTAAATTGTAGCTTAATTATAATAATTCTTGAACTGTTTGATTCTAAAAGCATTCAGATGGAAAGTGTCAAAGCCACACCAGACCTATAGGTTTGTGCAGTCATGATAACGGACCATTTATTTAACTTTTTTGATTTGAATTTTGGTAGCTCTAGTATCAAATGGTTAAACAGACTGGTGTAGCTGTGACATGTTGGCCAGTGTGGGCAAGTTGGGCCGAAGGGCCTGTTTCCACACTGTATCACTCTATGACTATGACATAGAGACTGACAGCAGACTGGTTCATGTCTGTGACATGGAAACCAAACTGAGCTACAAAATGCTCAGGTGTTGGTTCACCAATGTCAGTCACTGGAATCTAATTACAAAAAGGCCAAAGTGTACGAAGGGACTGCAGATGCTGGTTTACACCGAAGATAGATACAAAAAGCAGGAATAACTCAGCTGGTCAGGCAGCACCTCTGGAGAAAAGGAACACGTGACGTTTCAGGTCTGAAGAAGGGTGAAGACCTGAAATGTCATTTGTTCCTTTTCTGCAGAGATGTTGCCTGACCCGCTGATTTAATCCAGCTTTTTGTGTCTATTTACAATAAGGCCAAAATAGGTGTAACTTTAATAAGGAAAGATGTACAGCAAAAAATTGCCCATATTTGGAGAGAGTTGAGAGATGGCTTATTTGGCCCACAGGAGATCTTTGATTGAAGTTGCAGTTAAAGGAGGAGGAGGAGAGGAGAACGGGTAAAACTAAGTAACTGTGTAATGTCTAACCAAATAGCAGTTGGCAATGGTACCAGTTGCAAAAATGTCTGCTCTCATGCATGGACAAACCTCACTTGCTTTGTGTGCAGAACATCACTTTAAAAGTAAATGTTAATTTACTTTGAGATAAATGCAAAATAAATGTCCAATAGAAAATGCCAAGTAAGTAAAGAACTAGCAATTTAAAAGTGGGATCTGTAAGGCAGCCAGAAATTGGACATAATTGGAAGGCTGAAAGTGCTCTTGGTCATTTTTATGGACTGCTTCAAAGTACCATGCAAAACTACCACTTCAGACTACTGCAATTCCAACTATTTGCTGCTTTTTAAACTAAGGGAATGCATTTCTTAAGACTTTTATGCCTGCATTTTATAACACACACAACTATTTTGCATTAAAAACAGTATTGTATTTATGATGTGATTTTTGTATTTTTCTTGGAGATGACACACAATGGAGTTGACCTCATTGGAACTTCATCCAAAGTGTTACATAAGCATATAGGATTCTGGGCTCTAGAGGCACTAAGTACAAAATCAAGGTAGTTATGACAAACCTGTATCAAGTACCAGTGTCGGAGTATTATGTCCAGGCACCGTGATTTAAGAATGACACCAAGACCTTGGAGAGGATACAGAACAAATTGAGAATTCTTGAATGATGCAGATCATAAAGAAGCTATTAATCATTGTGGTTTTGCCAGCTCTCTGCGTGAGCTAGTCAGTTAACCCCATTGTTCTACTCCCTTTCATTCGCAGACATACATTCAAGATTCTAACTTTCTGCACAAAAACCATTTTCGTCATTCCACTCAGGAGAATATTAAATCTTTGACCTCTAGCACTGAAAGCAATATATCTTTGTTTACTACAGTATACAGGTGTCAAAAGTTATGGGGAGAAGGCAGGAGAATGGGGTTAAGAGGGAGAGGTAGACCAGCCATGATTGAATGGTGGAGTAGTCTTGATAGGCCGAATGGCCTAATTCTACTCTAGTCCTTATGATCAAAGCCCTGCAGGATTTTGATCTTAATCTTCTCTGCTACAAGGAATGAAACTTCAGTTTCTCTTGTAAAAGCAAAATGCCGGAAATCCTCAGGAGGTTAGGCAGCAGATCTGTGGAGACATAAATGTTTAATTTTGTGATAGCAATCACCTTTTATCAAAACTGGAAATAAAATTAGAAAACAAGCATGTTATAAGTTGCAGTAAAGGGACATGGCTGGAAGGGAAAGTTTGTGTTACAGTTTAGATCAAGAGGAAGTGAAACATGTAGTGCCAACTGAGAGAGGGTGGTGGAGGTTTGATGATCACAGATGATCTGTCTAGTGAAGATAAACATGTGGAATAAATAAAGACCAAGGAGACAAGAAAAAACAATGCTGAAACTGTGGAATATACCGCAGTTACTGGTTCCAAAATGAAAGAGAATGCTAGAAATAACCAGCAGGCCAGGCAGCATTGATGAAGTGGCAAAAACTGAGTTAACATTAGAGGTTGATGACTTTTTTTTATCAAAACTGGCCAGTTCTGTAACAATCTAGAAATACTGATTAATTGCGGTTATTGGTTTGTTAAAGGGGAGATGCTGCTTCTTGAGCTGACGTTGGTCTCCATTGGAATAGTGCAAGATGTCAAAGGTTAAAGTGGAGAATGAAACTAACAGGCTACTGGAAGTTCAGGGTAATCCTTGCTGACATAATGCAGTTATCGAATCAACATCTGGTTGCTCCAATATGCAGGAGATCACATTGCCATTGCCAGAAATGCTTGGAGTATACTAAATTGGGATGGACTGTTGTGAAAAAGACAGGTGTGACAACTTCTGTGACTGCATGGACAAATGTTGTGAGAAGGGTAGGGAGTGTTGGTGGAGATGGGTGAATGAACTGGAGTGTCACAAAATAAATGATCTCTTTGGAATGTTGAACGGGCAGTGGAGGAAAAGATGTGTCTAGTGGTGGCTGCACGTTGAATGTGGTGGAAATTATTGAGGACAAGCCATTGTTTGCTAGGTATAAGGGTGATGCAGAAGATTGAGAGTAGGAATGAGGGAAATGGTCCAGAGGTAGTTGAAATGCAAATTGTTTATGATGGAGGGAAAATCTTTGTTGTGGAAAAAGTGAGACATCTTGGAAGTGCTAGAATGGAAAGTGTCATCATCAGAATTGGTACAGTAGAGTTAGAGGAACTCAGTGAATGGAATGAGATCTTTATAGGAAGCTGAGTGGGAGGAGTGTAGACGAGATAGCTGTGGGAATCTGTGGGCTTGTAATAGATATTAATCAGGAACTGATCGACTGAGATGGAGATAGATTCTCAGGAAAGATAAGGGATATGAGATGTACTATGTGAGAGTAAGGGCAGTGTAAAAATTAGCAGTAAAGATAAAGCAGTGTTTAAGTTCAATAACAGTCATTGTTCAGTCTGCAAGAGTGATCCTGGGTTTCCAGTTGCCTGTCACATTAATTCTCCATCCAACTTGACATTGTCCACTTTGCCTTTTAGCTATTATACTATTCCAATAAAATACAACATAAAGCTCAAGGAACAGCATCTCATCTTCTGTTGAAACATTTTACAGTCCTCAGGATTCAATATTGAATTTAGCCGTTTCAGATAACCCACCGTTTTGGTTTGTGCCAATACTAGCCCATTCTAATGAAAGGCCATCGTTCTGTAACGTTAGCTCTCTTTTTCTCTCTCCACAAATGTTTCTTGACCTGGATATTTCCTTTTATTTGAGTTCCAGATTCTGGTTATTTTGTCATTTCCACCAGGGTGTAATGAGATTCCTTGTTCATGTGAAACTCGCTGGATGCAATAAACAGTGCACATGGTGCTGATAAATACAACGTTATATAATTAATGATCATTCTGACTTCCAGCAACCTCTGTTCTGTTTCTCATATTTCCAACACCTTTTTTTCTTCTATTCCTTTCATTTCCTTCTACCTCCATTACTTCCAGACAAATCAGCTCTAATCAATACACTTTCAGTGCCCTCTCGATGCCTTGTACCACTAACATTTGGGTATTTTCCTGGTCTCCACCCAATCAAAGACATTCCCTTTATTTTCCCCATTTCCACCCACTTTCACTTGCAATTTAAAGCAAGCTTCTTTTCCATATTTTCCTAATTCTAATGAAAGGTCATTGTCCTGGAACATTGATTCTTGATTCCCTCTCTTTGGATGCCTCCTAAGTGTTGAGTATCTCCAACATTTATGTTTATATTCCAGCATCAGCAGTGTTTTTTTTACTTTCCCCAATATTCCCATTTTCCCTTTAAGATCTATTGTAGGCTAGTTATATATTCTATAACTATACAACTAGTGTTCTGCATGATCAGGATGTCTTCATACATGGCACACAGTTGTGCTGTAGGTACATCAAGTAATTAAGAAGGCAAATGGAATATTGACCTTTATTGCAATAAGGAAGGGGTACCAAGGCAGGAGGATTGCTTCAATTACACAGAACTTTGGTGGGATAATATTGTGCTCCGTACAATTTTTCAGATTCATACTTCCATCCGATATAGGAGCCCATTCAAACCACTATTCAGTCTATGCCTGTTCTCAGAGCAAATCCATTCCTCCTCTTATTTTCCTGTACCCTATTTTTTCATACATATCAGTTAACACCCCCTCAATATCACTCGTGTACGAGGATGGTGGGAGAAATTTACAGCAGCCAATTAAAAAGTACCTTTACATTTGTAGGATATGGGAGAAAATCAGAGTTCCCATGGCCATGCAAAAGTTTGAGGGAGATCTCCACACAGGAGATTAGAAACAGACTTGGGTAACTGGATCTGTGAGGCAGCAGTCCTAATCATGGCAGCACTACATTGCCCACATCATTCCCTTAAATAGCAAAGGATGGGGCGGGCACAATGTCAAAAACGTAGGTTAAAGAGATTATGTCATGGGGAAAGGTTGAGTAGATTGGCCCTTTAACGTGGATTTTAGAAGAATCATAATTGTTCTAATGGAAACACAAGATTATGAAGAAGCCAATTAGAGAAAGGACAATAGTCACCAATGGGCCATTCTTAGTCACGTGTGTGGCCAAAAATGTGAAAAATACAGGAATATTGTTTTGTACTGGAAATATGACTTATATATGTCAAAGTTTATCAAGTGAAATTTTTATATGTTATGCTGACAATATTTGTTTAGGGTCAGAGGTTAAATATGACTGGTCACGTGTATCATATTTACAGTACAAAACAATATATCTGTAATGCTTTCAGAATTAGAAGAGATGTATTCCATAATTTTTCACATTTTTGGTCAACCATGTGACTAAGAATGGCCCAATGCTGGAAAATTTCATGACTGTGTTCCTGAATGCTGATGAAATAATTTAGTTTGGTAATTTGTTCAGGAAACTACTTTCTATTGATAATATATTGGCAAAAGTACATTTAGTTTGAAAAGTTTATGTTTAAGAGTATGAGATGAAGAAATGTTACATGGGAAAACTATGAGTGAATGATTGTTGAGATTTAAAATGGAAGAAAATGAAGATGTGTTCGAATTAGCATACATCTCCCATTAGGGTAGAGGCACATGTTAATGAAGGCCACAATTGACGATATAGTGAAATTTACAAATTAAAGGTAGTGCAAGTTTAATCTATCTCATCAAAGGTATATTGCAATTCATTTTTTTGTCAAAAATTAATCATTGGTTTGTTGATTTATTTTAGTGAGGAAAAGCCGCCTTCAGGGGTTCAATGGTCCCATCTTCCCCAGGTGCCGGACGACAGTCTAATCTGTTTGTGAAGACTTCATGCCACAACAGAACATGCTGTATGCTGATGATCTTCACGTATAGCCAGAAGTGCCTTGTCAGTTCTCTGTTGTGCTTCCATTTCTTTTAGTGTTCAATGGAATAATGTACTAAATTGAAGTGTAGCAGGAAGTTCAATGGCAGTAGTTTGTACAGGTTTGTGTGCTTCGTACTACTAGTAGCACTTGTACCATAGATTATCTTTTTCAATCCAATTAGTGCTGTGTGCAAATAAACCAAAATCATCAATTCTAAATCTGTTAATTAGTTGATGTGTATATCTCTGAATAGATTATTGAGTGAAACTACAGGTATACCATGCATGAAAGAGCCTGCTGTTCTAATATTTACTGTAGAAGCATAAGTACTCATTTTATTTATTTGAAATCAGAGAATTACCTCGAGTAAGCTGCTGTTCATGAAGGAACGATTCGTTCATTTATTGATATGACAAAAAAATTATACTGCTTAAATTGTGTGTATCACTCGTGTTTGCTGATTTACAGAACTTTCATGTAATCAAGCATCCCCACTGATTTGTGTTACTTATGAGGAATTCAAAAGATGCTGAATCGTTTTACATGTAAATCAAAATATTTAAGATTTAAAATCATGGAAATTTGTACAAACATTGGGCTTCTTTTTGAGTCATCGAGAACCTCCACCTATCCTTAATTATACTGCAAATGGCCTGGCCTTGAATTAATTACGGGACATGAAATAAAATTGCAATTTCTAAATGTTTTCCATTGTTCCCTGAAACAAAGTATATTTGAGAATCCAAAATAAGTTTGTGTTTATTTTAATCATGCAGTGTCTGTTCTAAAGTTCCTCAAACTGTGAAAGATTTATCAAATAGTTTTAATTAATTGACAAACTCCAACTTTGCACCACTCAGCTGTCTACAAGCACCCAGACTTCTATTTACTATGAAGTATTTTTATCAGGAAAAAGAAAATAAATTATTAAAAATGTTCAGGCAGTTTGAGGAACAGAACTGTAATGATCCAAAAGCAGGTTTCCCAAAAAAATGATGTGTTTGATTGTTGCACTTTATGATAAATAAAACATTAGTTTTGGGCATTTTGTAGCCTCATGTGCTTTTACAAAGGCAATAAATCCTCCTGCTGTACCATTGTACAATAAAAGATGTGACACTTTGTTTATCTTGAAGAAGTTGGAACTGGCTAATCAGCAGCTGTCCTCCTGTCATTGCAGGAACACAGAGTTCATTTACTGTGGAAGAACAGAGGGTTTGAGAATTGTGAAACTTTGATTCAACAGGAGTGTGCCTTCCACTTGCACACTTAATTCTGAAGTACAGAGTTATAGGTCACAGAAACTGGCCTTTCAGCCTAATATATCCATGCAAAACCAGTTGCCCACCTGCATTGGTTGCACTTGCTTGCATTTGGCTCTAATTCCTCTAAACCATTCCTATTCATGTACCCAT
Source organism: Rhinoraja longicauda (assembly GCF_053455715.1). Taxonomy (NCBI): domain Eukaryota; kingdom Metazoa; phylum Chordata; class Chondrichthyes; order Rajiformes; family Arhynchobatidae; genus Rhinoraja; species Rhinoraja longicauda. Next base: position 41,373,585 of record NC_135955.1, on the reverse strand, counting down.
TAAACACTAGTTGTACCTGCCTCTATCACTTCCTCTGACAGCTTGTTCTACATGCATCCCAACTTCTATTTTCCCCCATAGGACACCTTTAAATTGTTTCTCTTTCATCCGTAACCTTTGTGCTCTACCTTGTGAAAAACATTGCGACCATTCATTCATCGATGCCCGCATGATGTTATTTACCTTTAGAATATCATTCCTCAACCTCCTACGCTGCAGGACAAAGACTCCAAGCCTATCTGTCCTCTCCTTATAATTCAAATCTTCCTGTGCTGTTAACATCCTCATGAATCTTTTCTGCCACCTTTCAACCTAAATTATTCTTCCTAGAGCTCAGCGACAGAAATGCACACAATACTCCAAGTGGAGTCTCACCAACATCAAAGTCTGAAGAAGGGTCTTGACCCGATAAGCCACCCATTCCTTCTCTCCAGAGATGCTGCCTGTCCCGCTGAGTTACTCCAGCATTTTGTCTACCTTCTCACCAACATTCCTTTTGCTTGATTTCAGATCCTCAATATCCCTTGTCAACCAAAATTCCCTAAACTGCCCTCCTTGCCCTTCATGCCAAAAGGAATATGCTAGCCCAGAACTCACCCCATCATACATTTAAAAGCCATACACTTACCATCCAAGTCTTTAGGACTTTGATAGATCCAGTCAATAAGAGGGAAATTGAAAATTACCTTCTTTTACAACCCTAATATTCTGAGTCTGAAGAAGGATTCTGGCCAGAAATGCCATCTACCCATTTTCTCCAGAGATGCTGCCTGACCCACTGAGTTCATCTGACATTTTGTGTCTATATGAAATTATGCTGACATCCACCTGTGATCTCCATACATATTTGGTCTGCTAATTCCTACCCTTCTAATGGGGAAGGAGGTTATGGTACAAGGGTGACGTACTGCCATACGGTACGGATGTATGGTATCACTTTCCCGTGTGTCTCCACCTTCACCCACCCCTTCCCAGCCTGCTTTTTTTGACTACCTCCATCTCCCAACTCCACATCTCCCTTTCACGGCTCCAACTGCTCATCACTCTTCCTTTCCTTGGTCCATTAATCACCAACTGGCCTGCCTTACTCCTCCCCCTCTTCTCTTCATGCTATCTAATTTATTTTCCCTTTCCACTGAATCCCTTACAGATTTTCCACCTGAAATGATGACAATACCCCTCCCCCCACCCCACCTGAGTTCTTCCAGCAGATGATTTCTTGCTCTAATTCTAGGAAGCTTTCACTCCACCTCCTCAATTGCAAGTATATCCTTCCTTGGGTAAGAACAGGCCTGTAAACAATATTCTGGTGATCTCTTCAGGGCTGCATATACTTGGAACTTGACACCTGTATCCTTAAACTTGCTGTAAACCGAATGCAACAAAAAAATCAAGATTGATTCCTGGGATGAGGAAAGATTAGGTTGACAAGATTTGTATTCATTAGCGTTTAGAAGGATGAGGGGTATCTAAATGAAATGTAATAAAATGTTAAACAGGATCAGGAATAATTTTTCCTGTTTGGAGTGTCTAGGCAAGGGATCACAGTGTCAGGTTACAGAGCAAGAGATTTAGGACTGAAAGGAGAAATTGCTTCTCAAAGTATTATGAACCTGTGGCGTTCACTATGACATAGGGTTCCAAAAACTAGAGTGAATATACATTTCTGGCTACAATAGGCATCAAAAAATATGGGGAGTGCATGGGTATTATGGTATTATAATAGATGATCAGCCATGATTGTACTGAATGGTGCAGCAGCTCAAAGAGCCAAATGGCCTACTGCTCCTATTTTATATGTCTCTGAACAAAACTGTCAAAATCTGAAAAAACATTGGAAAATGCTGGAAGAACTCAGACAATCAAGCAGCATCTTTGGGAAACAAATTCTGTTAAGCACAGAGAGCCTTTCTCTGAACTGGGGGAAAGATCAGAGGAGATTAGTTTTCACACATGGTTGTCTTCTCATTGAGAGCTAAATTGATCTATTAACTTGAAGTGGATCTTATTATAGAAAATAGGTGCAGGAAGAGGCCATTCAGCCCTTCGAGCCAGCACCGCCATTCATTGTGACCATGGCTGATCGTCCCCAATCAATACCCCGTGCCTGCCTCCCCCCCATATCCCTTGATTCCACTAGCCCCTAGAGCTTTATTTAACTCTCTCTTAAATCCATCCAGTGATTTGGCTTCCACTGCCCTCTGTGGCAGAGAATTCCACAAATTCACAACTCTCTGGGTGAAAAAGTTTTTTCTCACCTCAGTTTTAAATGGCCTCCCCTTTATTCTAAACTGTGGCCCCTGGTTCTGGACTCGCCCAACATTGGGAACATTTTTCCTGCATCTAGCTTGTCCAGTCCTTTCATAATTTTATATGTTTCTATAAGATCCCCTCTCATCCTTCTAAACTCCAGTGAATACAAGCCTAGTCTTTTCAATCTTTCCTCATATGTCAGTTCCACCATCCCAGGGATCAATCTTTTGAACCTACACTGCACTGCCTCAATTACAAGGATGTCCTTCCTCAAATCAGGAGACCAAAACTGTACACAATACTCCAGATGTGGTCTTACCAGGGCCCTATACAACTGCAGAAGAACCTCTTTACTCCTGTACTGAAATCCTCTTGTTTTGAAGGCCAACATTCCATTAGCTTTCTTCACTGCCTGCTGTACCTGCACGCCAACCTTCAGTGACTGGTGTACAAGGACACCCAGGTCTCGCTGCACCTCCTCCTTGCCTAACCTAACTCCATTGAGATAATAATCTGCCTCCTTGTTTCTGCCGCCAAAGTGGATAACCTCACATTTATCTATATTGTACTGCATCTGCCACGCATCTGCCCACTCACTCAACTTGCCCAGGTCACCCTGCAACCTCCTAACATCCACTTCACAGTATACACTGCCACCCAGCTTTGTGTCATCTGCAAACTTGCTAGTGTTGCTTCTAATTCTCTCTTCCAAATCATTAATATATATGGTAAACAGTTGCGGCCCCAACACCGAGCCTTGTGGCACTCCACTCGCCACTGCCTGCCATTCTGAAAAGAACCCGTTTACTACTACTCTTTGCTTCCTGTCTGCCAACCAATTTTCTATCCATGTCAACACCCTACCCCCAATACCATGTGCTCTAATTTTGGTCACCAATCTCCCGCGCGGGACCTTATCAAAGGCTTTCTGGAAGTCTAGAAGCACAATATCCACTGGCTCCCCTTCATCCATTTTATGTCACGTCCTCAAAAAATTCCAGAAGATTAGTCAAGCATGATTTCCCTTTCATAAATCCATGCTGACTTGGACTTATCCTTTTACTGCTATCCAAATGTACCGTTATTACCTCTTTAATAATTGACTCCAGCATCTTTCCCACCACCGAAGTCAGGCTAACTGGTCTGTAATTCCCCATTTTCTCTCTCGCTCCGTTCTTGAAAAGTGGGATAACATTAGCTATCCTCCAATCCAAAATCTATTGTACATTGGAAAATGATCACCAATGCGTCCACTATTTCTAGAGCCACCTCCCTGAGGACCCTGGGATGCAGACCATCAGGCCCAGGGGATTAATCATCCTTCAGTCCCATTAGTCTACCCAATACTATTTCTCGCCTAATGAAAATTTATTTTAGTTCCTCTACCCCCCTAGATCCTCTGTCCTCCAGTACACCTGGGAGATTGTTTGGGTCTTCCTTAGTGAAGACAGATCCGAAGTACCTGTTCAACTCTTCTGCCATTTCCTTGTTACCCATAATAATTTCACCCGTGTCTGCCTTCAAGGGACCCACATTTGGCTTTGCTACTCTTTTTCTCTTAACATATCTAAAGAAGCTTTTTCTGTCCTTTATATTCTTGGCCAGCTTCACCTCGTACGTCATCTTTTCAGCCCATATTGTTACCTTCTGTTGTCCTATGAAAGTTTCCCAATCTTCTGGCTGCTCTGCTGTGTTATACATCTTTTCTTTTAGTTTTATTCCATCCCTAACTTCCCTTGTCAGCCACGGTTGCCTCCTACTCCGCTTAGAATCTTTCTTCCTTTTCGGAAAGAAATGATCCTGCGTCTTCCGGATTATGCTCAGAAATTCCTGCCATTGCTGTTCCACTGTCAATCCTGCTAGGATCCCTTTCCAGTCTACCTTGGCCAACTCCTCTCTCATGCCTTCATAGTCCCCTTTGTTCAACTGGAACACTGACACTTCCGATTTAACCTTCTCCTTCTCAAATTGCAGATTAAAACTAATCATATTATGGTCACTACCTCCAAGCGGTTCCTTTACCTCGAGTTCTCTTATCAAATCTGGTTCATTGGACAACACTAAATCCAGAACTGCCTTTTCTCTGGTAGGCTCCATTACAAGCTGCTCTAAGAATCCATCTCGGAGGCACTCTACAAACTCTCTTTCTTGGGGTCCAGAACCAACCTGATTTTCCCAGTCTACCTGCATATTGAAATCTCCCATCACCACAATGGCATGCCCTTTCTTACATGCCAGTTTTAACTCCTGCTGCATCTTACACCCTACACCCGGGTTACTATTTGGGGGTCTGTAGATAACACCAATTAGAGTCTTCTTGCCTTCACAATTCCTCAACTCAATCCACAGTGACTCTACCTCGTCAGTCCCTATGTCTTCCCTCGCAAGGGACTGAATTTCATCCCTCACCAGCAGAGCTACCCCACCGCCTCTGCCCACCTGCCTGTCCTTTCTATAGGATGTATAACCCTGAATAATAAGTTCCCAGACCCGATCCTCCTGCAGCCACGCCTCTGTAATCCCCACAATGTCATATCTACCAACCTCTAACTGAGCCTCAAGCTCATCCACTTTACTTCTTATACTTCGCGCATTCATATACAGCACTTTTAATTACTTACTCATCTCACCCTTCACATCGATCCCTATTACACTTGGCCATACTCTCCTATCCTTTTGTGAGCTTTCTTTCCTGTTAATTCTGGGGTCATTAACTATACTCTCTTTCCCTTTAACTCCATCCTTGACTATCCCATGTGACCCCCCCCCCCCCCTTATTTAGTTTAAAACCACCCGTGTAGCAGTGGCAAACCTGCCCGCCAGAATGCTGGTCCCCCACCTGTTAAGGTGCAATCCGTCCCTTACCCCCAAAACAGATCCTAGTGATCTAAGAATCTAAATCCCTGCCCCCTGCACCATTTCCTCAGTCACACATTCAGGTCCTGTATCTCCCTGTTCCTGCTCTCGCCAGCACGGGAAACTGAAAGCAAACCGGAGATAACCACCCTGGAGGTCCTGCTTTTCAGCATTTTTCCGAACTCTCTAAAGTCACGCTGCAGAATATTCATCCCCTTCTTTCCAACATCGTTTGTGCCAACATGCACTACCACTTCCGGCTGTTCACCTTCTCCCTTGAGGATTTCCTGCACTCTGTTCGTGACATCCTGGATCCTGGCACCAGGGAGGCAGCACACCATCCTCAAATCCCGCCTGTTACCACAGAAACCTCTGTCCGTACCTCTCACAATGGAGTCTCCTACTACCACAGCGTTGCCTGACGTCAGCTTCTTTGGTTTTGGCTCAACAGCACTTTTTGCTTCGCAAGCCAGTCTGCCGCTCAGTGTGGCAACGTCTTCTACCCCAACAGCTTCCAAGTGGGTGAAGCTGTTCTCAAGAGGTACAACACCCGGGGACCTTTGCACTCCATGTTTCCTTTCCTTTCTCACCGTCACCCACCTTCTCTCTTCCAGTACCTTTGGTGTAACAATCTCACTGTAGGACTTGTCGAGGAACGATTCAGTTTCTCGGACGAACCTGAGGTCATCCACTTGCTTCTCCAGTTCCCCAACACGGTCCTTCAGTAGCTGCACCTGGATACACTAGTTACACTTGTACCAGTCAGAGGCACCAGCAGTGTCCTTGACCTCCCACATCCTGCAAGCAATTTCAACAGCCAGACATGCATGACTAAAAGTTTTTGAATTAAAAAAAGTATTTTCCGTGTTTCTTCCTTTCGTTGAAAACTTACCACTTTTCAGAATTCCTGGATCAGTAACAAGCCAAATGAACTGACAATTTTAACTAGGAATCATCTACCTTGGTAGTTATCCTCTCAAGTGATTATTCTTGTGAACTGCACCTGCTTGTGCATGTGTAGAGGTTGTGAAGGAAGTTGCTTTGATAGGACTCCAAGGTTTCCACTCAAAATCACTTTCGTTCCACATTAGCTTCACTTTCCTACTGTGAAAAGTAATATTCTAACAAGAAAGTTAAATCGATTTTTTTTAATATCAATGAAAAGCTACCCTCCAATTTCAAAGGCATACTTCTAGGTCCCGAGGATAAAATTCTAAAGCCTGAATAGTTGGTTTCGATGTAAAAAGGGTTTGTCAATGTGAATTTGGAATTTTAAAATTAATTCTTCAAAAAGGAAATTGTGTAATTCAACTATTTAAAGTGCACACAATGAAATATTGCAGTTTGCAGAACACTCCGTTCCACAATTATGCCATTTCTTTTCGAACACCAGGAAATTTTGGAAAAGGAACAAACAGATTTTATAACAGTTATCATAAAGATTTGTACATCTGTTATTTGTAGTAGATTTGGATTGTCTCTATAACAACATTTCAGAATGACCTGAAGTAAGCACATGTGAATCATAATTTATGAAAAACCTGATACCTGCTAGACTGCTGAATTTTTCATGGGAGAAGCAAATAGATATTTGGAGCCAAGTCATGGGAAATAAATTGATTTATCTATAGAATTTTGGATAATTAATACAGGCAAAATCAAAATCTCAATTCACCAGAGTAATGCAGAATACACAGGCAATTCAAAATATAAAGAATATAAAAACAGAAAATGTTAATGATTTGAATGCATTTTAATTAAAATATGATCATAGAAAACTGAAATCTTAAATAGCACGCTGATAAAGCCTACATTAATAGGTTTTAATAAGGCCTTTTAAAGGATTAGCATAAAACATACTTATTTTGTGTAATTATACTTAAACATATCTTTAAAACATATGTTCTAGTTATTTATCTCTTTATTGAATGTGGGATCTTGCTGGATTCATTTTAGTTGTAGTTTTCCCAGTTTTGTTTAGAGATACAGCGCGGAAACAGGCCCTTTCGGCCCACCGGGTCTGTGCCGCCCAGCGATCCCCGCACCCTAACACTATCCTACACACACTAGGGACAATTTTTTACATTTACCAAGCCAATTAACCTACAAACCTGTACGTCTTTGGAGTGTGGGAGGAAACCGAAGATCTCGGAGAAAACCCTCGCGGTCACGGGGAGAACGTACAAACTCCGTACAGACAGCACCCTTAGTCAGGATCGAACCCGGGTCTCCGGGGCTGCATTCGCTGTAAGGCAGTAACTCTACCGCTGCGCCACCGTGCCGCCCCAAACAGTGTTACAGTGCGGGCAATTAAATATGAAAAGAACTTTGCAGATAATTAAATGTCAAAAGAACTTAATTGGCTATTGAGAAATTTGGAACATTCTGAACTTGTGCAAGTTTCTGCAGTAATTCAAAACCCTTTCAAAAAAAAAATCTGATTTATTCCCAGTCGGTTTTGAGATGTTGGATAGCTTAAACAAATGATCTAATGTGGAAGTACAACAGGGATGCGCACCCGTTTCTCAGTACATTCGCATTGTTCTTTTCTCAAAGGTTGTGATGGAGTTTCAGATGATGCCTTTCCTTTTTCTTGGCACACAGCGCAACAGGCTACAAAGCCTTTTTCTCTACAGAGAAGACAGGACAAAACAAGCTGACAGCAAGAAGCAGTACTGCAGAGTTTGTATTCATCCCAAGGGGCACGACAATATCTGCACTCTGGAAAGGAGAAACATTGGATTAGTTTCATTAGCGTTGGAGCACAAAGACAAAATAATTTGAACAGTGACAACACTCTTATTATAAGTAATCAATTGCTGAAGTCAGTGACACAGCATTTGGATACCTTAATTATTAAAGGTCATGAGACAGATTGAAGAACATGGAAAGTAATGTTGAAGGAGGTTGTGCAAGTCCCAGAGGACAATGGGAATTTTGTTCCAATTAAGTGTCCATGTGGAATATTGCAAGGAGAAGTGTCATTTGATTAGAAAAAGCCAGTGGGGACGTGTTAAAGACAAATTGGGTTTTACTAACAACAGGTTTTTTTAGGGGGGAGAGCCAGTTGTTTGACTTCCAAAAGGTATTTGATAAAATACCTCACAATAGGTTTATCATCAAGACTGGAGCCATGGAATAAAAGTGACCTAGCAGCATGGACACAAAATTGGCTAATTAACAGGATACAGAGGAGACATAAGAGACTGCAGATAATGGAAACTTGAGCAAAAAAAAACAGGCTGCTAGACACTGTGCCGATCAGGCAGCATCTATGAAAGGAAATTAAGTCTCGAAGAAGGATCCCAAACCGAAATGTCAACTATCCATTTCCCTCCACACATGCTGTCTGATCGCTGAGTACCATCTCATATTGGAGAAAAGTGTACAGTGGAGTTCAAGGCGATATTGTCAGGCCTGTGCAATAGGTGATTGGGTGACAGATTCAATTTCATGCTGAGAAATGTGGTGTGGTATATTTTTATAGGAAGAATGGAAACAGGCAAGTAACCGTAAGGCACAACAAATGGAGAAATTTGGGGCTCTGTGTGTATAGTCTGGTGAAAGTGACAGGCCAGTTTGAGAAATCTGTTTAAAATCACCTAGGACCTTGAGCTTCAGAGAAATAAATTACAAGAATACAGAAGGCATGATGAACCTTTATTAAACACTGCATTGGCCACCGCTGGAAAGGTGTCTCCTAAGTCCCATACTTATAGAAAAAAAGTGAATGTTGAGGAGGAAGATGAGATTTATTAGATTATTCAAAACACGAGAGATTTTTGAATAAATTGGAAAAGATTTGCTTGTTCTCTTTGGAATAGAGGAAGCTTCAAGGAGATCTAATCAAATCAAACTACTTAGTCATGAAGGATAAAGACAGTGTAGTGAGAAAATTTCCCATTGGCAGAGAGATCAACAACTAGGGACCATAACAGCAACTGACAAAAGAACCAAAAGTGACATGAAAAATATAGGCGAGGCGAGGCCAGGCCAGCGGCGGCGCGAGGCGAGGCCAGGCCAGCAGCGTGAGGAGGGGGGGGGGGGGGCCAGCGGCCCGAGGCGAGGCCGGGCCAGCGGCGAGGTGAAGCCGGGCCAGTGGCGAGGTGAGGCAAGGCTAGCGGCAAGGCCGGGCCAGCGGCGAAGCGAGACCAGACTTGCAGCGAGGCCAGGTCAGGCTAGTGGGGAGCCGAGGCGAGTACAGTGGCAAGGCCGGGCCAGCGGGAGGGGCGGGGCGGGGCGAGGCACGTGTTTTTTGCGGAAAAATGTGAAGCGAAATCAGAATGGCGGAAATGAAGAAAGTGGAAACTTTCCGCCAAATTCGGAAGGGTTGGGGGGTCTGCAAGTGAAGTTAGCGAGACGAGTAATTTTCAGTTAGCAAGTTTTAATTTAAATTAATATTATTTTCAATGCTGATAATCAGCCCTGTGAATACAAGAAATGACTGCTCTATAAGTCTGCAAAAGTAAACACACAATGTGCCAAAAACACATTGTATGCCAGTGAGCATAAGGCAACATTTATGAACAACTGAATCTTCTCATTTATTTTCTTAGAAAGGAGGGAGGCTTAATAGTCAAAACAATATTCAGATTCAATATGGCAACCAAATAAAACGGGTGTATGCTCGCAAGTCATATGACATTCCACTATTTTTTAGACATGTTCACATCTCTATTGCTATCCTTATCCAGAAAATCTGGATTACTTTCAACAATCTAATATTCTTGCCTTTTGGGGACAAGTTCTAATTTTTCACTTCCCTGTGCGTAGCGAAAGTGATTTCTCTAATTTATCACAGTGGCTCTTTGTTCCGTATTCCCGTAAAGTCAAAGATAAAACAATCCATTCACTATTAACTGCTCGAAGGATACACACCTGAAATTATGTCATCGTTTACAGAAATGGCATAGCGATTGTCAAACACAAACAGTTTTCCTTTGTAAAATCCGCTTGGGAATTGTTCAAGATATTTGTGAATTCCACCTTTGAGTTGGTAAACTTCCTTACATACATCCTGAAATGCAAGCACGATACAGTATTCAAACAAATTAAATGAAGATATAATCAATGTTAAATATTAGTAGAGGATGTGTTTCAAAGCAAGAATGTTTGAGGTTTTGTTGGTTGTGGACTGATTTGGAAAATGCTGTAAGGTCATATACCTTACAAGATGAAAATTCCTTCATCATTTTTGCAAGATTGCAAAATGCAAACTCCTTCACCATAAAAGAGACATCCCAAAAGAGTTGGTCATATGACCAGGAATACAGCAGTCGCTTCTCTGAATGCAATATTCATGATATGGGTTTGAGAATTCTAAATCCCATGTCTTACTAATATAGCAAACACATGAAAAATAACCCTTTCTACATCAACAGGTCATTGTAACTCGGAACATAAGTAACCCAGGACTTAAATTGCAACTTAGAAAATAGATGTCAGCTGCTTCACTTTCATAGGTTGGATTATAACCTTGGATAAACAGCTCAAAATCCACAGGCCATAATCTAGAGAGCGTCCAATAATTTGCTTTTGCGATCTAGTTGCTTTGTATTAAATAAGCCAACAGCATTTAAATAGTAAGAACATTATCCATGGCTGGACTATTTAGATTGATTAGTAGGACTAGATGTTACAATCCCTAAGGTTTGCACTACAATTGACTGGTGTTGTTCTTGGGGGTGACCACTAGGTGATGTTGCTACCAATACTGGGAAATTATTTACAGTCTTAATTACATTTTCCAATAAATGACAATTATGCATTAACTATATTAACAGTTTAAATGACGAGCGTCATAAAATTATTCAGAGTGGAGCACTGAAAATATACGCCACTAATTACATGCTACTAATTGCCATGGGAGTACTTTAGATTTTTTATTAATAGATAAAATTTGTGAGTCCTCTGGACTTCAATAATTTAATTTTGCATCAATAGGATATTTTTTGCATTTTGACAGTCGGCAATAAAATTAATCAAACAGGCTTTATGTTCCTCTAAGTATCTCACCTTTGACCTCAGATAGGCTGAGCCTCGTTCACAGCGGATTCCTCCTGTGCAGTACATAAGGACTTGTTTTCCCTTAAAGCATTCCAAATTTGTATCAATGTAATCTGGAAAGTAGCTGAATTTCCGGATATTGGGAGCAAGACAGTGTTGAAAATTTCCCTGGACACAAACTATAGTTCAGCAATCTTGAAACGAGTACAAGAATTACAAGACAAGTACATTCTCTCATTTTTCAATAGAAAGCATTAAACATTAAAATGGTCCAATTTTAAAAAAATTCAATACTGTATTTGGTACATCAATCAATACTTGGGATACGATATGTTCACGGTACAGTGACAGCAATTTTGATTAATTATCCTAATCTTGAAGGCATATGCACATTACGCACACACTTCATATTTGTGGCCTGTTTCATGAAGCTGAATGCGCTGGTCCTACCAAAACCAGGTTCAACCAAACCAGATCATCAGTAAACTTTGGCCAGTTGAAAGCACTTTCATATCCGAGATTGCATTCAAGTCGCCTCCTTTGGCTAAACATTGGTTGACAATTGGTTGCAGATGAAGTGACACATTGTCAGTACTGTATTCTATCCATTGACACATTAAATTACGGTCTCGTCTACCCGTTCAATATGGATTTAAATAGACTAGTCTCACTTGAAGAAAACCAAAGAGTTCTCCTGCATTTAGTTCCTTAGTTAAAATGACCATCAACTTACATGGCTTTACATACAGGTGATTCCCACATTATGTGGTGGTGGTATGAGGAGGTGGGGGGGCGGGAGAGAAATTGGTGGATGTATGTTCCTGGTAAATGGTCCGAATCATGATTTTCTTTTACGCAAAACCACATCAACTGTGCATGCATCAAGAAGCACAAGTTTTATTTACTCCCCCAAATTCTGTGAGAGTGTATATTATTCTGTATTTTAACTTTTTGGAACGTGATGCGATTTTTAAGAGCTCAAATTTCTATAAACTGAATGGCTTTAACACAGGGTTCACCTGTAGTTTAAAGTTGCTTATTGTTTCAACAGTTGTGAAAAGTGACAAGTGTTATCCTGAGAATGTGAAAGAAACGAAAGCCTTCCTCTTTTCTGTGACAGAAATTCAATTAAAAAAATTTAGTGTCTAGAATCACTTGGGTGTCCCAGTATTTAAAAACAGAAATGATCTCCAATTGCAACAGTATTCAGTCCCCGTTTATTTAAATATGCCACAGTAAGTCAGACTTCGAACTTAAAAGCAAAACATTATTTTACAATCTGATAATTATGTCAAAGGGCCTGTCCCACTTAGGCGATTTTAAGGCGACTGCCGGCGACTAGGCTGTCGCCGAACATTCGCCGGGGTGTCACGGGCATGATCATGAGTCTTCAATGAATCGTAGCGGATCTCGGCGTGTCGCGGAAAATATTTCCAGATAGAAATTTCTCAGCGACAGCTGGCTTGTCGCCAGGTATCGTAGCGTATTGCGGGCACTGTTGCATGCTGTCCCCAGGTTTGCAAGGTTGTCGCAGATGCATTTAGAAACACGTAATATTAAATTAAGAAAAGGCATTTGAAGATACCAGAAGATAGTTTTGTTTAATCAATTTATTTACCGTCAGGACATTTGACAGGTAGATTGGCGGCGACAGTTTGACGGTCAGGTAAGCGTGGGAATTTCGCGATGTTTCCGAAGACGGTGTAATCTCTTAGCCAGGTGCTAGTTTCACAAAAAAAGTAACTTGTATCGACCTGACTCGGCATTGGCGTGGTCATTGTCGCAGGGTAAAAGAAAATTTTGGCGATCTGCTATGACTTTGACAGCCGCCTTAAAAATCGCATAACTGGGACAGGCCCTTTACAAACCTTTCTGGCTAGTCTTTCAAGATAAATTCCATATTTTGAAGATTCTAAATTTGATCTTACTTTTCCTTTCCATTTCTCTTTCTTAATCTAATCCTTCCCCCTGTTCCGGTTTTAACTTTAATTCACTCTTTTACCAGTCATTTCTACTTTATTCTCCCAATTGCTTTCCCTCCCCAGGCCACTGGTCATCTTGTAGCCTGCAATGCTCTTCATACCACTCCACACATCCTTCATGTTGTTCTGCTGAGGTTTCAGCTCCAGCTTCCTCCTGTAGTTGTCCTTGTTCTGTCTTAGTCTCAATTTCAGATCTTTCTACACCCATCTCCTCCCTGTCACCATTCCTGAAGGCCCTCTTCTTCTGGTTGAGAAGGGCCTTCATGTCACTGGTGACCCTGGGCTTGTTGTTGGGGAAACAGTGTAGAATCTCCTCAGAGACAACATCGTCCACACAGAACTTTATGTAACTGGTAACACAGTCCGTGAGTCCATCAATGTCCTCTCCATGGGGACTACAGAGTGCTTCCCAGTCTGTGACCTCAAAACAGCCCTGTAGAGTGTCACAGGTCTCCTGTAAAGGCTTTACAAACTTGACTCATCATATTAGTTTGTACAATATTACCCTGATGAAAAGTGTAGGTGAAAGGTGTCATACAATTGAACCGGCAAGTATTGGTTCGATAAATTTTAACACAGCTCCTAATTATTTTAACCCGCTTTAGTTTAATAACTACTTGAATCCTATGGTGAAACAAGTATTCCGTACAACTCCACTAAAACTGCACAATGCCACACATCAGAAAATTGACATCAGATGCTGTCGGTGTGGAATTTGCACATTCTGTGAGGGTGCAAGTTTCCTCCAAAATCCCAAATATGTGCAGGTTGGCAGGTTAATTGGCTTCTGTAAACTGCCCCTGGCTTGTAGATGAGTGGTAGAATCTGGGAAGAATCGATGAGAATGCAGGGAGAATTTTTAAAATGGCATTAGTGTATGATCAGTGTAGAATGGATTGCTGATTGTCAGCACAGGTTAAGTGGGCTAAATGGCATGTTTCTGTGTTGTATGTCTTGATTAGTTTTTAAATCATTCTCCAGTGATGTGCCAGATCATATGTTAAGTTTCCTCATTGAGCAGTTGTGTCCTTTGGAGTACAATTTCATTGCTTCTATCATTTGCATATTGCTTAAATATATATTCCTCATCCAACTCTGCACACCAGTTGATTGTTGGCGCTTCACTGTGATACTATTACCAATAATGTGCAGCTTTCATTTCCTTTTCCTCACAGAAGCACATTTTCAAGTAGGAGATCACATTAACTAACCATCCTCATCAAATCCATCTACAATATCTGCATCCTCTTATTTGCGGTCAACGAAGTCAGAGAACAGAACATGAATGTGGGCCCTCTCCTAAATTTAGAACAATTGCATAACGATTGCACCAAATGAACCATTGCTGAAAGTTAAATGACATTTCATTGTTCAGGTCACTTTTCCAAACTAGGCTGAAAAAAATTTAAGTCATCTAGAACAAACTATGGTTAGAGTAGACATGTGCTTGAGCCATGCTGGGAACAAAACAACTGTTCCTTAGCTATAAGTACTAAAGAAATATGGAATACCAGCATCAGAATTCCATGGAAATTTTTCACTGCTTGCAGCACCATGTCTTATGGTTTGCAAATATTTGAAGATATCTGATCGAGCCACTCATTGTGTTACCCAATACAAGAAAAAACATCAGATTTCAAACTCAATAACTGATTGCAAAAGCAAAATCATCAGAATAAATACTCACTATTTTACTCTCGTAGAAGTTCCGGCAATCTAGCAAAATGGTGTCCTGTTGAACTTGGGCACTGTTGGACAATGCTTCCACTTTTTTGTGAAATTCCTCTGGAGTTAAATGAATTCCTACAAAAACATATGTAAAATGAACAAAAAACAAATTAAATAGTACAGTAGTCACACGCACATTACCACAAATTCATTCAGCCAAATGTGCTTTCAATTACTCCGGGTTGGTAAAATACCAAACAAGCTTCAGCGAAATAAAACTCTGATTTAATCAAGACCCTGTCCAATACAAACTAAAGTGGAATCCAAAATGCTATTTTTAAAAAATTCAGTCAACAATAGATTACAACTTGTACATAAACAGTAAAGAACATGATTTTAGTTACTTTAATGAACTCATACCCAGCACTCAATGTTCTTTTGCTTACCTGCATCTTTATAAGAGATCTCTTCAGGATCCACTCCCATGGGAACAACCTCTTTAAAAACTCCAACTCGCAGATCTTGAAAACAGTGGGCTCCTCCAGCACTCCGCTTAACCACAAATATTTAATGTATGAATTGTTGTGTAGCTCTCAGATGTGAATAATTATGCATATCAATGCACTTCAGGTTGACCACAACCAATTAAAATGTCACACACCACAAAATGTTAGTATGAAGAACATATTTCAAGAAATTAATCTGAACCATGGATTGCAACATAATCTGTGTTGTACATGTGGTATCTAATCCAAAACTGTTGGGAATGAAGGGGCAGTGACTTTTAAGTGTCATGGTCCCAACACGTGTTATGTACTCACAAGGAAGTAAATTCAATAATAATTTAAAAAAGAATTGAGTAAACACATGGACCATCTCTCTCATGGAAAAATGATCTGAAAAATGAAATGGACACTGGAGTCTTCCATGGATGCTAGAGTTGATCAGCAACCAGGTGAATTGACGGCCCTGACCTGCTGGCACGAGCTGGGAGTGGCGCAGGCAACCAGCGGGGGAGACAGCGTGAGCTGGGGGTGGCGTAGGCAGCCGATGCTAAAAGCGGTGGGAAAGGTAGGACGTGCCGGGAATTGCGCGGGCAGTTGGCGCTGCAAGCGACGCAAGCTGACGGTGGCGTGGGTAGCAGTTGGTAGATCAGTCCACTATATCCCAAATCTGTTACAGAGAGGGTCATTAAAACAAGGGTTTATTGTATTTATTCTGAATTGGTTTCATTTAGCATTCTGGTAGAACTCGTTGGGCGTGACAAAGATACTTCATTTCCATAACGATTTTTGGGTAATCACCAATACAAATCACATGGAACATACAGGTTGTAAATACAAGATGCGTCAAAATCTTTGTTGAGAACATTTTCATGTGTGACTCCTCTCTCAACCACTATCCTAAAGGTTGTAGAAGTTATATATTATTCCCTTAAAATTCTACAGAGAACATGAGATATAGATATTGGGAAATGCCCATTACGCTTTTGTCACTCATTGATGATATCAAGAACTTTTGTGACATTAGAATCTGGAACACTTAAATAAATGCAGTTTAATCCAACCATCTTTCCCCACTGCCATGTTCCTGTCTACAGAACTTAGTCATTGCTTTCTGCATCGACTTCCAGGTTCCCACCTGCCTCACTACTGTATTGGATCTCAATCTCCCTGACAATCTAGTTTAAACCCTCCAGTATATTAGCAAACCCGACCTCCAGGATATCGGTGTTCCTCCAGGATATCGGTGTTCCTCCAGTTCTAGTGCAACTCACCCCTCTTGTACAGCTCTACCGACGTCCCAGAAGAGATTCCAATCCCTGGCCCCCGAACCAACTCCTCAACCACACATTCATCCTATCTTCCTATTTCTACCCTCACTAGCACTTAGCACCTGGAGTAATCCAGAGATCATTACCTTTGAGGTCCTGCTTTTTTTAATTTTTGCCTAATTCCCTACATTCACTCTGCAGGACCTCATCCTTTTTCCAATGTCATTTGTGACAATGTGCACAACAGTTTCTGGCTGCTCAACCTCCCCTTCAGAATGTTCTAAAGAATCTTCCCTTTGCGGGAGGCCACATAAAATGCCTGAAAGACTATGGATGCTTTATTGCTGTGGAATCTCCTTGTACAGATTGCATAACCTTTTTTTTCTCCATGTCTAAACATTTCCCTTCTAACAATTTTACTATTGTCCTAATTAATTAAAGTCTTGTTTAAAAAACCTATCATCTTGCCTTGTTAGTTAAGCCCCTTTATGACTTGTATCCAGCATAAAATATTTCCAGACTCTTTTTGCTCTGGTTTATTTCACTCGCATGTTTAAACCGTAATGTTGTATTCTTAATGTTTTAAGCTTTATTCTTAATTGTTTACTGTATGTTCGTGTTGTTACTTGCGAGCAGAACACCAAGGTACATTCCTTGTATGTGTACGTATTTGGCCAATAAACTTATTCATTCATTCAGACTTGTCGTAGATCCAGTTTGCCTTAGAATAAGGTATCTGTAGTCCTCCATTTGACAGAAGACTAGGCATGCAGTTGGGGCAAATTTATTTCAAGAGTTCAAGGTCAGCTTATTGTCTATATAGTCTATCATAAAGTTCCTTAGCATAATACACTTTTTTATCCATTTTCAATTAATGACACTCTAAAAGCACTCACTGAATCTCTGAGTACATGAACATAGGAGCAAGGTTCTTGATTACTTGAGTTTACTTTGCCATTCTATTATATCATATCTGATATGTACTTTAATCCAATTGTCCATTAAAAAAACTGAGCTTATTGCTCACCTTTAACTATTTTGGGGGAAAAGCAATGAGCAGTTTCTGATTTCAGTCATAAAATTCAGAGAGAGTTGCATAAGAAAATGTGGAGACGTCAAACATCATTTTTTCGTTATCTTTGAATATGGTGTAGTGCCAAAGAACTGCTAGTGCACTGGAGAATGGTGATAATGTCCCCCTTGTTCAAAAAAGGCAGTAAGGAGCAGCCCAGTCACTTTAAATCGAGGCAATGTGAAAGGTTTGAGAAACATTGATCCCAAACAGGATCAGCAGTTGCACAAAGTAAAATGGATTACTTAAAGCAAGCCAGCACAGATTTGTTACAGGTGAATTATGTTTAACTAACATTAAATGAATTTTCGTTGAGGTAATGAATGGAACTTATGAGAGTAATGTTGTAAATGTAGCATAAAGGCCTTTAAAAAGGTGCTATAACCAAAGTTGAAGAACATGGAATAAAACGGACAATAATTGCATGGATGTACAACAGAGGTTTGTGACAAATTGTTGCGTCTTCAACAGGAACAAGGTGAATAGAGGTGATCAGCAGGGATTGGTGTTCGGGCCAAAGATAGACACAAAATGCTGGAATAACTCAGGTCAGGCAGATTCTCTGGTGACAATGGACAGTCGACGTTTAGGGTTGGGACCCTTCTTCAGACTAATTTCATTGGGATGGGGGGGGCTGGGGGAAGGAAAAAAAAAGCAGGAAGAGAGAAGGGGCCAGACAAATTACCATCTCCACCTCATGGAACAGCTTCCTATGATCTGTCCAGACTCCTCGCCTTTTAATATATTAATATAAAATCAGATAACTTCAGGTTAAGGCCAGATCTCTTAAAAATAAAATCTATATTATTTACCTAGAATTGGGTGCAAGACATATTTTCTAACTTTGAAGATACAATGAAAGAAACTGGCATTGTTTGAAGAAGGGTTTCGACCCAAAACGTCACCTATCCATGTTCTCCAGAGATGCTGCCTGGCCCGCTGAGTTATTCCAGCACTTTTTGTTCTTTGGTGGTATTATTTAGTTTAGAGATAGAGATTTTATATTAATATATTAAAAGACGAGTCTAGACGGATCATGGGAACCTGTTCCTTAAGGTACAGACAGTGAAGACCAGCACTCCACAGCTATATACTAAACTCTCTACTTGTGCTTCTTTGATGCTATAACGAGTGTTTAATCATATACTAAAAATACTTGAAAATAAAATGTTGTCAAAAGCCGTTGCACAAGAGATCACATAAGGATATGTGAAAAACTTATTTTTAAAACAAAATTTCCATAACTAAGGATAAAATGAAATGTTTGTTAAATTTACAATGGATTATTTTTTAACGTGGGGAAGAACCAGTTTCTCATTTTACCTTAAAGTCCTCTATGCTCATATTTTGAAAGAGTGGATGGGAAAGCATAGTTTGAATATACAGCTCAGTTGCCATTTTGCATCCGCCAACTGTTCCATTAATTCCCTCTTTGGAGATGCGCACCTAAAAGAAAAGTTGATGGTTGAATGACTCATTTAATACACAGTATAAACTAGTGGTTAACTTTCTGTAAGAGTGACAAGTGAACTTTGACAAAATTTAGGACAAAACCAGCAGTGCATTAATACTAATAAATACTATTAATTAATACTAGTAGAAATCTGCTAAACAAATATGTGTTTCAGTACAATTAGCTACCAAGTCATGTCTATGGATAAAATAATTAATCCTTTAATTGATTGTCAGTGTCAGTCTAACAGTCTATCCCATTCTTGGAGTTCTTGGGTTGACATTTCAATGCAGTAATGTTGAAGTTTTTATCTTTCAGAGACAAACTGAGATCGTTTGCTCAAATTTTCTAATACTACTCCAGTTACTTTTACATTAAATAAAATATATTGCCTATAAACCAACTGTTTGGAATAGTACCTTTAAAGGTTTATCTGTTTACAGCAGCATTAGTTACAAAATTGAAAATAAATTCAATTACAATTTTTTATTTCTCGCATGTAGTAATTTAGAGAATTATTTTCCATTTCTCTTTCTACATAAAGCCTTAAATGAGCATACACCTACCTTTCTGTTGCTGTAGCACGAAATAAAATTTATAAAGAACTTGTACAGTAAAATATCTTTATTGACCTGAGCCAAATTGTTAATCAGTTGAACATTGGTTAAACAGTGTAGGCGGCTGAGGACAGAAGAAATGAATGTCTGAGAGGACATTTGTTCCTTGGAGCTATTCCATCATTCAACAAGATCATGGTCGATCTTTTACCACAGTAACATACCATTTATTTACTATGCTAAAATTCTTTTAGCTTTCTCAAAAGAAACGTGAAAGCACCTTAACATTTGATTAGATACAATATTACAATATTAATCATGTTGTGATGGTTCTTCCTGCCAATGCAGTCATACAATTTGTTAGCAATTCTGATTAACTATTTGTATGCACAGTCTCTCTGTTACAAGTATAATTCAAACATTTTACCTTCCAAGCTTGGATCTTTATTTCCATTCTACAACTGTATATACATATTTAATGCTGCATTTTAGAAAGTGAAATTGAAAAACATTCCCTAAATTACATGACCTACAATAGAAATTTGAATTGGATTTAAATTCTATTTGTAATAGTAAAGTTCTGTAAAGAAAATATATTCATAAAACATTTATATTAAGTAAAATATATTGTTTAAGAGTAGCATGAATGAATCCAAATAGTAGAGTGAGGGCCCATTTGTTTAGTTTAGAGACACAGCATTGAAACAGGCCCTTTGGCCCACTGAGTCAACGCTGACCAACGATCACTCATTCACACTAGTTCTATGTTATCTCTATTTCCTATCTACTCCCTACACATTAGGGGCGATTTACAGAGGGCAATTAACCTACAAATCCGCACGTCTTCCGGATGTGGAAAGAGCCAGAAAACTCACAAGGTCACAGATAGAATGTGCAAACTCTACACAGACAGCACCCAAGGTCAGGATCTAACCCAGGTCTCTGGCCTTGTGAGGCAGCTGCTCTACCAGCTGTGCCACTTGAACAAGCAATCTTTCAGTTTGTTTCTGAAAGTTGGCAACTCCAACTTCAATGTCACATTTATCTTAATTAGAGTTAGGGTTAACAATCCTAAAAGCCCAGATACTGTGAAACATTGTTTAAATATAGAATCGTGGCGAATTTGACTCAGGAAGCCCAGCACTTGGCTCATTGTATCAATGCTGGTCAGAAAAGAGCAACCCAACCTAATCCCACCTTTCTGCAAAAGGTCAAAACCTTGCAGGTTATAACCCTTCAAGTACACATGGAAATAATGTTCAATACAATAACTTTTCTGCCGCCACCACATTGACAGGTAATGGTTTACAAGCACCTGCACCTTATCGCCCCCTTTAATCCTTCTAATAATTATTGTAATCTGTACCCACTGAGTTTTTTATTTATCTGCTCAGGAAAATAGATTGTTGCTTCTTACTCTTCCAACCATTCAATTTTATACACTTCAATTAAGTCTTGCGTTAGCTTGCTTTGCTCAAAAGTAAACAACCCTAGTTTATCTAATCTTTCCTCAAAACCATAATATTCCAGACCTGGCAATACTTACATAAATCTACCTTGCAACCTCTGATGCATTAACATCTTTCCTGCATTATGGTATCTGTACTTAGTATTCCTGGAACACATGGATAAGAGAGACACCACATCTGACTTCCATTCAGTACCATTATCCCATCCAAGCACATCTACAAACTCGGGGAACTTGTGATTCAGCAATCACCTCTGCAACTGGATCCTCGACTTTCTAACCAACAGACAACAATCGGCGAAAATAAGTGACAAATCATCCTTTACTATAATCCCCAACACAGGTGCCCCGGAAAGATGTGTTCTCAGCCCCCTTCTTTACTCCTTATACACCCGTAACTGTGAGGCCAAGTACAAATCCAAATGAATTTTCAAGTTTGTAGATGGCACCATTGTATTCAGCTGGATATCAAATAATGATGATACATAGTACAGAAAGGA
Source organism: Rhinoraja longicauda (assembly GCF_053455715.1). Classification (NCBI taxonomy): domain Eukaryota; kingdom Metazoa; phylum Chordata; class Chondrichthyes; order Rajiformes; family Arhynchobatidae; genus Rhinoraja; species Rhinoraja longicauda. The sequence continues at coordinate 41,351,996 of NC_135955.1, read as the reverse complement.
GATTGAGAACCTCGTAACCTGGTACCAAGACAACAACTTTTCTCAAAGTCAGCAAGACAAATAAGATTGTGATCAACTTCAGGAAGCGAAGCAATGCATATACCACGATATTCATTGACGGCACTGAAGTATAGATGGTTGAAAGCTTCAAGTTCCTAGGAGTAAACATCACTAGCAATTTGTTCTAGACGAGACATGTCAAAGCAATGGCCAAGAATGCAGCACAATGCTACCACTTCCTTAGAAGACTTAGAAAGTTTGGCATGTCCCAAACGACTCTCACCAACTTCTATAGATGTGTCATAGAGAGTATTTTATCAGGAAGCATCACAGCATGGTTTGGGAACAGCTTCATCTAAGATTGCAAGAAATTGCAACCCAGACCATCATCTGTTTATTACTGAAACTCTGTTTGTGCATTTCTAGTTTGGGGCTTGACACAGCCAAAACGGTACACGGTCGCGCGACAGGGGGGGTGGGGGGGGAAGGGGAGTGGAGAGGGTGCTGCATCAATGCAGAAGTTTGGACCCAACAGGCCCACTTGGTCTAGTGTAAACTAACCTCCCTTCCACAGCCTCCATCTACACTTCACTCTGCCTTGGCAAGGCCGCCAGCATAATCGAGGACATGTTTCATCCCGATCACACCTCTTCCGCTCTCTCCCACCAGGCAAGAGGGCCAGAAGTGTGAAAATGCATACCTCCAGATACAGGGACAGTTTCTTCCCAGCCATTCTCAGGCAACTATCACCGACTAGAGTGGTCCTCACCTACCATCTACCTCATTCAGACCCTCAGACTATCTTTAATTGGACTTTATCTTTTTATCCTAAATCTGTACACTTATGGTTGGCTTGATTGTAATCGTTTAGTCTTTCTGCTGACTGGATAGCACACAACAAAAAAGATTTTTACTGCATCTCAGTACACATGACAATAATAAACTAAACTAAGTTTGTGGCAGGTAATTTGGGGTATCCTTTTTAACTGGATATAGTGCATAGTTCAGTGCCTCAAGCAATGAAGTAAAGTAACCCATGTGCTGTTTTAACCACCGTACTGAACAATCCTTTCACCTTTTCGGATTTGAGTGCATATAATTCAAGATCCCTCTGTTCCTGACACCACTCAAAATATTCCCATTTATTGTATATTCCCATTCATTGTGTATTCCCATTTATTGTGTATTCTCTTGTGGCGTTGCAGCTTCCCAAATGCACCCTCTCACATTTAGTCATAGATACAGGAGACACTACAGCCAACTGAGTTTGTACCAACTATCAAGTACCCATTTTTACTGTCATCCTGCACATTTTCTTCTCCCCACATTCCCAATAATTTTCCACCAGACTCTGCTGCTCACCACATGCAGGGGGTAATTTACAGCTGTTAACAGCATTCCACAACATTTCGTACTTTATCCCAAGCACGGGGAGCTATAAAGGAAATAAAGTTTATAGGTGATTGAAATGTTTGACACAAGATTCACCTTCCGACCCCTGCATATCTTTGGGATGTGGGAGGAGACCAGAGCACGCAGACGAAATTCCATTTGCTATTTTTCGTTCTAAACCACCAGGCAACCTGTATCTTCCTCCAGTCTAAAGTTTTACTTGTTGATAAACCACGTCAAACTTTTCTATCATCTACAAACTTCTTTATCATCACAACGTTTACAAGCAAGGTACCAAGTACTACATGCAAGGAAACCCAGTGCCCAAGTCACCTCCAGGCATTAAAATACCCATCAAACATTACCCTTTGATTCCAGCTGCAGTCAGTTTTGGATCCAATTTACCATTCTATCCTCGATCCCACAGGCTTAGTTTTTTTAAACCAGCCTTCCTTCTGATTTTCCATACAAGATCATAATTCACATGGTAACATCGGACAGGTTGGATATAAAAGATAGTTCTCTCTTACCTTGCCTGTAAAATGCAGCTGACGACACAAGGCTTTTTGCCACATGCAGATCACCTGGGGCTGCTCAATGTCACAATAGGAATAATACAACAGCACTTCACCTGCTGCACTAGGAATAAGCACAATAAGACTTGCTAAATTCAGCCACCAAAATGGTATTATGAGAAAAAGAAAACAGAAATTCATGAGAATATTCAGGTCAGGCAATAGCTATGGAGAGCTACGTTAAACATTTGAAGGTGGTGACCTTTCATCACAACTAGAAAATGTTAGGAGATATAAAATAGAAATTGGTATTATGGAGAGGTGAGGAAAGAACAGAAATTGACCATGATAGAAAGGATTAAATGATTACAAATAGGAATCAGAATAGGTCAAGAAAAGAAACAGGAAGATTCAGAGGACTGCAAGTGAAAATATAGGTTGAACTCCTTGTTAAATCCACAAAGATATAAATAAATCTTTATGATCAGCCATGATCAGTGAATGGCAGTGCTGGCTCGAAGGGCCGAATGGCCTACTCCTGCACCTATTGTCTATTATCTAAAACACATTGCTATCCTTTAAAATTTTCTTGCACATTTCTGGAATAGCATAAGAAGCCAAGAACTAAGTGCTAATGAGACAGAAAAATTAAAGGGACATGGATCATATCAAGGGACTGAAAGTAGTTACCACATTAATACTCTATTAATAAGACTGCATCAGTGTCAGAAGCAATTGCAGCATGAGCAATGAATACACTATCAAATTGGAAGTGCATGTACAAGTACCAGAAAATTACTGTTTTACAGTTAAAAAAAAAAAGGATTCGAGGTCTTGAATGTTGGGAAGGGCAGACGTAAAAATACACGTGTGCATCTCCTGTGACTGTACAGAAAGATGAAATGGAAAGTGCAAAAGGGTACTGGAGACAGCAAAGGACTGCATGAGGGCGTCACAGAGGGAACACTCCTTTCTGTCGAAGGGTTAAGGAGCTGAAACATTAATGGTTTCTCTTCCCACAGATGATGCCTCACTCACTGAGTGTTTTCAGTGTTTTCTGTTTTAATTTTACTTCTTTCCCAGCTGAAAAAGGAAGGGATGGAAGTGTTTGGTGGCAACATCAGACTAAAGCTAGTATCAAGGGAACTGAGTAACCCGTTTAATGTGAGGGCTTGAATGGCTGAAGGCAAAGACAAGAGGATCAAACCATGGTTTGCAGAAGGTAAGGCAGGGGAAGTAAAGGAAATGAAACAACCATTACTGAGCACCCAGTCACCCATGTGGCAGGCATGGAATAATCAGTTGTGGAATAATAGATGCAGCAGTACAGCAAGTGGCACGATAGCATTCAATGGTGCTAGTAAAACCAGTGGAATTGAGGAAGTCCTTCAAGAAAGTAGAGTAGGAGGAAACATAATCAATTTGTCTGTGAGAATCAATGGGGTTATGGTGCATGCTGACCAATTTTTCATACTACATCAAGTTCAACAGTATCAAAAGGTTATACTGCTGCTCTCACTCACACATTCATCTGGCTGGTTGAGTTTCTTGATGTCTCATTGCAACCTCTTTCTCATTGTATTGTTCCTTTGGCTATTTAATCTTTCCTGCATTATAACCGGTGAACTTTTTTCAGCTCTGATAAAAGGTCATTAAACTAAAATGGGCAGCACAATGGCACAGCGGTAAAGTTGCTGCCTTACCGGGCCAGATACCTGGTTCAATCCTGATTACAGGTGTTGTCGGTATGGAGTTTGTATATTCTCCTGTGACCACACAAGTTTTCTCTGGTTTCCTCCCACATTCCAAAGACATGCAAGTTTGTAGGTTAAATGGCTTCTGTAAATTGTCCCTAAAGTGTAGGATAGGACTAGTGTACAGGGAATCGCTGGTCGGCTTGGATTCCATGGGCTGAAGGACGTGTTTCTACATTATATCTCCAAACTAAAATGAAAGACAAAACTAGGGTAGCACGGTGGCACAGCAGTAGAGTTGCTGTCTTATAGCACTTGCAGCGCCAGAGACCCTGGTTCGATCCTGACTACAAGTGATGTCTGTACGGAGTTTGTACGTTTTCCCTGTGACCTCGTGTGTTTTCTCCGAAATCTCCGGTTTCCTCCCACACTCCAAAGACGTACAGGTTTGCAGATTAATTGGCTTGGTATAAATGTAAATTGTGAATTTTTAAAATTCACTTCAACTATTGTGCCTCCAATTCTTTAATGCTCATTTTAAAAGAATTTGGACAGTACTACTTATATTCTAAATAAGAAAACATAGGTTTAGTTTAAATGTGTGGACCACAAATAAGGAAAATAAATACAATTTCCAACACGGGTTGTTAATTCAATTAAAAAAATAATTTAGAAATTTTGATTCAATCTTTTTAACTTAAGATAATTTTACAGCAGCATTGTTTAAGGTGTAGAGACTGGCTTTCCAAAAAAAGGATATCTGAAAATCAGAAGTTAAGAACGATGAAGTTCCCATGATCATTTCATTTCATCAAAAGAAAATATAACAAATATAATTCTTACCATGCTAGATCAAAGTTAATGTGGCTTGTATCAGGTATCCATGTAGATATGTCAAATTCTTCCTTTGTTTTAGTGTGTTGTGACAATGCAATTTTGTTTTCTGTGAAATCTTGCTTTCTTGTTAGCTTGGATTTATTTTGTCCTAACAACTTGAAAGTTGCCTCAGTTTGTTGCAGGACCTCAGACATATGCTCATTACCCACATGTTTGTGAATGCACACTTCTTTATCAAACTGCTGTCCGCAGCATTCCCAATGTATATTTTCCTCATCCAATTCTGGATTGCTGATTTTAGAGACTTGTCTTGATTTGATATAAAGTGCAAATGCCTAAAACAAAAAAAGTCAACATAGGGATATTACCAAAAGATAAACCATGGAATTATATTTAATGCAACATCATATCTAAATTAGAAAATGAACAATACACATTTTCCAGTTAAGTTAGCAGATTATTTTATTCATTATTTTTGAAATAAAAATTAATACTCCTTTTCACGTCAGATAATTTATGCAATTATAAACACATTAATTTATTTTATTAGGAATTATATCAAGAAAAACGGTTCCTATTTGGGATAACCCTTGAGCTGTGTAAGTTGCTTGCGCAATATCAAAAGTATCAGGTTTCAAGAAGTATTCTGTAACAGCAGAAGCATTCCTGCAATGGATTACTGCAATGGCTTTCATGTGAATTAATATGCATCATGAAAATTAATGGCTTCTTTAACTGCACTCTGCAAAGACCAACACCAAAGCAAGATGCAAAATCTTCTAAATAGGAACAGATTATTGAGCACGCACTATTTTCACTTGTTAGTGCACAGTAGAAATATGAAAGGTATGTCATTGCAATATGCAAAACATTTCAAAAAATATCAGATGAACTCATTACAACAACAGCCAATCTTTTATCAAACTTCCGGTGAATTTAGATCACATAGACAAATCAGAGGGGTTCGACAGATTCAAATGAAATTTGACAGAGGCATACACAAAAATCATAGCTTTATGCATGAACATAATGTTTATTATGTATTGTATTTGAAGGGTCTCGACTCCAAACATCACCCATTCCTTCTCTCCAGAGTTGCTGCCTGTCCCGCTGAGTTACTCCAGCTTTTTGTGTCTATCTTCGGTTTAAACCAGCATCTGCAGTTGTTTCTTACACATCTATTATTTTGAAGTGTGCTACACCTACCATGTGTTATGTTTCAAATTAAATAAGTACACATTTTACCATAACATAAATAACCCCAGACAACAGTTCAGTAAGAAACTTTGCATCCATCTTTTGCACAAGTTATCTTTTGGAAACTTTCTGAAAGGAACAGAATTAAATTGCATTCTCCCTGGACAAACAGTGCAAGGCAGCAATTAGTCCAATACGTATTTCTATACCTGTACTATATATTTCACATTTATTAATTATCTCCACCTAAGATTGACCCAAGATTATATTCAACTCAGAATGGTATTTGAAAAGCAAACCACTGCATATGTTGAGAATACTACGGAAGATCTTTGATCAGACTTTACCTTGTACTAAACCTGATCCCTTCTGTGTATGTACACTGTGAATGGCTCGACTGTAATCATGTATTGTCTTTCCGCTGACTGGTTAACATGCAGCAAAAGATATGCACTGTACTTCAGTACACATGACAATAATCTAAATTAATACAAAAAAGACAGAACCTGTGGGTACAGAATCAAAGTTTCATGTCAATGAAGTTTCAGAACCTTATTTGTGCCAGGTAAATACAAGACAATGAAACAAAAACTATTTCAAATTGCAATTATCAGTTTCACTTTCTTCAAGAATGGGCAATAGTGAAGCAGATCAATTTGTTTCATCAAGATAGTACATACAGCCAATACTTGAAAAACACACCTACTTCAGAAATGGAAGTAAATTCAAGTTAAGCGTTTAGAGGAAATCAAATGAAGTAGAAAGGGACAGTGTGGCAAAATGAGTAAAAACATTTAAATGGGAATATTGGGGCGTTTGAATGGCCCCCAAACCTCGCTTGGTGTAGGATTATTATTGTCATCTGTAGTTATGTACAATGAAAAGCTTGAAATCTAATCAAATCAGATAATACTATACTGCACATAAATACAATTGAGCCAAGTTCTATACAAAAAGTAGGGTGAAGGAAAGATAGAGTGCAGAATATAGTCCTTAGCATTGTAGCGCAATGCAATGCTGAGATGAATTGACACAAAATGCTAGCGTAACTCAGTGAGACAGGTAGCATCTCTGGAGAGAAGGAATGGGTGACGTTTCGGGTCGAGACCCTTCTTCAGACTGTTGAGTTACTCCAACATCTTTGTGTCAATGTTTCTGTAAACCTCCACCACCTGCAGCTATCTAGCTAGTTAGCTCTTTGGTCTACTGAGTGGACGAGCTTGGGCCTGGGCAGACGCTCACCCGTTTGCGGGCCGGCCCTCGGTGCGAGCGGTTGGGAGGGGAGGCGCGCGGGCTCGGGCTCCCGCTGCCGTTGCCGCCGCGCGCTGGCATCAGGCAGCCGGGCTGAGGCAGGGTCTCCATGGCAGCAGCGGCCGAGCACCGCATGTCCAGGTTAACCTGGACAGACGAGCAACCAGCACGGCCGCGGGAGTGCCGACAGCCGCTGGAGCACCGGGCAAGTGCAAGAGGAAAACCATCGGCGGCGCGCCGGAAGGAGTTGCAGGTGCTCCGGAAGAGGCTGTGAGAGGAGACGGCCATTAGTCGGGGGGAGCCGCCGTGCTGCTGCTGCTGCTCCGCCGTTGCCGCTACAGGCCGCTCCACACGCAGGGACGTAGCGAGTGGACAATTAGCTTAAATCAGTCAGCGCTTCACGTTTCCTTCGCCATTGATCCGGCGGCCGGCCAGAAATGTCGAGGAGACGGCATAGCGACGATAATGACGGTAGGTGAAAGCGGAGCGGTCGAAGTACACGATGTCTGACTGCGGCGAGGCGAGGGGCTGCCGCCTCACGGCCGGTTTCCGTGACGACGCCCGGTTTGGCTGACTGTATTCTTCAGCTGGCACGGCACGGATACATGGACTGAGTCTGAGGCTTCTCCCTGGGTGAAGACCGTCCCGCAATCATTCCCTGGCAGGTTTCCGGGCGATGTTCCCGCGGACTCCTTGTTAGTCCCTCCACCTCCACCTCCCCCTCCGGAGCAGCGCCGAGGGTGCGCTGAACTAGCGTGTTTGCCGCCTTTTGATTGAAAATGTAAAACGAGGCAACGTCTCTCAGCTGATTTAAAAGATCCCATGGATCTACTTTGAACAAGGAAATGGATTATTGTCATTAAAACCCTCCGATCTGATGTTGGGTTATTGACATAAAATGTTAATTCTGTTTTTCTTTCCACAAAACATTGCTCAACCGGCTGAATGTCCCAACACATTGTTTTTATTTTTACTTTATAGTCCTTTATCTTGCCATTCAAACATCTGGACGTTATCATAAAGCTGTTTGTGGAAACGTATGTGTAAATTGACTCCAGTATTTAACTACTTTTGCATTAATACTTGCACTTCAAAAACTGGAAGTAAAATATTTTAGAGAGATACATAAATATGTCTTTCATTATTACTCGGTCGCCTTCTATGCATGTTCTCCTCTCCAGCTTTACATTTCACTCCCCTTAACTCCTTATTTGACACATTTGTCTCCTTTTCACTGCTAGCCTTTGTCATTGACACCACCCGTCTGTTAATCAGATGTCTCCCCCCCCAACCCAACCCAATCATCTGTATGCATCTATCACTTGCCAGGCTTTGTCCTACCTACACTTTTCTTTTCTAGCTTTCTTCCCCCCTACTGCAGTCAGTCTGAAGAGGGGTTCATCCTGGAAACGCCTGTCCATTCCCTCCATATTGCTTCCTGGCCCACTGAATTCCACCAGCACTTTGTGCTTTACAATGAGATCATGGTTAGTCCACTGTTTCAGGTTCTGTTGCTCTGCTATGCTCAATACACAATGCATCTCACCACAACCCTGTCAGTCCCTCTATGTTAATGTAAAATTTTCCAAATAAGGCTGGTAGCTATGCATAGCATAGCATAGCATCAATTTCAAAATTATTTAGGGCCTTTGTGTTATCATGCCTGGATTTATATGGATAATTTGCATTTCCATACATTAATAAAATGGCATGTTTGCTGTCAAGGGGTGAAGCAGGCTGGGTGTGAGAGGGTAGAGTCCAAAGAAGGGTATTGACCTGAAATATCACCTATCCATGTTCTCCAAGGATGTTGCCTGACCTGCTGAGTTACTCCTGCACTTCATGTCCTTTTGTGAATTAACCTGCATCTGCAGTTCTTTGTTTCTAGGTATGGGGAGATTTCCTCAGCCTGAAAAATCTAGAACTAACGGTCACGGTAACCGAATAAGGGTTACATTAATCGGATTTGAAATTTGATATTTCTTCACAGAAAGTAAATCTAAAATTCTGTACTGCAGAGGATTTTAGAGAAAGTTGAAGAATATGACCTTTTTATAATTTAAACATTGCAATTGCTCAATTTGAAATTTGCACATTACACATTGGCACAAATATCAATCAAAAGAGCAGACTGAATTAATGATGGATCTCTTGTTTCACAACAGGAACACCTCACAAACGGAGGAGGACATCTGAACCAATTGAAATTGAAGACCGATTGGAGTCTTTGATATGTCGCGTGGGAGAAAAAGTACAGTTTATATCACTAATTTTATATCTCAAATGATTGGAATGATATTTATTATAGAATGAAACTGAAGCTTTGAAATCATGGGAAAGGAATGTCAAAAGTACCTACTTATTAAGAGTACGTACTGTATATTTGTTTTCAGACATACCTGTTTTTTTACATGCTACTTCAATCACAAACTTTAAATGATGAGCATCTATTACTGCCAAAATCTTCAGTGATTACTTTGTGTGTTTTATAATAAACTAGACCAAGTGGACCCGTTGGGCCCATTCCTCGTAGAGGGGGGAGAGGGTGTGATTGAGTGAGCCCTGGACCCAAAGCCTCTCCTGCATTGTTGCACCCTCAATCCCCCTTATCCCCCCCTCCTCCCCCCACTGACCCACTCCATCCCCCCTACCCACCCCCATTTGCCCCTCCCCTGCCCCAACCCCCACTTGCCCCCCAGCTCTGCCACCACCCCCATTTCCCCCTCCAATAGACAATAGGTGCAGGAGTAGGCCATTCGGCCCTTCAAGCCAGCACCACCATTCAATGTGATCATGGCTGATCATTCTCAATCAGTATCCCGTTCCTGCCTTCTCCCCATCCCCCTGATTCCGATATCCTTAAGAGCTCTCTCTAGCTCTCGAATGCATTCAGAGACTTGGCCTCCACTGCCTTCTGAGGCAGCGAATTCCACAGATTTACAACTCTCTGACTGAAAAAGTTTCTCCTCATCTCAGTTCTAAATGGCCTACCTCTTATTCTTAAACTGTGGCCCCTGGTTCTGGACTCCCCCAACATTGGGAACCTGTTTCCTGCCTCTAACGTGTCCAACCCCTTAATAATCTTATATGTTTCGATAAGATCCCCTCTCATTCTTCTAAATTCCAGTGTATACAAGCCTAGCCGCTCCAGTCTTTCAACATACGACAGTCCCGCCATTCTGGGAATTAACCTAGTAAACCTACGCTGCACCCCCTCGATAGCAAGAATATCCTTCCTCAAATTTGGAGACAAAACTGCACACAGTACTCCAGGTGCGGTCTCACTAGGGCCCTATACAACTGCAGAAGGACCTCTTTGCTCCTATACTCAACTACTCTTGTTATGAAGACCAACATTCCAATGGCTTTCTTCACTGCATGCTGTACCTGCACGCTTCCTTTCAGTGACTGATGCACTAGGACACCAAAATCTCGTTGTACGTCCCCTTTTCCTAACTTGACACCATTCAGTTAATAATCTGCTTTCTTATTCTTACCACCAAAGTGGATAACCTCACACTTATCCACAGTAAACTGCATCTGCCATGCATCCGCCCACTCACGCAACCTGTCCAAGTTACCCTGCAACCTCATAGCATCTTCCTCACAGCTCACACTACCACCCAGCTTTGTATCATCTGCAAATTTGCTAATGTTACTTTTAATCCCGTCATCCAAGTCATTAATGTATATTGTAAATAGCTGCGGTCCCAGCACCGAGCCTTGCGGTACCCCACTAGTCACTGCCTGCCATTCTGAAAAGGACCCATTTATCCCCACTCTTTGCTTTCTGTCTGTCAACCAATTTTCTATCCATGTCAGTACCCACCACCCCTATTTCCCCCTCTCGCCCCCACCTCCCTCCCCTACCCCCACTCTCCCTGCCCGCACCCCACTCTCCCCCCACCCCAATCTTCCCTCCTCCCCACCTCCACTCTCCCCACCCCATTCTTTCCTTCTCCCCACCCCCACCCTGCCCTCCTCCCCACCCCCACTCTCCCTGCCTGCATCCCACTCTCCCCCACCCCCAATCTTCCCTCCTCCCCAACCCCACTCTTCCCTTCTCCCCACCCTGCCCTCCTCCCCATCCCCCCACCCCCACTCTCTCCTCCCCAGCCCCCCCCCATTTCCTCCTCTTCTCCACCCCCACTCTCCCCTGCCCCGCACTGTCCCCCTTCCCCCCCACCCGCACTCTCTCTTACCCCAACCCCCTCACCCCCACCTTCCCCTGCCCCCACACCCACTGTCCCCCTTCCTCCCACCCCTTCTCCCACTCTCCCCAACCCCCTTCCCCCCACTCCTCCCACTCTCTCCTTCCCCCCACTCCCCTCCTACCCCCACCCTCCCCTCCACCCACTCGAACCCCCCTAAAGCTAAATCTCTCTAGCTTTAAAAATATAGCTTAAATTTGAATGAGTGTTGTTACATAATATGCCCAGGGTACTGGTGAGTAACGTAGGCCAAAAATTGTGGCGCTATGGTGTACCGTTTTGGCTGTGCAAACCACAAAAGTTATGCTGCACACATACACACATAAACACATACACACGGACAGAGAGTTTTAATAATATAGATAGATAGATAGATAGATAGATAGGTAGATAGATGCTATATAAATGCAAGTTATTTTCTCTTTGTTGCAATTATCTATTGTGAATGTTTTGTTAGTAGTAATTTGAAATAATTTGTATTTTTTATTCTTGAGATATTTCACATTATGGCTTCTTCTGTCATCAATATATATGTTTTCATTTGCAGAGCACTTCCTCATTGGAGAGCAATCTGGAAGGTTTGGCGGGTGTTTTGGAAGCTGACTTGCCAAACTATAAAAGTAAAATCTTGAGAATACTTTGTGCCGTGTAAGTTGGATGATGTGTAGTTTGTGTGTGAGGCAACTTAATTTAATCATTTATACATTTCAAATTGTGAATTCATTTCTGTGCAACTAAATAATTAGAAATTATTCCTGATGTGGATTGGAAGATTATTATTTATATTCATCAATTGAATACGAGCATGATTGGCAACTCAGCAGTTTGTGCTTATCCCGAATTACCTTTGAAATACCGTGGCTAGCTAAGGTATTTTGGTGGCCATATGCACTAACTTCATTGCTATATAACTGTATATAGAATATAGTGGCATAGCTGGTAGAGCTGCCGTCGTACAGCTCCAGAGACATGGGTGGGATCCTAACCTCGGGTGCTTTCGTGGGGAGTTTGCAGTTCTTCTTGTGACAGCGTGGGTTTTCTCCAGGTATTTCGGTATTTAACTTTTGATGAGAAAATTTGCCTGTAATTTTGCCGATAGTACATAGTCTGGGTATAGGCTACTGTAGATATTTTAACATTGACTGAGAGTCATACAGTACAGTAACAGGTTCTTCAACCCAACCAACCAGGATACTGCATTTGAGTTAATTGCATTTACCTGCATTTGGCCCATTTCCCTCTAAACATGTCTGATTTTAAATTTGCGAAGTCTTCCCTGCACTCTTTGCAGCTTAATGACATCTTTCCTATAGTAGGGTGGCCAAAACAGAATGCAATTGCTCTATACAGCCTTTTGTTTGAGTACACCTAAACTTTTTTTGAAAAGTAATTAAATCTACTGCTTATAGTAGCATTTTACTACTTATTGCTCTTAATATCATCTCACAAAATGTTTAACAATTCTTACTGTAATGGCGATACATAACTTTCTATCACAATAATAAAATACCTAGTTCATTGTTTGACATGATATCTTCCCTCCAGAGCAAGACAGCTTCCTGAAAAATTACCTGTGTACACGACACTCGTGGGGCTACTAAATGCCAGGAATTACAACTTCGGTGGTGAATTTGTCGAAGCTATGGTCAGACAGCTTAAGGAAGCTTTGAAAGCTAATTTGTACAACGAGGCAGTTTTTTCTGTAAGTCAACTTTTGTGTTGTAATGGGCTGGAATGTCCTGCTCAAAATCTTGACTGTTGTGCCATATTTGCTGTTAGATAAGTTTTAGTGGAAGTAAAATGACAAAGCTCTCTGAAATGTTTTCTTTACACCCCATATATATATTCTACTAAAAACAATCATTGTGAATTAATGCTGTTAGAAATGTGATGATTATGACGTTGCCGATGACCACAATGTGAATGAGAAGCACTTGCAGCATTCTGTATGTTGGCAACATCTTAGTTTGTGGCCATTGGTCTTCACACTCCTATTGGACAACTATTAATCCTTCTCTTTTCTCATGGTTGAAGCTCCTTTTAACTTATACTATCTGGACCAATACCAATATACCTGTTTCTCATTTTATTGTATTTTTTAAAACTAATTTTGATTACGCTTTCAATATTCTCTAAAATGTTTACTGTCCATTATATCACAATGGTACTGTATAAACAAACATCATTGGTGGCATATAACATAACATGCAATAATACAAACTCTTTCAGTTTCAACTATCGTGCATTGATCATGAAATGAAGGTCATTGTTACACTGTAGTATAGATTTCGAGGTATTTTGACAGCAGAAGGATTACTCGTTCTAGGAAAATGTATTATGTAGCCATTGATGCAAGTGGGGAAAGTTGCTTTCTTTTTCTAAAGCTGATATAAGTAATATTTTGAGCGGAAATTAAATGCTTGAAGGTTTCAATAGAATGCAGCCTATTTTTTAAATTAGATAAATCGCCTGCTAGCTTAAAAAATAAAACAATTTTATTGCAATTAAGATGCGCTCCTATTGCAGGTTCGGTTTCTGTGTGATCTTGTGAATTGTCATGTGATTGCTGCTCCTTCCATGGTGGCAATGTTCGAAAACTTTATCAGCGTAACACAAGAGGAGGATATACCACAGGTAAGAAATCGTGATCGAATGGTGTTTTAGATTTTTTTTTAGAGATACAGCGCGGAAACAGGCCCTTTGGCCCACCGGGTCCGCGCCGCCCAGCGATCCCCGCACATTAACACTATCATACACACACTAGGGACAATTTTTACATTTGGCCAGCCAATTAACCTACATACCTGTACGTCTTTGGAGTGTGGGGGGAAACCGAAGATCACGGAGAAAACCCACACAGGTCACGGGGAGAACGTACAAACTCCGTACAGACGGCGCCCGTAGTCAGGATCGAACCTGAGTCTCCGGTGCTGCCTTCGCTGTAAGGCAGCAACTCTACCACTGCTGGGATTTTTTCCCCTTTGTAATCAGATGGATTTTATTTAGCGAAACAGTGTTGGAGGAACTCAGTGGAGGGAATGGACAGATGACGTTTTGAGTCAGGACCCATCTTCAGACTGATTTGAGTATGGGGAGAAAATTGGAAAAGTGAGGTGGAGGCAGGAAAGAGCTTGGCAAGTGATAAAGCAGAGGTGAAAGGGAGACAAAAGGATGTCGGTTGAGGGGAGAAATGAAATGTAAATCTGGGGAGAAGGGATCTGGACAAAATGATATAGGGAGGAGTTAGGGGGGGGGGGCACACAGGAAAAAGAATGGGTGGGTGGTTATTACTTAAAATTGGAAAATTGAATGGTTATGTCATTGGATTGTAAACTACCCAAGTGGAATATGTGGTACTGATTATGCCTTCTCTCGATATTTTTGATAGTAAATGTTAGTTTGTATTGTAAAACCGTTTAAATACTTGTCATGTTTATTTGGACTTTCCTTTAGGTTCGCTCTGACTGGTATGTGGATTCGGTGCTTTCTTCCCTTCCCTGGGTTGGAAAGGAGCTCTATGAGAAAAAGGATGTAGAGATGGATCGAATGCTTTTGCAGGTCGAAAGTTATCTGAGGTGAGTGATTATTTTAACCGTAAAAGAAATCAATCTATCAATTCTTCTTACAATCGAGAATTAAAATAAGAGTTTAAGATTAATATATTGATGCATACAATTTAGTATTTGATTTTCTTTTTGGCATTTACATATTAACCGAGAGAAAATAATTTCACCTCATCTGTCTTAAAGGGACAACCCCTTATTTTAAAACAGTGATCCCCTATTTCATACAAAGGGAAACATCTTCATGTCCACCGTGTCAAGATCCTTCATAATCTTATCTGATTCAAATTAGTCACTGCTCATTCTTTCAAGATACAAACATAGATACAAAAATTAGATACAAACATAGCCTTTTCAACTTTTCCTCAGACATCATTCTTGTAAACCTTTTATAAACTGCCTCAGATACACATACACCCTTCCATTTATCAGAAGACCAATACTGTGTACAGTACCTGTGTACAGTACTTATTTACATCGGCGAAACCAAGCGCAGGCTCGGCGATCGCTTCGCTGAACACCTGCGCTCGGTCCGCATTAACCAAACTGATCTCCCGGTGGCCGAGCACTTCAACTCCCCCTCCCATTCCCAGTCTGACCTTTCTGTCATGGGCCTCCTCCAGTGCCATAGTGAGGCCCACCTCATATTTCGCCTGGGCAGTTTGCAGCCCAGTGGCATGAACATCGACTTCTCCAACTTTAGATAGTTCCTCTGTCCCTCCCTTCCCCTCCTCCTTCCCAGATCTCCCTCTATCTTCCTGTCTCCATCTATATCCTTCCTTTGTCCCGCCCCCCTGACATCAGTCTGAAGAAGGGTCTCGACCCGAAACGTCACCCATTCCTTCTCTCCCGAGATGCTGCCTGACCTGCTGAGTTACTCCAGCATTTTGTGAATAAATCAAACTGTGTACAGTACTCCAGAAGTGGTCTCAAAACTAACCTCCTTTTGGTAACCTTTTGTTTTCAATTTGCCCTGGTCGTAAATAATAACATTCTGTTAATTTCCTAATTACTTGCGGTGATTAGTCTGGTGATTAGTCTTCTGTGAGTTGTCTGCTTGGGTATTCAAATCCCTTTACCTCTCGGATATCTATATTCCTTCATTGTTTAGATTGTCTTTTCCTCATTTTTCTACCCAAAATGGAGCATTTCACAATTTTTCAATTATACTCCATTTGCTGGATCCGTGCCCATTCAACTTTCCTATATCCCTTGGCAACTGCATTAGGTCCTGTTTAAACTTACTTTCCTATCAATCTTTCAGTCGTAGGCAAATTTAGCAACTATACTTTTGTCTTTTTTTGATCTGTCATTTATATAAACTGCAAGAAGCTGAGGGTCCTGCATCAGTGTGAATCAGAAAAGGACTTATTTGTGCCACCTCTCTATTTCTCGTTAGTCGGTTAATCTAATGTCCATGTCAATATGTTTCCACCTACACTGGAAACACTTGTTTTGTCTTCTGTAGATCTTAGAAACATGGAAAATAGGTGCAGGAGTAGGCCATTCGGCCCTTCGAGCTAGCACCGCCATTCAATATGATCATGGCTGATCATCCAAAATCAGTACCCTGTTCCTGCTTTCTCCCCATATCCCTTGATTCCATTAGCCCGAAGAGCTATATTTAACTCTCTTGAATACATCTGGTGAATTAGCCTCCACTGCTTTTTGTGCAGAGAGTTCCACAGATTCATAACTATCTGGGTGAAAAAGTTTTTCCTCATCTCATTCCTAAATGGCCTACCCCTTATTCTTAAACTGTGACCCTTGGTTCTGGACTCCCCTAACATCGGGAACATTTTTCCTACATCTAACCTGTCCAATCCCTTAAGAATTTTATATGTTTCTATAAGATCCCCTCTCATCCTTCTAAATTCCAATGAGTATAAGCCCAGTTGATCTATTCTTTCATCATATGTCAGTCTCACCATCCTGGGAATGAACCTGGTGAACCTACGCTGCATTCCCTCAAGAGCAAGAATGTCCTTCCTCAAATTAGGGGACCAAAACTGCACATAATACTCCAGGTGTGGTCTCACCAGGGCTCTATACAACTGCAGTAGGACCTCCTTGCTCCTAAACTCAAATACTCTCGCTCTGAAGGCCAACATGCCATTTGCTTTCTTGACTGTACCTATATGCTTACTTTCAGTGACTGATGTATAAGGACACCCAGGTCTCGTTGCACCTCCCCTTTTCCTAATCTGACACCATTCGGATAATAATCTGCCTTGTTCTTGCCACCAAAGTGGATAACTCGCATTTATCCACATTATACTGCATCTGCCCACTTGCCAAACCTATCCAAGTCACCCAGCAGCCTCATAGCATCCTCCTCACAGCTCACACCAGCTTTGTGTCATCCTACTTTCAGTTTCCCTCTCTTTTGTTATATCTGCTATTTTCCAATACAATGAAACCATCCCAAGTCTAGAGAATTTTACCTTGGATGCCACTTTTTTTTGCTAATAAAAAAAGGCTTTTTACTGTATCTTGGTGCACATGACAATATAAACCCATACCAATCATTCTTCCTGAGATTTTCTGAAGTAAAGTACACTTTCCTTCTTGTCGTATTAGCAGAGGCCATTTGAAAATGGTTGAGTGTTTTAATGATGTAATCCTGGTAGCATTCTTTCGCTCTTGTAAACAAAAGTGGGAGTTGTAATGATTTCCAGAAAGGCAAAGTTGTGCTTTTGTTCAGATAAACAGATTGAAGTATAAGGATGCATAAGTTGGGTGTAAAACTGGCCTTTCCTATATTGTTTTGAATTATGATGTATTTCATCATGTCTCTAAGCTCTGGTATGATGCAAGTATGTTGCAAAACATACTTGGCTAATACAGTATGGTTATGAGTACTTTATCTCAGTGGAAATATCTTAAGAACAATTGTGGATTTGCAAATTTTATGCTGAAATTTTCCCATCAACAACGGGCGGACCTTTGTACATGGGCCAAGGCTTATATTTATCCTTTCCTTTATCTGTTGTAGCAAACGTCAAAAACATCATGTTCCAATGCTACTAAGCTGGACTGCTGAACAACCACATGAACAAGAAGAGGTGAGTAATGTAATTGAAGACAAATACATTTCCTATTGAAATGGAAATGCAACATTTTGTGTGCATTTTTGTTAATTCAGTGTGCATCTGTTTTAAGTGGTAGACCAAATTGGAGGCTTGATATTTCCCAGCAATTGAAGTCAGTTTACTTTGCGCATACTTCTCAATCACAAGCATTAGTAAAAAACCACATTAGGGAGATCAAATGACCAGGAAAAGCTTTGGGAACGGGACATTGTGGATTCCTTTCTTCCTACCCAGCAACAAGACATAGAAAATTTCTATTCATTCTAAAGTGCAAGGTAATTCATGCCCAATTAAGCGAGGAAAATGGCACTGGGATTGAACAAAATAAATGCAGAAACGATCTAGCACTATCTTCGAAGTAACTAGAAATGACGTCCTGATTTATTTTGGATTGGATTGCTTCAGGAATTTGCTTGCATTATTTGTTTATTTTTCAAATAATTATATGTTACTTGTACATCACCCTTTTCCAGGTTACAGTACATTTTCGTCATCTATTTAGCTGTGCATATTGCTTGTCTTGGCAATATTGTGGGTTGTCTATATAGTTTAGTTGATAGCTGTACTTCGGGAACACTTGGACTTCTATCATTAATTAATTCTATTTCAGAACTTTAATTGCATGGGCTTGTAAACAACAATTTCTAAACTCCAGGATGTAACCCTTCCATTTAACACACAGTCTAAGTTTCCATACCATTCTTTTTTTTCATTAAATGTTGTTCAATCTTTTCAAATTAGAAACCTAAACCAGTCAAATTTTGGAGGAAATGATTAATAATTTGTTGAAGTAGTTATCGGGTCTTCTGTGCTATTCTCTCGGGAAGGGACATTCCATAATCTGATCAAGTAACAGCTGGTCACAGTTCAGGACCAACAGTGAGGAGGAGCGATAAATATGGCATGGTAAGTGCCATCAGTCTGAAGAAGGGTCTCGACCCGAAACGTCACCCATTCCCTCTCTCCTAGATGCTGCCTGACCTGCTGAGTTACTCCAGCATTTTGTGATACCTTTGATAAATATGGCATGGTAAGATAACCGTGTGTGACCAGAGACGTTCTAAATTTGGTCAAAAATAAAGCAAGCATATGTAAAGTTTTGGAAAATGAAATCAGACAGAGCTTTTGAGGAATATAAGCAAGCAGAAAAGAACTCAAGTGGGCAAGTAGAAGGAATCAATGATTCAATTCAATGATACTCTATTGTCACATATGCCTAGGTACAGCTAAATGCTTTGTTTTTGCATACAATGCATAAAGTACGCAGAGCCGCTACGTATCTGGCTCCGACAAAGTAACAAAGTCCATTAAAGTCCCGATGGTCCCTCCGTTCTAGGCAATTTACAGGGGATAAATGAGCTGCAAACCCAGCACGTGCTTGGGATATGGGGGCAAACCAGAGCACCTGGAGAAAACACACACTGTAACAGGGAAACCTGCATGGTGACAAGTGTAAAAGCCATACAGACAGCACCAGAGATTGAGATTGAACCCGGGTCTCGGGCGCCATGAGGCATCAGCTCTATCAGCTGTGCCACTGTACACTGATTGGGTTATTTGAGGAGATAATGAGGATGATTGGTGAGGATAGTGCAATGGATGTTGTCTATGTATAGAGTTTAGTAAGGCATTTGATAAAACTCCCTAAGGGGAGGCTGATCCAGAAGATTAAGATGCATCGGAATCACGGTGAGTTGGTAGTTTGGATTCATAACTACTCTGCCGAATAAGACAGAGGGTAGTGTTAGGTAGTGTATCATCCCGTACCGAACGTCTTGCCCGATGCCACCTTCTTTTCCGACTGTATAATTCAGATAATATGTTGGTCTTTTTCAAAACTGATTGAGATTTTGCTATAGCATTTATTAGTAAAATAGACTTTAATGAAATAATGGCACATTCCACACTTAACTTATGAGTGATTGGCTGATTAATCATTGAATAATATTTTTTTTGCTGCAGTACTTGGACTGTCTGTGGGCACAAATACAGAAGTTGAAAAAAGATCGTTGGCAGGAGAAACATATCTTGAGACCTTATTTGGCTTTCGATAGTGTCCTCTGTGAGGCCTTGCAGCACAATCTGCCACCTTTCACTCCACCTCCTCACACAAAGGACTCTATCTATCCTGTGCCACTTGTCGTATTCAGAATGTTCGACTACACAGATGCCCCTGAGGTATGCAGTAGCTTATTTTTACACAGTTGCTGGTCACCACAATATGAGCTGCAGTTTGGATTTGTTGCTGAAAAGTAGCAGATTCTTGTTCTGACTCTACTCTCTGTGCAGTGCCTGGAACGTATTTAGCATTAGAATCATGATACAGATGCAAGTTGTTGGAAATGTAAATGCACACAATATTAATGATTTCAAATATTCAATGCATAATCAACTATTAAAAATTTGAGTGGAATAACTGAATATTTGTGCCCAGATTTTGCAATAGTAACGATGGTAAAACTACCTGCTTTTGCCATTATTACTTCATGATATTCACAGTAACTTTGATTTTCTAGCTTGTAAATAAATGTATTTCAATCTGGAAATTCTAAAGTTGCTGTCAGTGATTCAAACATTCTCTATTGGCTTTGCAGTTGCAACTTTCCTTCATGTTTGAGAGAATTTAACCATTGTACGAAATAGTCCCCCTGAAAAATAACTTGAAATCCTGTAATTTATTGCATGAGATTTAAGAGTCTTTCATGGCATATTAAGCCACAATTATTGCTTAACTAGCTAGTGGGTCCTAAACAATTATGTAATTGTGTTATCATTCCCTTAAATATTTAAAGATATGATAGATTTTTAAAAGAAAAATGTGGTATTTGAGTTGCTACCTTAATTATATGTTACATATTTCTTACATTAGAACAGTGACTACACTTCAAACGTACTTCATTGGCTGTAAAGCGATTTGGGACGTTATGAAAGAGACATGAAAAATGCTATATAAATGCAAGTCTTTCTTTCTTTTATGTGTATGTTCCAATTTTTTATTTAGCAATCTGTATAATGTTTAAAAACTTATTTTAAAATATGTGCTTTATGCTGTCTGAGAAATCTTTAATGCGATTGGATGCTTAGCCAGCTTAACAACATCACAGTAGCTGGATGTCAGGGGCTCATTTGAATTATTGCTTGACAGCACCAGGTAGCTAAATCTTTAGGGCAGCTTTCTTCAAGTTCAGCTTAAGCGTCATTGTTTCGCTGCTGACTGCAAATTCTGGGCCTTCAGTTCTGGGCTAACTAACTAACATCAGTTAGTTAGTTCATTTAATATGATCTTTAATAGTTTTGATGGTGATAATTAATGACATTTTAATAGTTAGTTAATTTGTTTTGGAAACTTAACAGTCAAACATGGGCTATTTGAACAATAGCTAATTTTACATGAGTTGTGATTAAAGCTGAAACGTGTTACCATAATAATTCCTGGAACATTGTGAAGATGGAAATGGACTCTCTGCCTTGAGTTCTACGAGATGTGCTGCTCATATATGTGGTTGCACATACTAAAGACGGCAACAATTCTTAACCCTTTTTGCTAATCCACAAGCAGAAGTGGCTATTACTTATCTTGTCCCTCACACTTACCTGCCTCTCATTAGTTCATAACACTTAAAAAAATGTTACTCTATCTTCAAAAAAATCATAATTTCCTTTGCAAAAATGTTTTCCTCTGAACAGAGCTCTGACTACAGATATGCCTGGGCCAACAGTGGCAATGGAAAGAAAACTTAAGGAATCATACAGTATATAAACAATCCTTTTGGCACCACCTGTCCGTGCTGACCAAGTTACCTAACCGTGCAGGTCCCACTTGCCTTCACCTGGCCCACATCACTCCAAATTTTTCATATCTTTGCAACTGTTCAGGTATCTTCTAAATTATAATTGTACCCAACTCCACCACTTCCTCTGACTGCTTTTTGCTGATATGCACCACCCTCTCAATGGAAAAAGTTGGCCCCCAAGTCCCTTTAAAATCTTTTCTCTCAACTTAAACTTATGCCCTCTAGTTTTATGTTTCACAACCATGCGGAAAGGACTGACTATTTACTTTATCTTTGCTTCTCTGTGATTTTATAAACCTCTATTAGGTCGCCCTCAGCCCCATACGCTCCAGGAAAGAAGACCCAACCTATAATAGAAACCCTCCAGTTCCAGTAACATCTTCGTAAATCTTTTTTGCACCCTTTCCAGTTTAATGACAGTGCAAAAAGATTCACGAGAATGCTACCTGGTCTGACCAGCTGGAGCAAAGAAAGTTGTGAGCCCTGTCTTAATTGCTGTTTCACATTGGGTTGAAACATCTTTTTAATATTTTCCATCATGTTACAACAGCTAATTTGGTGTAATAATTCTTCTATTGCCTTTTCAATCCCTTAATTGTATTGGTACAATTTTATACAATTGTTTTTGGGTTGGTGGTCAAATGTAAAATGTGATCAACAATAAACAGTCTTGATTTCGTTCTTTGTCTGTAATAATCAGCCTGATCTGAATTATGTCCATGGCCAAGCAGTGGTACATTCCACCTAGGAAAGAAATCAGTAAGTCTTTATTACTAACTTGCTGGGTCCCATTTGCAGGGACCTGAAACCCAAAGGTCACACTGACATTTGCCTTGCAGGCTTCTACAAAGACGGCCAAAAGACTGATATATGGGAAGGAAACAATTGTTATTTGTTTTATGCAGAGAATTAAAGTATCCTTTATGTATTTTGTGATGGATTTTTAGCAGTATTGAGATCTGGAGTTGTGTCTAAGTGTAAATGGTGTGTTGGCACAAGTGTTTTTAAGTGCTATTGTATAGTGATTTTATGAACGCTCGACAACAACAACTTGCATTTATATCATGCTTTTAATGTGGTAAAATGTCACGTGGATACATCACAGAATTGTATTTGAGAAAACTAGGCGGAACCAAAGATAACTAAACCGTCATAAAAACCTGGTCATAAAGAGGGATACAGAGGGGAGAGAAATGTAAGGGAAACAATGCCGAAAATTCGGCCATAGGTAGATTCATACAGCATGAAAAAAATGACAGCCATTTTCTGGTGTGAAGTATGTGGAAGGTGTGCAAAAGTCCAAAATAAGAGGAATGCAAAGATTTTTGAGGGTCATAAGGCTTAGAGGTCAAATAGTACAGGAGCAGTGAGGATGATAATGGCCTTGTGTGAGTATGAAACTTTAAACAAAGTTATTGATGAATGGAAGCTGATGTAGCTTGTGGGAGGATGTGGGTAGTGGTATTATATAACGACTGATATTGAATTGTTGGTCAGAATATTTTATCAGTGAGAAATTTATGTGTTATTATTTTACCATTGCCTAGGCTGGTTACTGTTGATCAATTTATCTATTGTTTCTCAAAGCTAACCTGTTCCTTTGCACAGAAATACTTTCAGATCCTGAGCAAAAAGTGAACTAACGGCTTATAATACATTTTTCCTGGCTTTGACCCACTTTAAATTATTCTGTTACCTCCTTATCCCTTTTTTGCTTTTCAAACTAGTTTTGAATACGAGAAATATAATTTTTGGTAATCAGTTCAGTTATTAAATTTGTTTTCATTATTAAAATGCATTTATTTGGAATCCTTTGTCGATAATATCTGGCAATCTTAAAGGTATAATTTACCTGTGCTAGATGTTCAGATCTTGAACTGCAGTTTTGTTAGACTTCAGTCGTTTTAAGCTTAACATTTTGATTTATGGTCAGTTGTCTTGGTTGCATGGATGCTGTGAATATTAGCTACATTAAAAAATACCAGTTTATAAAACTTCACATCTCTTGCTTTAGGGCCCAGTCATGCCTGGCAGCCACTCTGTTGAGAGATTTGTAATTGAAGAGAATCTCCGTTGTATTATCAGATCTCATTGGAAGGAAAGGAAAACATGGTAATGTCTAGCCTTTTTAATTCCTACAGTAACATTTTCTTATTGGTTGTGAAAGAAGTGGATATAAATTAATTGTGTGTACAGTAAAACCCCATTTATCATGCACATTCATGATTTTGGTGATCCCGGAACTGGCAGTTTTTCCACACTATTAGATGCTATTCTAATAAGAATTTCAACATGATCTTATTTTAAGTTTTTTTTAAATGTTACGGTAATATAATAAATTTCCCAATGAACCCAGTGAGTTTCAAAGGGGTGTTGGAAAGAGAACCTGGCGAGTTTCAAGGGAGTGCAAGAAAGACCCTGTGAGTTTCAGTGGACCATTGGAATTTCTAAACAATTAGATAACAGATTATTGGAGTTCTATATATTAATGCGTTTGCGTAAAAGATTATAAAGATCTGAAAAATAGTTCAAATATATTGACGTAGCCAGTAATAAACAACAACCATAAATGTAATTATTAGTAATGGTGTTCAAATATCATAAGTACATTCTTCAATGTCTAATGATTGACTTGGCAGTAAAACTACAGATTGGTAATTACAAAGCAGATTTTAACTTTGCACAAGAATATCAATTCCTTATTTTTGGGTCAATTTTGAATTTATATTTCTGTATATTAATTTGCCTTGTCTATCTTTTCTTCACTGACAGTGCTGCACAGTTGCTTAGCTATCCTGGAAAAAACAAGATTCCTCTGAATTATCACATAGTGGAGGTATGAACTTTTTGCAATGGAGGTTGGTAACGTATTTTATTTACTAGAAAATTTGTTTATCTAATAAATAGACTGGAGTAAAGGTGGGTCCAGTTATAAAATTCTCAGTTATTGGTGTTTTCTTCAGTTTATAGAATCTTGGACTATGTCAAGGTTTTACATTCAGGAATTAATACAATGGAAGTGAATGTTTTTATTAGAGTGACAAAAAGCAAGCAGTTGAATTTCTTGGGGACTGCTATAAAAACACCACATCTAAGTTTTTCCAGTTTTACATCAATGACAAAATAGGGCTCTGTAGGACCATTATACAGAGCCCTATTTTGTCATTGATGTAAAACTGGAAAAACTTTGATAAACTTGAAAATATGAACTGATATGGAATTAGATGCAGACCAGTGTGAGTGGAGAGAGAATCTCAAAATCAGAGGTACAAAGGGACTTGCAAAAGTTAATTTGCAAGTTGAATCGGTAATAACTGAGGAAGGTAAATTCAATGCTAGCATTTATTTCAAGAGGACTGGAATTTAAAGACAGAGATGTAATGCTGAGGCTCTATAAATTGTCGGTCAGGCCGCATTTGGAGTATTGTGAGCAAATATAGGCACCATATCTGAGGAAGGATGTGATGTCTGGAGAGGGTCCAGAGGAGGTTTACAAGAATAATTCCAGGAATGACTGGCTTAGCATATGATGGGCTTTGACAGCACTGGGCCTCTTTTCGCTGGAGTTTGGAAGGTTGAGGGTGGACTTCATTGAATTTTACAGAATAATGAAAGGCATAGATTGAGTGGATGTGGAAAGGATGTTTCCACTGGTGGGAGAGTCCAGGATCAAAGGTCATAGCCTCAGAATTAAAGGGCGTTCTTTAGTCAGAGGGTAATTAATCTGGCACTCGTTGCCACAGAGGGCTGTGGAGGCCGTCAGTGTATATTTTTAAGGCAGAGATTTTTAAGGCAGAGATAGATGAGTTCTTGATTAGAACGGGTGTCAAGGGTTATGGGGAGAAGGCAGGAAAATGGGATTAGGTGGCAAAGATCAGCTATGATTGAATGGCAGAGTAGACTTGATGGGCCGAATGGCCTAATTCTATGCTTTTTGATTAAATAAAAAGACAAGGTGAAGCAATATAAATCATACCATTATAAATTGACTTTTAGGACTGAAAACACATGATGGCCCATAATTCTTCAAATCTGACAGGATGAATTGAGAAAGTCTGTCTTTTTCCCCAACAAAAATGTTTTTGATCCTTGGATTAATGAAAGAGTACACAAGCAAGAAAGCCTTGGTTTTATTTTATAAATTGCTTGTAAGTAAACTGGAGTACTATTAAGCTCCAAACGTTAGGAAAATTATGTAAGATTTTAGTGAGGATGCCAAAGAGATTTATTGAAATGATACCAAGATAAAAGAGTTGAGTTATGCAGAAAATTTCTAAAATTTTCAATTTTAGAATAGAAAAGGTTCAGAGGCAAGTCAATATTCAAAAGGAGACAAAGTGCTGGAGTAACTCAGCAGGTCAGGCAGCATCTCTGGTGATGTTTTGGGTTGAGACTCTTCGTCAGACTGATTAAAGGGGGGGGGGGGAGAAGAAAGCTGGAGAAGGGTAGAGACAGGGAAAAAAACTGGTAGTTAATAGGTTGACACAGACAAGGAGCATTTTGTGACCTTTTGTATATTAACGAGCATCTGCAGTTCTTTGTTTCTATAAATCAATGCTCAAATTCATTAAAGATTGGGATGAGGGGAATCTGTCCCAAAGCAGAAAGTTCAGCGGTCTTTACCAGTACAGGTAGTACAACGATTTTCCAGCACCCTCAGTTCCAGAGCCTTCCCGGATTATCCGTTTTTCTAGACCAACAGAGGTCTCGTGATAATAAAACAACAATACGCCCCAGGCCGCTAATGACACCCCTCCCGTGTTTCTAAAGCAACATGGTGTGCCAAAAACGTTTAAAATAAAATGTGAACTGAATGTGATTGGAATGACCTGCTGACCCATCCCAGCTCCCACTGTCTCCCCGGTCGTTTAGAGTTGGGAGCCGGGAATGGGTCGGCGGGTAAATTAATTCACATTCAGTTTACAATGCCATCTGGGGCCGTTTAGGGAATTTCAACTGGGCTCTTGTAATTTTTGGGGGGGGGGGGGAGTGGAACATCATCAGTTGCTGGAAAATCGATGTTCAAACCTGTATAGGGTGATTGGCAGGAGGTCCAGTGGTGACATCAGGAATTTCTTTTAACTCCATCCATTACCTTAAACATTCATTTGCTGGCAGTGCAATGTGACTGGTTTCAACCAAAGTCCATTGCAATTATTAGCCCAGTGTACTCCGTTTGCATCACCCAAACCATGACCTTTCTTGTTAGGTAGTTTCTCTAGATCAAGGATGACTTGCTTCCATTTGATTTTGCGGGTTCTGAGAAATCCTCTAGCACCTTCTAGAAGGACATGGGCAGCAAGTGCATGGAAGCTCACACCAAGTGCCCCTCCAAGCCGCACACCATTCATTGTGCAGATAAATATATTGCCATTCCCTCCTTCATTGTTGCATCTAAATCTTGTAACATGCTACCTCGCATCATCATAGGACATCATAATCAAAAAACTAGTGATTCAAGAAACTCTCGTAGCTTCTTCAAAGACATTAACAAACGGGCAATAAATGTTGACATGAATAAAACAGTCATAATCTGCCAAAATGGTACACATCTTATAGATTTCAATAACATGGGGAAAATGATGAAAGAAAACTGATGCTTAGAGGGTAAGCAATGATAAAATGATTTACAGTGTATGGGACCACATTAAAAAGGGAAATTGATATTTAACATTTCTGCACCTGATGTTTTAACTAAGTTGCAGAGTGGTCATTGTGGCTCCATAATTATTTGAATGCACTTGTGTATGTATTTCTATTTGCTTTCAGTAAACTACAAGAAGTGTTTTACAATAATGCTACTAATTGTTTCATAGGTTGTTTTTGGAGAACTTTTCCGGTTGCCTCTCCCCCCTCATATTGAAGTCATGTATACAACTTTGTTGATTGAACTCTGCAAACTGCAGCCTGGCTCGTTGCCACAAGTCGTATCCTTTTTGAGATGTTAGTTCAGGTCATCTCCATGCTAAAAATGTCAGGAGAAAGCATGGGGAATACTTTAAATGTCTTGTGGTGAAACTTGTCTTCCTGCTCTAACAGCTAGAGAAATAATCAGAGATTCCGTTATTCACAGCCTCTGGTGCTGCTGGCTTGGCTGGTGAATTTATGCACTTCAAATTATGTGCTGTGCAGCAACATGGGATGCTTTTAAGGTTTTAGTCACAAAATATATGTTGTATTGCCACAATAAGGGGAACGGTAATGAAGGTTAAACAAAGTGGAGGACGTCAGCAAATCAGGTTGCATCTGTGGAAAGAGATAGATTTGAGCTTTCTGGTGTGTTAATATGTCATGGTTGTAGGTATATTCATATATCTTCAAATTATGTGATACTAAAAATCAGTCTTACTTTCCAGTCACTGATTTTGCCCAAGCATTAATTATTTTTAAGATAGACACAAAATGCTGAAGTAACTCAGCGGGCAGCAGGCAGCATCTCTGGATAGAAGGAATGGGTGACATTTCGGGTTGAGACCCTTCTTTGGACTCTCTCTGCATAGAAGGAATGGGTCTGAAGAAGGGTCTCAACTTGAAACGTTCCTTCCTACACAATTATTTCTATACCTGTCAATATCTACCTATCATTCTTTTCTCTTTGATCATTATTGTGGTTGAATATTTTATTATGGTAATTTGTTGAGGACAAATTTAATTGTATGGGTGTAAGCATACTTCTATAGCAGAAATCACTAACTGCCCGTTGTTTTAGGGCCTTAGCCAAAATCTATAAGTATATTAGTGCTGAAGAGAATTCGTCCCTGAAATTGTCCCAGCCGAGAAAGTAACAAACTTGAGTTTAAAATGATGCCATGGAAATCTGTGTGATTTAGCCACATAATATTTGAGTGATTTGCTCCTCCTGCTCAACTAGTGGTAGTGTTGCATTGAGCTACAAGAGGGTGGTAATTTTTGTTACAAGTCTATGTGGAGTTGATCTGTGATTGAGACTTTGGTTTTCTTTTCACAAATTGATAATCTTGTTACCGTTCTCCCTTCAAAACTGATTTTGCAGATTTACTGAATTCTTGGACTATTTGACTTAACTGATTAATCAGCTTGCTCAAGCTACAGAGATGTTATACATGCGGCTCGATTTTATGAATACAATTTGCGTGGACAGGTGATTATGATCAGCGCAAAGTTGTAAAAATGGTTTTGGGTGATGTAATTACTTTTGCTTCAACATTTAGAATTTTTATATAAACGTGATGCTGGTCGAGATTGTAAAGGCAATATTACCCTCTACAAACACTCTCGCCTATTTGAACTTGTCCTTGCCCTCAACAACGTCTCTTTTGACTCCTCTCACTTTCGTCAAGTTAAAGGTTTAGCCATGGGCATTCGCATGGACTCCAGACACCTGCCTTTTTGTTGATTACATCATTGTTCCTTGATCCAAAGGTACAGACAAGAGGAAGGGGAACAGTTCTTGTTGCAAATGTACACTTGCACCATCCCCCAACTCTTTCTCCGCGACATCGATGACTACATCGGGGCTCTCCAGCACCCCTGCAGGCTGCGCTGATTTCATGAACTTTACCCTGCCCTCAGATCTACT
Organism: Rhinoraja longicauda; assembly: GCF_053455715.1. Lineage (NCBI taxonomy): Eukaryota > Metazoa > Chordata > Chondrichthyes > Rajiformes > Arhynchobatidae > Rhinoraja > Rhinoraja longicauda. The sequence continues at coordinate 41,322,892 of NC_135955.1, read as the reverse complement.
TGGACTATCTCTGACATCTTTCTCCCCTTTCTTGATCTCTCTGTCTCCATCACAGGCGACAGACTATCGACTAACATCTACTACAAACCTATCGATTCCCACGGTTACCTGGACTACACCCACCCACCCTGCAACTTGCAAATAAACTTTTTCCTACTCAATTTCTCCTACTCTCAATTTCTCCATCTCCGCCGCATTTGCTCCAAAGATGAAGCTTTCCATACTCGGACATCCAGAATGTCCACTTTCTTTAGTAAAAGTGGTCCCCTCCCTGCCGTAATAGATCCCTCACCCATGTCTCATCTGTGTCCCGCAGTTCTGTTCTCACTCCACTTCCCCTAAGGACAGTTCCCATGTTCCTTGCCATAAATTTCCACATTTCTGTCACCATCAATGCAATCCCACCAACAGTCACATCTTCCCTTCCTCACCTCTTTCCACCTTCTGCTGAGAACGCTCCCTCTGTCTCTCTCTCTCCCTCTGTCTCTCTCTCTCCCTCTGTCTCTCTCTCTCCCTCTGTCTCTCTCTCTCCCTCTGTCTCTCTCTCTCCCTCTGTCTCTCTCTCTCCCTCTGTCTCTCTCTCCCTCTGTCTCTCTCTCCCTCTGTCTCTCTCTCCCTCTGTCTCTCTCTCCCTCTGTCTCTCTCTCCCTCTGTCTCTCTCTCCCTCTGTCTCTCTCTCTCCCCCTCTGTCTCTCTCTTCCCCTCTGTCTCTCTCTTCCCCTCTGTCTCTCTCTGTCTCTGTCTCTCTCTCCCTCTGTCTCTCTCTCCCTCTGTCTCTCTCTCCCTCTGTCTCTCTCTCCCTCTGTCTCTCTCTCCCTCTGTCTCTCTCTCCTCTGTCTCTCTCTCCCTCTGTCTCTCTCTCCCTCTGTCTCTCTCTCCCTCTGTCTCTCTCTCCCTCTGTCTCTCTCTCCCTCTGTCTCTCTCTCCCTCTGTCTCTCTCTCCCTCTGTCTCTCTCTCCCTCTGTCTCTCTCTCCCTCTGTCTCTGTCTCTCTCTGTCTCCCTCTGTCTCTCTCTCCCTCTGTCTCTCTCTCCCTCTGTCTCTCTCTCCCTCTGTCTCTCTCTCCCTCTGTCTCCCTCCCCCTCTGTCTCCCTCCCCCTCTGTCTCCCTCCCCCTCTGTCTCCCTCCCCCTCTGTCTCTCTCCCCCCCCTCTGTCTCTCTCCCCCCCCCTCTGTCTCTCTCCCCCTCTGTCTCCATCTGTCTCTCTCTCACTCCCTCTCTCTCTCTCCCTCCCTCTCTCCCTCCCTCTCTCTCTCTCCCTCCCTCTGTTTCCCTCGCCCTCTGTCTCCCTCCCCCTCTGTCTCCCTCCCCCTCTGTCTCCCTCCCCCTCTGTCTCCCTCCCCCTCTGTCTCCCTCCCCCTCTGTCTCCCTCCCCCTCTGTCTCCCTCCCCCTCTGTCTCCATCTGTCTCTGTCTCCATCTGTCTCTGTCTCCATCTGTCTCTCTCTCCATCTGTCTCTCCATCTGTCTCTCTCTCCCTCCCTCTCTCTCTCTCCCTCCCTCTGTCTCTCTCTCCCCCTCCCTCTGTCTCTCTCTCCCCCTCCCTCTGTCTCTCTCTCCCCTCCCTCTGCCTCTCTCTCTCCCCCTCTCTCTGTCTCTCTCTCTCCCCCTTCCTCTGTCTCTCTCTCTCCCCCTCCCTCTGTCTCTCTCTCTCTCTCCCTCTGTCTTTCACTCTCTCCCCCTCTCTCTCTCTCCCCCTCTCTGTCCCTCTCTCCCTCCCTCTGTCTCTCCCCCTCTGTCTCTCTCTCCCCCTCCCTCTGTCTCTCTCTCCCCGTCCATGTCTTTCTCTCCCCCTCCCTCTGTCTCTTTCTCCCCCTCCCTCTGTCTCTCTCCCCCTCCCTCTGTCTCTCTCCCCCTCTGTCTCTTTCTCCCCCCTCCCTCTGTCTCTCTCTCCCCCCTCTATCTCTCTCTCCCTTTCTCCCCCTCTCCCTCTGTTTTTCACTCTCTCCCCCTCTCTCTCTCTCTCCCCCTCTCTCTGTCCCTCTCTCCCTCCCTCTGTCTCTCCCCCTCTGTCTCTCTCTCCCCCTCCCCCTGTCTCTCTCTCCCCCTCCCCCTGTCTCTCTCTCCCCCTCTGTCCCTCTCTCCCCCTCTCTCCCTCTGTCCCCCTCTCTCCCTCTGTCCCCCTCTCTCCCCCACTGTCCCTCTCTCCCCCTCTGTCCCTCTCTCCCCCTCTGTCCCTCTCTCCCCCTCTGTCCCTCTCTCCCTCTCTGTCCCTCTCTCCCCCTCTGTCCCTCCCTCCCCCTCTGTCCCTCCCTCCCCCTCTGTCCCTCCCTCCCCCTCTGTCTCCCTCCCCCTCTGTCTCCCTCCCCCTCTGTCTCTCTCTCCCTCCTCTGTCTCTCTCTCCCTCCCTCTGTCTCTCCCTCCCTCTGTCTCTCCCCCTCCCTCTGTCTCTCTCTCTCCCCCTCTGTCTGTCTCTCTCTCTCTCTCTCCCTCTGTCTTTCACTCTCTCCCCCTCTCTCTCTCTCCCCCTCTCTCCCTCCCTCTGTCCCTCTCTCCCTCCCTCTGTCCATCTCTCCCCCTCTGTCTCTCTCTCCCCCTCCCTCTGTCTTTCTCTCCCCCTCCCTCTGTCTCTCTCTCCCCCTCCCTCTGTCTCTCCCCTCCCTCCCTCTGTCTCTCTCCCCCTCCCTCTCTCTCTCCCCCTCCCTCTGTCTCTCTCTCCCCCTCCCTCTGTCTCTCTCTCCCCCTCCCTCTGTCTCTCTCTCCCTTTCTCCCCCTCTCCCTTTTTCTCCCGCTCCCCCTCCCTCCCTCTCTCCCTCTGTCTTTCACTCTCTCTCTCTCCCCCCTCTCTCTCTCTCCCTCTGTCCCTCTCTCCCTCCCTCTGTCTCTCCCCCTCTGTCCCTCTCTCCCCCTCCCCTGTCTCTGTCCCTCTCTCCCCCTCTGTCCCTCTCTCCCCTTCTGTCCCTCTCTCCCCTTCTGTCCCTCTGTCCCTCACTCCCCCTCTGTCCCTCTCTCCCCCTCTGTCTCTCTCTCTCCCTCTCCCCCCCTCTCTCTCTCCCCTCTCTCTCTCTCCACCCCCTGTCTCTCTCTAGTTCCCCCCCCCCTCTGTCTCTCTCCCCCAGTGTCTCTGTCTCTCTCCCCCACTCCCTCCGCCCCTCCCCGTCCGTCCCTCCCCCCCCTCCGTCCGTCCGTCCCTCCCTCCCCGTTCCTCCCTCCCTCTCCACGTCCCTCTCCCCGTCCGTCTCCCCCTCCCCGTCCCTCTTCCCATCCCTCCCTCTCCCCGTCCCTCCCTCCCTCTTCCTCCCCATCCCTCCCTCCCTCTTCCTCCCCGTCCCTTCCTCCCCGCCCCATCCTCCCTCTTCCTCCCCGTCCCTCCCCCTGACTATCTCCCCCCTCTCCCTCGTTCTGTCTCTCCCTCCGCCCCTCCACGCTGCCTCTCCCTCCCTCTGCCTCTCAATTGAAAATGAAGAAACATGGACAAGCCTTTAGGATTGAAGCTGAAACATGAACAATCTTAAAATTAAATGTTTGCTGTTCTGGAAAATTTCATAGACCAGTAGGAATGACATTCTGCACTAGTAAAGTTAATGCATTGGGACAAGAAAGGCTATGCACTTGCAATGATTTAATATGCTGTTATTTTTCTAAAAACTGCATTAATAAAGTACTGGATTCTTTGGCAGCAGAATGGAAAAGTGATTGTGTATTTGCATGTGAGGATTGTGACATCTCATAGCTGGAAATAGTCTGTTCAATGAAGAGCACAAATCCATGTTGCTATTCTTGGTAATGTACTGAGCCAGTCAGTTCAGTGCCCAACAATGTGAAATTCTACAGGTAGAGAATGTCCTCTTTTTTTTCTTCCATCTCACCATTCGGGCCCACACTTCTAAATGTTGTTAACTCCATTCCTCCAAATTTAATATTTCTTGCATTCTTTTTCAGATTTATCAACTGGTTTTCTCATCATTTGAGTAACTTTCAATTCAGATGGAGCTGGGATGATTGGTAGGTATTGATTATTTTGGATGACAAATATTAATTTGGTTGTTGTTTAATTTACTCCTCACTATCCAAGCAGATTTATTGGATCTTTGGCATATTTTAACTTGGTGTCGCAGGACAGCACAAGTGATCTAGTGCCTCAGTTTAGGAAAGGCAAGCATCAGCTTTTTGAGAAAAATAAGTGCTTATTTTTTCCGTAAGTTGTGTCTCAAAAGAGAAACTTAATTTGTGTCCTGTCTTGAGTTAAATCTGGTGACTATGGAATGTAGAGATGCTACAACCATATACCTGCAGCTCTAGGTAATGTGCCCTGAAGTTATGGAGTATTTCTATTTGTTCCCGTGTCCCTTGGTAATGTCCTACAAAATTGCAGGGTACATATTCCTGTTTCTATGGGATTGGTACTGTATGTATGCAGTACATGCCATAGGTTGTGTTGCAGCAGAACATAGCAACTTTAATAAATCTCTGTGTACGATCCTATGACATTGTGTGATGTGCTGTATCTGTAATTGAATTGCATGCTGGAATTGTGTGCTGAGACTGGATTCTGCTATTGAAATTTTAGAGCATTTTTAATAACTTGCTTGTCTAGGGGCATGCTGAGCAACTATGAAGAATGGGTTCTAGGGCCACCTTGACCTTTTTTGATCGCAAACCAGTAGCAAACAATACCATGAATAAATGATAAATTCCAAAAGAATTACGATTTACTGAATAAGAAAATGGGGGGTGGATGGAGGTATGAAGAAACAGTGAGAAACTTTGTACAATAAATACAATGTGCACTTTTGGTAATTATTCTACTGGGTCTGTAGTTGTTCCAAATATTGGCACTGGTATTGGTAGAATTTGTTAGTATTATAACAGTGCTGAAATGTACATACTAAGCATTTGGGCACACATGCCAGAAGTATAATGTAAGATTATTAATAAGGTCCATATTCTTAGCGTTTAAGGGACTTCATATTCCTCATGGGAATATTGTGTGCAATGAGTCCATGTTTCTTTATTTTATCCTTTGCTGCTTAAATAACCTGGTTTTTTTTTCTCTCTGTATCACAAACTCATAATCACATATCTTCCCCCTGCCAATGTGCCCATATGATCTTCTACCCAACATGCCCTTGCACCTCCCCCTCCCTTCAACGTGAACATATGCACACATGTGCTTGCACACATAAACACACAGGTCTGATTGTTTGGCGCTGGATCCTGACAAAGCCAAACCAAAGTTTTTACGTGAAGTGTTGGAGAAATCTATGAGGTACGTAAACTTTGGTTTTTTAGCTTTGCTCTTTTTCTGGTGGATTTTGCAGTTGTCTAAAATAAAAATGTCAACGTGTTGTCCAAACACTTGTTTTGTGCATTGGATTTTATATCAAGATGCTCATTTACAAATCCCCATGACCTGATCTTGGCAATTTCTTTCAATCTTGCAACCTAGCCCATTCTTTTGATCCTGTCTCTGTCTGCCTTTCTTCCATTCCATGCAGTGTGAACTGTTTACCCTACTTTATTTCCATGAAACATTTTGCATTTTATCTTGCTCTTTATCTTCATTTAGTTCCAAAACCTACTGAAGAACAATGTAGATTGTTATGATGATGAACCTTTGACCAAAAATATTGTCTGTTTCTCCTTCCACAGAAGGTAGACACAAAATGCTGGAGTAATTCAATGGGTCAGGCAGCATCTCGGGAGAGAAGGAATAGATGACGTTTTGGGTCGAGACCTTTCTTCAGAAATAGACCTTCCTTCCACAAATGCAGCCTGACTTATCCGTTTCAAACATTTCTATTTTTATTTGCGAGCTCCAGCATCTGCAGCCTGTTAATCCCATTATTAATGTAGATTGCATTCTCTTGAATTTATAATATTGTTTTCTCATGGTTGTAGGTTAAAATGACATTGCATTTTGGTTCAAATGGATCTTCTTAGTAAAAAGACACAGTGCTGGAGTAACTCAGTGGGTCAGGTAGTACCTTTGGAGAATATAGATATATTCTGAATGTAAATGGAGCCACAGTGCTGCATTGTTTGTCTTGGGAGAAGTTGCTGACTTAGGTTTGCAACTATGCCAGTGGAGTCGAATTTTGCCACAACAGCACTTGGGTTTTTTGAGGTGTAGGTACTCAGTGACTCCACCGCAAACAGAAAGGTGTGGATCAGTGCAGATCTCAATTTTCAAATATTAGAATTCGAGCCATAGAATATTATAATTAGATGACTATTACTAAATATTATAATTAGAGTAATAGAATAAGGAAACAGGCTTATCGGCCCATCTCGTCCATGTCGACTAAGATGCTCCATCGAGTTACTCATTTACCTGCATTTGGCCCATATCCCACTAAACCATTCCTATCTGTATCTTTTAAATGTTGGTATTATACCTGCCTTATCTACTTTCCTCTGGGCAGCTTAGTCCATATACCCATCACCCTCTGGTGAAAAAGCTGTCCCTCAGGTTCTTATTAAATCTTTTCCCTTCTAAGCTCTCTAGTTCTTATCCTGTGCAAAAGATTGTGCATTCACTCAATCTATTCCTCTCATGATTTTATACACTTCTATAAGATCACCCCACAACTTCTGCACTCCAAGGAGTAAACTCCTAGTCTTCCTAACCACTCCCTAAAGCATAGGCCCTCGATTACTGGCAACATCCTCATGAATCCTTTCCAGCTTAATGGCATCATCCCAACAGCAGGATGACCAAAACTGAACACAATACTTTGTGTGGCTTCATCAAAGTCTCATACAACTACAGCATAACATCCCAACTTCTATACTCGATTCTGTGACTGATAATATAATAATAATAATAAATAAAATGTTAAAAATTATACGTACAAGAATGAAGATCACAAGCCTACTGTACTACCATGTCTGCCAGTGATGCCACTTTTAGGGAATTATGTACTTCTGGTTCCTTCTGCTCTATAACCCACCCAGGGCTCTACCGTTCACTGTGAAGGTCCTGCCCGGTTTGACTTCCCAAAATGCAACAACTCGTATTTATCTGAATTAAACTCCTTTAGTGATTCTTCAGTCCACTTGACCAGCTGACCAAGATCCCACTGTAACCATCTTAGTTGCCTGCAATACTACCTACTTTAGTCTCATCTGCAAACTTACTAACCATGCCTTATACATTCACATCCAAATTATTGATTTAGATGATGAACAGCGATGGGCCCAGTACCGATGCCTAAGGCACGCCACTAGTCATAGGCCAAAGAAAAAACACATTATTTTCCTCTGATGCTAAAAAGCTGTATTAGACTACTGAATGTGATGATGAATTTGTCATCGGCAACCACATTCAGTAAGGAGTTGGCTTCTGAGATGTATGAAGTGGCCCGTACTCTACAGGGTTTCATCATGGATTTTAGTTGTCAAGGGCGGATATGTACATTGGCAGAGATTTTGTGTATATGAAATACCAGACCCAAGCTCTTGTTATTTAACTGAGGGAGAATTACTTTGAACTCGGCCTCCAAATATGCATTAACACTAGTGCTGAGGGCGTGCAGCGTAGGTTTACTAGGTTAATTCCCGGAATGGCGGGACTGTCATATGTTGAAAGACTGGAGCGACTAGGCTTGTATACACTGGAATTTAGAAGGATGAGCGGAGATCTTATCGAAACTTATAAGATTATTAAGGGATTGGACACGTTAGAGGCAGGAAACATGTTCCCAATGTTGGGGGAGTCCAGAACAAGGGGCCACAGTTTAAGAATAAGGGGTAGGCCATTTAGAACTGAGATGAGGAAAAACTTTTTCAGTCAGAGAGTTGTGAATCTGTGGAATTCTCTGCCTCAGAAGGCAGTGGAGGCCAATTCTCTGAATGCATTCAAGAGAGAGCTAGATAGAGCTCTTAAGGATAGCGGAGTCAGGGGGCATGGGGAGAAGGCAGGAACGGGGTACTGATTGAGAATGATCAGCTATGATCACATTGAATGGCCTCCTGCACCTATTGTCTATTGTTGTCTGTGTACAGCAGCTCGATCACTGAGGGTAGTGAGGCCTTTGTTGCTGGAGTGGAGGTGATGAAAGAACTTGCATGCCATCCCAAAATAGATATAGCATTGAGACAATTTTTTGAAAAGAGTTAAATTTAGGATGGATTATCGAAAGTCCCAGTTAATCCAGAGTCAACAGTGTTTGTGAGGGTGAGGAAGAGCGACAATAATGACTGAGGAATCGGTGGGGGACACGAGTACAGAGGGAGCCGGTGGTGGAGGGAGGGGGCAAAAATGAAGAGGGAAGGGGGAGGGTTTGCCAAAAACAAAGAGGGACCATCAGGACTCTAATGAGTACTTTTGTAACTTTGTCACCGCCAGATATGTGGCAACTCTTTGCGTACTTTGTGTATTGTATGCAAAAACAAAGATTTTCACTGTACAAGTACATGTGACAATGAAGTATCATTGAAGTATCATTTCGGCTTTTGTCTTGTAAAGGTCATATCAATTATGCCTCGAGATAGACTGAATGCACACCTACAGTTCTTTGGTAGGTAGTTGAGGAAGACTTGCGCAATGTCCTGCTCTGTGGCAAACAGTAGGCAGACACCTCATTAGTTACTGCAATGCTAACTTGCGTAGAAAGTAGTTCGATGCATCAAACACAAACTCTATTTCATGTCATTTTTTAATCTGTCATTTTAACCAGCTCAATTAAATTATTTTTAAATGAAAGAGAATGCAAGCCAAGTTAATGTGATCTACCTTCTTCAATCCTCTAAGTAAGATTCATTATTTGATATCTATATTGCAGTCTCTCAAGTCAATGGGTCCTTTCCATGGTGACGTTGGAGACTGAGTGCAGTGCTCCAACGGAATTTGTGAATTTAACCAAGAAAAAAAAATCCAATTGTAACTACAGAGGATTGTCCCTGCAGCCTACCACAGAAAAAGTCATTGCACAGGACCTTCTCAACTATCTCCTACTGAAGAGATGCTCCTGAAATATAATATTTGCATCCAAGGCTTTACTTCCACTCCTTTGCATTCCATTTTCCTTGAGTTGACGGCCAACATCCTGTTGCCCTTTTGATTATTTCTTGTGCTTATCAGCAACTTTTCAGTGAGCGGTGTGCACAGGCACAGATGCCTTTCCTCCTTCAGTTTCTAGTTTCTCGCCATGAAGAAAATAAGAATTCCCTGTAGGTTGTGTAGAGATTTCATCACTTAAACAGTTCTGCAAAACTAATGAATAATTTTCTTTAAGATCCATTGACATTGTTATGCTCATCTGTGAAAGCCAATTCTTAAAGCAGTTTGTGTAGGAAAAAAACTGCAGATGCTGATTTAAATTGAAGGTAGACACAAAATGCTGGAGTAACTCAGCGGGTCAGGCAGCATCTCGGGAGAGAAAGAATGGGTGACGTTTCGGGTCGAGACTGTTCTTCCGGAAACGTCACCTATTCCTTCTTAAAGCACTTTCCCAGCTTCCATCTTTGGATAATGAAGGATATTCTACACAATGAACATGTATTTACAACTTTCCCTCCTTCAGGGTAAAGGGGTAGAATCCAGAGCACAACATGCTTTCACTTAAATCAATTTTATTGCATAAACTGCTGCATGTATTTAAATTGTTGTTGGCTATCTTTAGCAACTATATATAAATGAACTATCATCTTGCTCGTAGGCTTTCCTATTATCAAAGAATAGTGGACATTGTACCGGATAACTTTGCCGCCCTGTTGCCAGCAAATCCACTGTGTGTTTACAAGTATGGTGATGAGAGCAACAGTAAGTAATGAGTACCTGTTCCCATGAGGAGGTTGTCATTTTTAATTTCTGGGCCATTAATGACTTCATTCATTTCTGTTAATAGTAGATGTTTAATTTTACGCATTCATTTTATACTGCGTGAGAAATGCTGCATAATCCAAATAAGTATTATAGTTTTTTAACAATGCTATCTAGCAGATGAGTTGGAAGGCTGATCTGGAGCCTTTGATATATTGGCATTTTTATTTAGCAAGTTGTGAAATTTTGTCTTAACAACTATGTTTGTTCAACTTTAACCTGAATTTTGATGAAGGGAAGTTGAAAAGTGGGCTTGAAGAGAATAAGTTACTGTTGCATACTGATTTAGACTTGAATGATCTGTAATGCTGCTTGTTGTACACTGCAACACTTTCTTTAAAGCAGGTTGGAATTTTACACTTTGAGGTGTTTAATTGTTGCTGGGACTTGTCTTTTTCTCACATGCACCATGTCTCTTGCAAACGCTTTCTCCCTCTTGGCACATACTTAGTCTAATTCATACATCTGCATTTTTTCACTCATCTCATGCATGTGCATTCTAATGTTCCTCCGTTCAACCTTTCTTTCATTTGAGTATGAGTTAAAACCACTATGTACTTTAAAGGTGCTGTAAGCAAAGTAATAGCAGTAAAAGGATGAATACAGTTCACTGAAACAGATCCACAAAATGGCTAGTTGAAATTTCAGTTGTCATGAATTTTTAGCCTATTCAGATTATTTTTGTTCATTGTTTTAGGTTCTCTGCCTGGCTATGCTGTCGCTGTCAGTCTATGCAGTGCTATTAAAAGTAAAGCAACTAATGATGAAATCCTGAGCATACTAAAAGATCTCCCAAATCCAAATCAAGAGGATGATGATGATGGTAAGAAATCTTTTTAATTTTGATGTGAAAAGTTTTAGAAATCAGTGTCAAAGTCAGAATTGTTTTCTACTTGCAGAAATGTGAATTTAATGCAAATTATGCCAATTCTGAAGTGTCAATCGGGGAGCACTTTGGGACCAGTGATCATAATTCTATTAGTTTTTAAATAGTTACGGAGAAAGATAAGACTCACCCACAAGTTAAGGTCTTAAAAAGGGACAAAGCTGATTTTGGAGGCGTAAGGCAGGAACTTACAGAGGTCAATTGGGGGAGTCTGCTTGAAGGTAAATGGGTGGCTGGCGAGTGGGAAGATTTCAAAATTGGGATAGCAAAAATACTGGTGCAGCATGTTCCTGTGAGTGTAAAAAGGCAAGTTTTGGGAACCCAGATTGATGAGACGTTGAGGCTCTAATTAGGAAAATTGAGGCATACATCAGATTTAGTAAATCCCTCCATGAATGCAAGAAATGTGGGAGTACACTTAAAAGGCAATCGGGATGAAAAAAGAGGACATGAAAAGATGCTAGCAGGCAAGATAAAGGAAAATCCTAAGATCCTGTCTTTATGTAGAGCCATAAAAGATGAAGGAGATATTAAACTAATACTTTTCGTCCTTTTTACTGAGGAGAAGATCATGTAAGCTAAGGAATTGAGACCTAAGGAGGTGTGATGTCTTAGATCAGGTACAAATTACCAAAAAAAAAGGTATTGGTGGTTTTAAAGTGCATTAGTTTAGTTTAGTCTAGACATACAACGTGGAAACAGGCCCTTCGGCCCACCAAGTCCGCTCCAACCAGCATGTTAACAAGTTCAGATCTTAAATAGGGGCAAAGGGGCACACATTAGGGACTATTTATAATTTGACCAAGCCAATTAGCCTATAAAAATAAACCTGTATGTCTTTGGAGTGTCGGAGGAAACTGGAGCTCCTGGAGAAAACCCATGCAGGTCACGGGGAGAATGTACAAACTCTGTACAGGCAGCACCCATAGTCAGGATCGAACCTGGGACTCTGGCGCTGTAAGGCAACAACTCTACCGCTGCACCATCGTGCCGCTTGACTAATCTTATAGAATGTTTTGAAGATGTAACAAGTAAAATGGATAAGGGAGAGCCAGTGGATGTGGTGTATCTGGACTTTCAAAAAGCCTTTGACAAGGTCCCACACAAGAGATTAGTGTGCAAAATGAGAGCACATGGTATTGGGGGTAGGGTATTGACATGGATAGAGAACTGGTTGGCAGATAGGAAGCAAAGTAGGAATTAACGGGTCCTTTTCAGAATGGCAGGCAGTGACTAGTGGGGTGCCGCAAGGCTCAGTTATTTGCAATATATATAAACGAATTAGACGAGGGAATTAAATGTAACATCTCCAAGTTTGCGGATGACACAAAGCTGGGTGGCAGAGTGAGCTGCGATGAGGATGCTATGAGGCTGCAGGGTGACTTGGATAGGTTGGGTGAATGGGCAGAACCATGGCAGGTGCAGTATAATGTGGATGAATGTGGTTATCCACTTTGGTGGCAATAACAGGAAGGCAGATTATTATCTGAATGGTGTCAGATTAGGAAAAGGGGAGGTTCTAGGTGTCCTTGTACATCAGTCACTGAAGGAAAGCCTGCAGGTACAGCAGGCAGTGAAGAAATCCAATGACATGTTAGCCATTGCGAGAGGATTTGAATTTAGGAGCAAGGAGGTCCTACTGCAGTTGTACAGGGCCCTGGTGAGACCACACCTGGATTATTGTGTGCAGTTTTGGTCTCCTAATTTGAGGAAGGACATTCTTGCTATTGAGGGAGTGCAGCATAGGTTCACCAGGTTCATTCCCAGGATGGCAGGACTGACATATGATGGAAGAATGGGTCGACTGGGCTTGTATTCATTGGAATTTAGAATGATGAGGAGGGATCTAATAGATACATGTAAAATTCTTAAGGGATTGGATAGGCTAAAAGCAGGAAAAATGTTCCGGATGTTGGGGGAGTCCAGAACCAGGGGGTCACAGTTTAAAAATAAGGAGTAGGCCATTTAAGACAGAGATGAGGAAAAGCTTTTTCACCCAGAGAATTGTGAATCGGTGGAATTCTCTGCCACAGAAGGCAGTGGAGGCCAATTCACTGGATGTATTCAAGAGAGTTAGATATAGCTCTTAGGGCTAACGGAATCAAGGGATATGGGGAGAAAGCAGGAACGGGGTACTGATTTGGGATGATCAGCCATGATGATCATATTGAATGGCGGTGCTGCCTTGAAGGGCCGAATGGCCTACCCGGCACCTATTTTCTATGTTTCTAAGTGGGTGCAATTACAATGTTTAAGAGACATTTTAACAAGTACAAACATAGGAAAGATTTAGAGGGATATATAGGTCAAACACACGAAAATGGGACTAGCTCAAGGAGGCACCTTGCTTGGTCGAGTGAAGCAAAAATATGTCTGTTTTCCTACCGTCTAACTCCATGACTCTAATTTTATTATGATAATCAGCACTTCAACTGTTGACCCATATTTTCCAACCCAACTTTGATACCCTTTTCAAACAAAAACCTATATCTTTCAACTTTAGAGGCATTAATTGTCTCTGTAATGTTGAACACAAATTTATAACTGGTTTAGATAAAGTAGAGTATACTATTCCCATGAATATTAGGCCTAAGGGAGATAGATTAAATCTGAGATAAAAAAAAATAAACGTGAGGGGGAAAAAAATCAGACATTAATTTTAATCTAGAATTCACTGCAAGGTAATGGATTCAGAATCTGTACTTCTTAAAGGGAATTATGTAAAAGCTGAGAATGAAAACATGGTCAGCTCAGGAGATAAAACAAGGTGATGCTTCCAAGTTGATTGCTCCGTTAGGGACTTACATAGACTTACTACGTCAAATGGACTCCTGCAGTGCACTAATTAATCTTGTGGACAATTGCAGAGATCAAGAAACTAAATAAATGAAGTAAAAATATCACTGTTTTAAGTATGGTAAAACTGTAGTATGTTTCAGAGAACCAACTCCATTGTTGGTATCACACAGACATGTTTAATGTTCCTGAGGATATCTGGGGAATAATACCCATCCTGCCATGGCATGATATAAATAATTTGACTGCAAGCTTTTTGGGATTATGAAGAAAAAATTTCAAATTTTGCATTTCTACACTTATATTTCTGGCATCAGTGGCAAGAAATTGATTGAAAGCATACCAAAGAGCATGCCAGATAATATTCTCTCTACTTAGGGTCGTGGAATCTTAGCAGGGTATCAATAGTTTGGTCCATTTCGGATCCCTTGAAGTTTGCTCATATTTGTGGCTGGCAGATTTTTATTAACCTCAAATTTCACAATACTACTTCCTATACTCAGATCTTTGGAATATGGAAAGCAATATCCATTAATTACTCTGGAGAACCTCATATTTCTAATGAGTAAATTGTCTTCACCACTCTTCTATGCCTTATTTCCCTAGCCAGTTGTGTACAAACACGTGGAACATGTGTCATTCTAACACCAGATGTTTCTATTTTCTGAATATCTCTAAAATCATAAGAAATGGAACTGCAAAGACGTACAGGTTTGTAGGCTAACCTTGGACCAATGCCTGCAAGTTTAAGACTCCCCTACCCTGGGAAAAAGACTGATCACCTCATCCAAGCTCCTCGTTATTTTATAAATCTCCATAATGTCACCACTCATCCTCCTTTGGTCCAGGGCAAACAGTCCCAACCTATCTGGTCTCTTCTTAACTAAATCCTGCAACCTAGCAATATTCTGGTGAATCTTTTATGTACCCTCTCTAGCTTAACCACAGTATGGTGATCAGACCTGCGTACAATGCTCCTCATTTGTCATCTCACCAGCTTCTACAACTCAAGCGACAAGAATGTTTAATTGTCATATGTACCAAAACACAACAATTAAATGCTTACTTGCAGCTGCACATGTTTGTAAACACAGTACTGAATAGATAACAATAAACAAACAAAAAAAGTTCAATAAATAAATGTCCAGTATAGTGCAACATAAAACAAAACCAGAAGTCTTTGTAACATGACCTTCCAACTGTGTACTTAATAGAATGGAACAATTTCAAGAATGGACTGCTTATGGTTTATATTTTTCTGTCATTCACAACAAATTGGGAGGAATGTCAGAATTGGGATACGGGTTAAGGGTAGAAATATGTGAAATATTTTTTCAAATAACAAGCAGGATTGTTAAAATTGCATGTAGACGCATTCTGAGATTTAGAAGCAAAATGGATTTGAAGTTTCTGAACCTCTTCTGGATATTTTTCAGAGTTCACTGCATTAGAACCAAAGCTGAATAATTTGGTAATTTACAAAAAAATACTCTGTATATCAAAAAACAGCATGGACTGAACTATAGGCCCAAAGTCTAGTATTGGGAAAGTTTATGACCCTGCAAATGAGAGAGAATATAATGGGACTCTTGTGGAGTAGGCTGTAATCTGCGATAGATAGGCATGGTTTTAGACATTGTAGATCCTGCTTGATTTATTTATTTGATTATTTGAAGACTGCTGATGTGGCAGAAAGGAAAGTATTATTCTCCTGAAGAAAAGCTAATATTGGTTCCAACATAAGAGCAAAGGCCGTAGCAAAGATGGGAATATCTTTAAATGGGTTGGTAACCAATTGTTTGATAGATAGAGAAAAGGGTTTTATATAACTATTTACATTTCTGCTCACAACCTTGCTATCTTGTCATGTGCTTGAGCATGACGTAAGATATGAAAATTAGCATTTACCATTTATTGTTCCCAAAGCCCTAACAATGTATATATTAGCTGATGCATGTCCCTCATAACATTTAGAGGGAGTTGGGTAAGTACTTGAAAAGCAAATATTGAACAATACAAGAAAATAAGTACTGTGATGTCGGGTTGTCTTGGTCAAATGATTATCTCTAATGCTGTAATTTCTGTCAGCTAAGGTGGGATTTTCTAACTTGTGTTTGTATTACTGACTCACACTTTGGATTTAGATTTTAAGTTACCTGTTTTCAAACAATATTTTATGTATTTACTGTACTTTGTTTATTTTCCCCTCCAGTATAATCATACAACGATTTTCACTTTCCGTGAATCTCAGAAGTCACTTATTCTGTCAGATTTATCAAGAAGGAATTCTAAGATCAATAACTAACATATTTGAGCTTCACTTTCAGATGAAGGTTTCAGTTTTAATCCTTTGAAGATTGAAGTTTTTGTACAGACCTTGCTATACCTGGCATCCAAATCCTTCAGCCATTCTTTCAGTGCTTTGGCAAAGTAAGTGTATCCCTTTCCATTAATAAAAATTGGAATCATATGATAACATGTAAATTTGTTTGTTAATACGGTGATCAAATCAGCAAATGTTTGGATTCTATATATTAGATTTATTAAATTACAAGATTTTTTTCTAATGTACTGAACTTAACTATTAATTAATGCAAATAAAATAAAATGTCGGTCCAGTGTTTTCCTCCATTTACAAAGGGATGTGTTCCTAGAAAATGTTCTGCCAAGCAGACTTTTGTAAATTGAAATGTCTGGGTAAAATGCATCCTGCCGTCTTGTAGTTGGAGAGTGCTGCACTATTTGTTGCAGCAAAAAAAGTGCTTTTGTAAATCATGAACGTGTATTCTAAAAAAATGAATGCTGCCATGGGCAAATGCGTAAATTGAGTTTTTGTTATTTGAGAAATAACTTGACAGTTAAGTAAATACAGTTACTGGTTCTATAAATGGAGTAACTGGTGATTTAAGGGCCGATTAAAGCATTAGAACAGGAAAACACATCCAAGGAAATAGAAATAGAATAACCTCTCAAACTGCATAGATTATGACCCATGCCTTGACTCTTCGGTACTAGCTCTCCATCACCCTCAATTTCTCTCTGTCTTTCTTTGAAAAATGCACCTATATCCTCGTTAAATAACTCGTTATCTAGCCTCTGCAACCCTCTAGGGTAGAGAATTCCAAAGATTCACCACCTTCTGTGAGGAAATAAATCCTACACTCCTGTATTTAATGAGTGCAACCTCCCACCCATATTGTAACTATATTCTTTTGTTTGGGATTCTCCATTCTAGTGGAAACATCTCAACATCTACCCTGTTGTGCATCTTAGGATCTAAAGCACAAACAGGTTCATATTGCTTATAGGCCAGTTTTGCACATTTTCACCTAGTATTTGAATGTGGCAGTGTAATGGTGGTCTTTCATACATATAAATAGAATAGGCAGATGCAAATTTAATGTAACTATTCAAAAGGAGAGACTGAAAGCAGGAAGCAATACACCACTTAGCCTGAAATCTGGCAATGAGAAAACTCTGGAATCTTGTTAAGGGGGTATTAGCAAGAAAATTAAAAAAATCAAAAGGCATCTCGTGGTCCCAGTGCATGAAATAAAAGGGCAACCTAAGCTTGCAGCAAGTTATTAAAAAGGTAATGGAATGTTGGCCTATGAACATGGAGCATAAAAGCAGAGGAGTTTTGATGTAACCTTGCAGGGTGGGATAACTTATGGAGTAATTTTTGAGAAAGAAACACCACAGAGACGTTTCACTGGATTAATCCCTGGGGTTAAGGCACATTGAGCAGGTGGGACCTGTGTACATTGTTTTGGAAAATCATCTTATTGAAGCATGAACTTCTGAGGGGGATTGACATTGAGGATTTTTGTCCTAGAGCCTAGTAATGATGCATCTGAGGAATTTATTCTCTCAGTGCCATCGGGCTCTTTAGAATTCTCCATATTGAGAACAGTGCAGGGTCATTATATTGAAGGTAATGATTGACACACATTTTGAGAGCCAAGGTGAGTGGAAAAGTGATGAGACCTTGATTTGTTCCACTGTTATCTTATTGTGGAGTGACCTCAGAGAGCAGTGGCTTACCCCTGTACTTTAGGTATGGTATCCTCAATTAGTTGAGGTTGGTGGACAGCACAGTGGTGCAGCAGTACAGTTGCTGCCTTGCAGTGACAAAGACCCGGGTTTGATCCTGACTACAGGTGCTATCTGTGCGTAGTTTGCACCTTCTCCCTGTGACTGCATGGGTTTTCTCTGGGTGCTCTAGTTTCCTCCCACATTCCAAAAAAAGTACAAGTTTGTAGGTTAATTTGATACTATAAATTGTCCCTAGTGTGTAGGGTAGAAATAGTGTACAGGTAATCGCTGGCTGGTGCAGACTCAGTGGGCCGAAGGGCCTGTTTCCACACTGTATTTCTAAATTAAAAACTAAAGGTGCTGAGTAGAAATCTGCCTTTTCATGAAAAACAAAACAAAAATATCTAAAGCAGGGATAATGCAAGCAGTTGCAGCACCTCGTGAAGGGATTTAACTGAAAATAAAGGAAAACAATAAAGCAAAGAGAAGGAATGTACATGTTGCCAGAATTTTTAGAATGTTGCCGGGGGTATTAGGGTTAGGGTTAGGAACGGGGTACTGATTGTGAATGATCAGCCATGATCACATTGACTGGTGGTTCTGGCTCAAAGGGCTGAATGGCCTACTCCTGCACCTATTGTCTATGTAGGAAAATAGCTGCAGATGCTGGTACAAATCGAAGGTATCACAAAAAGCTGGAGTAGCGGGTCAGGCAGCATCTCGTGAGAGAAGGAATGGGTGACGTTTCGGGTCGAGACCCTTCTTCAGACTGATGTCAGGGGAGGGGGCGGGACAAAGAATGTAGCTGGAGTCAGGAAGACAGTGGGAGAACAGGGGAGGGGAATAGAGGAGCTATCTAAAGTTAGAGGTCAATGTTGGGGTGTAAGCTGCCCAAGTGAAATATGAGATGCTGTTCCTCCAATTTGCGGTGGGCCTCACTATGGCACTGGAGGAGGCCCATGACAGAAAGGTCAGACTGGGAGTGGGAGGGGGAGTTGAAGTGCTGAGCCACCGGGAGATCAGGTTGGTTAAGGTGGACTGAGCGAAGGTGTTGAGCGAAACGATCGCCGAGCCTGCATTTGGTTTCGCCGATGTAGAGACGTTGACATCTGGAACAGCGGATACAGTAGATATTGTCTATTAAGGAAGGTTGTAGAGTGAGCCTCTCATCTTCAACCCAATATTTTGGTGATCCGCCTTCTATATTTAATTGCTTGTTTTCATGGGCTGATTTTTGTTTTGTAGGTTTCATGAGATTTTTAAGACGTTGGCTGAAGGTGATGAGGGCAAGTTACATGTACTAAGAGTTATGTATGACACTTGGAAGTGCCATCCTCAGGTAAAAATTGTTTCCTGGATTCACCGCACCTCTTCCTTTCTGTCAAATGAAAATATAGATTTGCAGTGCCAGTTGAAAGGGAAAATATGTCTTTTATTATCATTGTCATTATCATTATCATTGCTTTTTTATTTAAATTACACCTGATGTTTATTATTTCTCTATCTAAAATAGTTTCCAGCACTTGAATATGGGCTCAAATTTTACCTTGTATGGCATACCAGCCACTTGATATATACGCCAATCACAACCATCGAAAGTTCAAAAGGGTTCAGACTGATTCTGCCTGACCCACTGAGTTACCCCAGCACTTAGTGCTTTTACTAAAATACGTATTTGCCATTTGTTGTTCCCAAGACCCTAAGAATGAACGTGTTGGCTGATACAAGTCCCTCGTATCATTTAGAGGGAGTTGGGTAAATACTTGCAAAGTAAATATTGAAGTATACAGGAAAAGAACAACCGTAAAAGAACGATGAAGTCATGTTGTCTTGGTCAAATGAAGACCTCTAATGCTGTAATTTCTGTCAGCTAAGTTGGGATTTGCTAATTCGTGTTTGAAACACTGACTCACACTTTTTAGATTTTAAGTTATTTAATTTCAAACAATATTTTTTTGCTTATTTTCCCCTTCAATACAGAGGGCCAAACATGGGAGAGGGCAATGCTTGATCAACTCTTAGGCAATTAGGAGGGGCAAGTGAATGACGTGTTCATGGATGAGCCTTTTGGGACCAGTGACCACTGCTCTATTAGGTTTAAGATAGTTATGGATAGAAACAACATGGGCACACGAATTGCAGCAAGGCCAACTTTGCGTGTATTAGATAGGAACTCAATCAAGTTGATTGGAACAGGTTGCTTGATGGAAAAGGAATGTCTGGAAAGTGGGTGTTTTTAAAAGTGCTGACCAGAGTCCAGGGCATGCATGTTCCTGTGAGAATAAAGGGCAAGGCAGATGAGTGCAAGAAAGCTTGGCGGATGAGAGAAATTGAGACTCTGGTCAAGAGTAAGAAGGAGGCATGGGCAGGTATAAGCAGCTGGGACTAAGTGTATCCCTGGAGGAGTTTCGGGATCTGAGGAGCACACTAAAAAAGGAAATCAAGAAGACAGAAAGAGGAGAGCAGATAGCTCTGGCATATAATATTTTCTGGATAATCCCAAGATTTTATAAATACATTAAGGGAAAAAGGGTTAACAGGACCTCCCTAATCTCTCGGTTGCCGGACACTTTAATTCTCCTTCCCATTTCTACACAGACCTTTCTGTCCTAGGTCTCCTCCGTTGTCAGAGTGAGGCTAAATGCAAATTGGAGGAACCGCATTTCATATTTCACTTGGGCAGCTTACAGCCCAGTGGTATGAATATTGATTTATCTCACTTCAGGTAGCTCTGGCATTCTCTCTCTCTCTACCCCATCCCCACCCAAGTCACACTAGCTTCTCATTTTCACCCTAGAAACAGCTAACAATGACCTGATTCCTTTATCATTGTTACTTTTTTGCATATCTTTTATTCATTGTTCTTTATCTCTCCACACCCTCGTCTATATCTCTCGTTTCCCTTATCCCTAACCAGTCTGAAGAAGGGTCTCAACCCAAAACGTCACCCATTCCTTCTCTCCAGAGATGCTGCCTGCCCCGCTGAGTTACTCCAGCTCTTTGTGTCTATCTTCGGTTTAAACCAGCATCTGCAGTTCCTTCCTACACATGATAATTCTTATACTCAATATCCAAACCCAATGCAACACACCATCCCGGAGTCTCGCTTGTGTTCACAGAAAACCCTGACTAACCCTGACTATTAATTCCTCTCATCATTACTGCTTGCCTAGATCTTGTCATTCCTTGATAAACCACAGAGAAGGTTGTAATGTTCCACAACAGCCTGTTACAGTCATATTCTCAGAATCACATCTTACAGACAAATGTGCCCTATTACTGATTTTGACTGCTGCTTGCTGCTCCGAGGCTCATCCCACCAATAGTATAAAAAGCTGTATATTTGTGAATGAGGGAAATGGCCACCTCAGACTTGTGCATTGCCTGCTTGTCCCTCCTAATGGTTATCCACCAATAATCTGGCTAAACCTTTGATGTGACTACCTTCCTGAAGCTCCGAACTATAACACTTTCTGGGTCCTGTATGCTCCTCTGGAGTCCCAATGCCAATCTAGCTACTGGACATACTGCCTGCAAACATCATTGTCAGGGACAATTGATCTACATTTCACAGGAAGAATATACCACTTCACTGACTGCCATTTCTACCCATCAATTTCCTACCAGGTTTTAAAGAAAAATAAATACCTTACCTTGACTTATCTGGTCATTGCTCAGCCTTTTTGCCGACACCTATCTCATTAATGCTTCTGCACTTAGACCTCAAGCTCAACACTTGGATTTTAAAATTACCTTTCTCAAAATGGCCTCTCCTACTAATAGTCGCATCCCTTTTATATGCTGTTACTTGATGCCAGGGCTGATATTGAAAAATGTAAATCAAGCAAAGGATATGCAGTTTAAATTGGCATCATGGTCGGCACAGACATAATGGACCGATGGATCTGTTCTATGACAATAGACAATAGACAATAGGTGCAGGAGTAGGCCATTCAGCCCTTCGAGCCAGCACCGCCATTCAATGCGATCATGGCTGATCACTCTCAATCAGTACCCCGTTCCTGCCTTCTCCCCATACCCCCTCACTCCGCTATCCTTAAGAGCTCTATCCAGCTCTCTCTTGAAAGCATCCAACGAACTGGCCTCCACTGCCTTCTGAGGCAGAGAATTCCACACCTTCACCACCCTCTGACTGAAAAAGTTCTTCCTCATCTCCGTTCTAAATGGCCTACCCCTTATTCTCAAACTGTGGCCCCTTGTTCTGGACTCCCCCAACTCCTCCTATGTTCCAAGGAATAGCTATATAAGTTTCACAGAATCAATGAATGTATTGGGATATTGAATATTAATTTGTCCTATTAGACCTGATTTTTCTTGTTGCGCTGCAGATGATGGCCATGTTGGTTGACAAAATGATCCGGACACAGATTGTAGACTGCGCAGCAGTAGCAAACTGGATCTTCTCATCAGAAATGGGACATGATTTCACCAGGTAATGTTCTGAATATTGACAAGATAAAAATCTAGTACATTTTGTTCTTTTGATGCAATTGTACGAGACAAAATGTATTCTGATGTTTTAGGTTGTATGTCTGGGAGATATTGCACTCAACCATCCGAAAAATGAACAAGCATGTACAAAAGGTTCAAGACGAGCTTGAAGAAACTAAAGACAAACTGGATAAGCAACACAAAAGGGTGAGTTTGTTTTGTGTGATTGATCAACTAACTAGTGTTGTTAAAGTCAAATGCATGTTATGTAGAGAATTTTCAAACCAATGCTTCCATTCCAATTTAAATAATACACCATTCTACATCAATGTCATTTTACTTCATTACTAGACAGGATTCCTAATTTATACCTAAATTGTGCTAGAGAAGAAATTACAGGCGCCTTGGCCGAGATATATATATATATATATATCTTCATTTCGACATGGAGGAGGTGCCAGAAGATTGGAGAGTGGCTAATGTTGTGCCTCTATGGAAGAAGGGCTGTAAGGAAAAGCCTGGGAACTATAGACCTACAAGCCTAACATCCGTGATTGGCATGTTACTGGAGAGGATTCTGAAGGATAAGGCATATATATGCATTTGAATAGATGAGTTGATTAAGAATAGTCAGCATGGTTTTGTATGTGGGAGATCATTGTTACAGTTATACAAGGCATTGTTGAGGCTGCATTTGGGGTATTGTGTTCAGTTCTATTCTCCATTCTGTAGGAATGATGTTGTTAAGTTGAAAAGAGTGCAGAGAAGATTTATGAGGATGTTGCCAGGACGTGAGGGCCTGTGTTATTGGAGAGGCCGAACAGGCTAGGACTTTATTCCTTGAAGCTCAGGAGGCTGAGGGGTGATCTTATAGAGGTGTGAAAGCTCACGAGAGAATTAGACTAGGTGAATGCACAGTCTTTTACCTAGAGTAGGGGAATCAAGAATCAGAGACATAGATTTAAGGTGAGAGAGGAAAGATTTAATAGGAACCCGATGGGTAACATTTTCCACACTGAGTATATGGGCATATGGAACAAGCTGCTGGAAGAGGTTGTTGAGGCTGGTACTATAACAACATTTAAAAGATATTTGGACAAGTACATTGATAAAAAATAAAGGCTTAGAGGGCTTAGAATGCAGAAATGTGGATGGAGCATCTTGGTCAGCATGGGCAAGTTGGGCCCAAGATAGGTGGAGGTAATGTTGAAGCAGGAAGTCTGCAGAAGGACTTGGAACAGATTGGGAGAGTGGGCAAAGTGGCAAATGGAATACAGCGTGGCAAAGTGTATGGTCATGCATTTTGGTAGAAGGAATAAAGGTCGGGTCTACTTTCTAAATGGGGGGAGGATTCGGAAATCAGAGGTGTGAAGGAACAGGAGTGCTGGTGCAGGATTTCCAAACTGTTAATTTGCAGACTTAGTTAGCGGTAAAGCAGCAAATGCATTCATTTCGAGGGGACTAGAATATAAAAGTAAGATGTAATACAGAGACTTTATAAGGCGTTGGTGAGGGAATATTGTGAGCATCATATCTGAGGAGGGATGTGCTGGCGTTGGAGAGGGTTTATGAGAATGATTCTAGTAGTGGGGGAGTGCAGGACCCAAGGGCACCGTCCCAGAATAAAAGGATGTCTCTTTAGAATGGAGATGAGGAGGAATTTCTCACCCGAGGATGGTGAATCATTGCCATAGACGGCTCTGGAGGCCAAGCCATTGGGTATTTAAAGCGGAGATTAGTTCTTAGTTTGCTATCGGTTCTTGATTAGTAAGAGCATCAAAGGTTACGCTGGCGCAAAGTGGTGCAGTGATAAAGCAGCGCCAGAGACCTGGGTTCAATCCTGACTACTGGTCCTGTCTGTACAGCTTGTACGTTCTCCCTGTGACCGCGTGGTTTTTTTCTGAATGCCCCGGTTTCCTCCCATACTCCAAAGATGTACAGGTTTGTAGGTTAATTGGCCTCTGTAAATTGTATAAATTGTCCCTAATGTGTAGGATAGTGCTAGTATTGCTGGTCGGCGCGGGACTCTGTGGGCCAGAGAGCCTGTTTCCACGCTGTATCTAAGTCCAAAGTTACGGGGAGGAGAATTGGGTCGAGAAGGAAAAATAGATCAACCATGATGGAATGACGGGGTAGACTTGATGAGCTGAATGGCCTAATTCTTCTATGTCTTATGGACTAGTGTGGATGGGGCATCTTGGTCGACATGAACAAGTTTATCCCTAGGGCCTGTTTTTGTACTGTATGGTAATAACTAAGTGTCATCACAAGCACAACTTAATATGCACCTTATTAAACACATTTGATTTTTCTAAACTCCTTATAGCAAGATATCACCATCATTTTTATTGCTTAAATATTTTTAGGTTAGTTGATATTTTTGGTGATTGAACCATGAAAACTTTTCAATAAACTGCACTTGTTGAACTGAGTATTTGAATGTATATTTGCATTCCTTTTTCAGAATCATGTAGACTTGGGGAACTCCATGTAAAATATTATTTGGCATTTATAAGGCCTTTGATTGATCATGAAGTAAATTGTGTATTTTTTCTGTGTTATTTCAATATTTACACGTGAAGATCAACTGAACAGTGTTATTTCATCACCTGTATGTTCTTCGTAGTTTTATATTTCATCCTTTACCTTTACTATTTTTCTTCAAATATGTATGTGCTCCATGTTGGTTAGTCTGGTGTTCGCCTTCAACAAATTCCTGATGCCAAGATAAACTGTTGCAGAGTGCATGGATAGCTTACAACATCCTTATCAAAACCAAATTTAATTTTAAAATTCATGACTTGAATTTTTAACTTAATTTTTTACTTAATTAACAAGTCCTCAATGTAATTATAATAGAAATGACCCACTTTTCATGTTTCTATGGTAAAAGTAAGGGCTTTTGGATATATAATTCATTTACTGGATCATTACTGGCAAAGCCAATGTTTATTACCCATCTCTATGTGGCCTTGGGGAGCTAATATACCTTCCTGAACTGCCACAATCATCCACATATTATTTTGTCAGGAGATCCAAAATTTGAACCCAACAACAAATAAGGTATGGTAATAGATTTCCACGTCAGGATAATGTGACTTGGAGGGGAAACGTAGTACTATTTACTGGTAGTTGTGGATGTGCAATTTAAGTAGTATTGGTGAGTAACTATAGTACATTTAGTAGATGGTAATCACTAACCACGCTTCATGGGTGGTGGAGATTTTGTCCTGCATTAGAAAGAGAGAGAGATCATAAATACTGCAAGGGAGTGTAGTGTAGGTTCACCAGGTTAATTCCTGGGATGGCGGGACTGACATATGAAAGAATAGGCCGACTGGGCTTGTATTCGCTGGAATTTAGAAGGATGACAGGGGATCTTACAGAAACATATAAAATTCTTAGAGGATTGGACAGGGTAGATGCAGGAAATATGTTCCCGATGTTGGGGGAGTCCAGAACCATGGGTCACAGTTTAAGAATAAGGGGTAGGCCATTTAGGACTGAGATGAGGAAAAACTTTTTCACCCAGAGAGTTGGGAATCTGTGGAATTCTATGCCACAGAAGGCATTGGAGGCCAATACACTAGATGTTTTCAAGAGAGAGTTGATTTAGCTCTTAGGGCTAAGGGAATCGAGGGATATGGGGGAAAAAGCCGGAACGGGATACTGATTTTGGATGATCAGCCATGATCAAAGGGCCGAATGGTCTACTCCTGCACCTATTTTCTATGTAAGGAATTGGGGTAGTGATATTGTTGGAACATGGGATTTCTGACTAAGTAAACTGTGATGTTATGTCTTCTCTAAAGCGAGACAGTGACGATGATTATGACCAGAATAGTGATGATGATGATGATGATGAGGATGGCCCTTTAGAAGAACAAATTGAACGTCTTCAGGAAAAAGTTGAGTCTGCCCAAAGTGAACAGAAAAACCTCTTTCTAGTAATTTTCCAGGTAAGTTGTAGGTTGCACTTCTCTATTATAAATTATTTTTCTTTTGAATTGTTTCATGACATTCTCCATTGATGTACTTAAGGTTCTTTATGTTTTTTTATAGCGTTTTATAATGATTCTGACAGAACACCTTGCGAGGTGTGAAACTGGTGGGATCGATTTTAACACACCCTGGTATAAGAACTGCATTGAACGTTTACAGCAAATCTTCCTCCAGGTTAGTAATGTGACCTGAAGCAGACCTTGCGTACATTTCATTTCCAGAAGACCATCAACAATAAAAATCAAACCTTAAACAGGATCAATAGCATTAATAAACACATGGTGCTGGAGTAAATCAGCGAGTCAGTCAGCAACTCTGGAGATGATGGGTAAGTGATGTTTTGGGTCTCGCCTCAAAACATCGCCTATCCATGTTTCCAGAGATGCTGCCTGACCTGTGTTACTCCAGCACTTTGTCTTTTTTTAAAACCAGCATTTGCAGTTCCTTGTTTCTTCAATAGCATTAATGCCTGACTGTAAAATACCACCTGCCTAAGTACAAACAAAAATGATTCATTCCATGAACAATGAATATGTTTTTAATTTAAAGTCTTGCCACGTTTTTAAGCTATCCTAAAGCACATTAGTCTTTTTTTGTAAATGTTCAGTGGTATTTTATTGTCTGTCACATGTCCCAAGACACAGTGAAATTCGTTTTTCAATACATTTCAGTAAAAAATCTTACTATGCCTAGGCACAATCATATTTAAGTACAAGACTAGGAATAGTAGACTACAGAGACTGTATACAAGAGTCACCATGTTTCCGGTGCCATTTGTATGATTCAAGTCTAAAGATGTTAGAAATGGGCCTTCGTAACAAGAGGAGTTGAGTATAGGAGCAAAGAGGTCCTTCTACAGTTGTACCGGGCCCTGGTGAGACCGCACCTGGAGTACTGTGTGCAGTTTTGGTCTCCAAATTTGAGGAAGGATATTCTTGCTATTGAGGGCGTGCAGCGTAGGTTCACTAGGTTGATTTCCGGAATGGCGGGACTGTCGTATGTTGAAAGGCTGGAGCAATTAGGCTTGTATACACTGGAATTTAGAAGGATGAGGGGGGATCTTATTGAAACGTATAAGATAATTAGGGGATTGGACACATTAGAGGCAGGAAACATGTTCCCAATGTTGGGGGAGTCCAGAACAAGGGGCCATAATTTAAGAATAAGGGGTAGGCCATTTAAAACGGAGATGAGGAAGAACTTTTTCAGTCAGAGAGTGGTGAAGGTGTGGAATTCTCTGCCTCAGAAGGCAGTGGAGGCCAGTTCGTTGGATGCTTTCAAGGGAGAGCTGGATAGAGCTCTTAAGGATAGCGGAGTGAGGGGGTATGGGGAGAAGGCAGGAACGGGGTACTGATTGAGAGTGATCAGCCATGATCGCATTGAATGGCGGTGCTGGCTCGAAGGGCTGAATGGCCTACTCCTGCACCTATTGTCTATTGTCTATAAATGCAGCAGGTCCGAATCATTCGTAAGGTCCCACACACAATGCTAGCTAATCTATCTTGGTTTGACTGAGGAATTAATGCTGGTCAGGATAATTACTCTAGTGCCAAGAAATCATTTGCCAAATCACAAGTGCTTCAATTTAATTGAACTGATGGTGCTCAACCCCATCCTGGGCTTTGCACCTGCTGTAGAACTCCAAGACTTCTCATAGAGTGATACAGTGTGGAAACAGGCCCTTCAGCACAACTTGCCCACACTGCCCAACATATCCCAGCTACACTGCCTGCGTTTGGTCCATATTCCTCCAAACCTGTCCTATCCATGTAACCATGCACCTTCTGAGAACATTTTGATTTAAAAAAAGTAAAATTAAAAAATATTAATATTAATTTTTAAATAAAGACACTTGGTTTCACTTGCGCATTCCATGCTGGCCAGTATTCAAATGAATGGGGCCATGCTAAATATATTAACCATTGCTGGCAAAATGCATCTGGCCCCTCAGTTCAGCACACTACAGACTGGTTGCCCCACATCTGTCCTCCAACATTGTCCATTCTTCCATACATCCATTGAAGTTAGCTGATGAGTCAGCATGGTTTGATTTTCAACATTTTGGCACCCAACACGATATTGAAGTTTCAGTCTAGATTGTGTGCTCAAGTGCTGGACTGAAATTTGAGTCTAAATTTCGTCTTCAGAAGCCAAAATTAGAATAACTTGAGACAATCTGCTAATTTTGCTCTGAATATGGTGGTCTGTTTCCACATGTGCAAACCTACATTGGTGCTCTGTTAGTAGTGTAGGAGAGAGGTCCTTTTTGTCTGGTGCTCTGCTTCTAATTGTAACAGCCCACACACAGCCTTTTGAATAGCCAGACAGCCTCTAAAATGTGCAGTAATTTAGCCTGAAAGTCTAATCAGCCTTCTCAATCAGCTTAACTTGCTATGTTTTGGCAAGAAAATAATATGTTTTAACAGAAACTGCTAGCATTAGAAGTTTGCAAGAGAAAATTCAGGTAGGCAATTATTATGGCTGTACTCAAGTTTGGCATGTTTCTATGTTGCAGCATCACCAGATCATTCAACAGTACATGGTCACTTTGGAGAACCTGCTCTTCACGGCTGAGCTGGACCATCACATACTGGCTGTGTTCCAGCAGTTCTGTGCCCTTCAGTAATGGCGATTGTGTTACAGCTCAATGAACGTTTTCAAATTCTCAGTGTTTTCAACACCTCTTTTAATCCTGCAGTGGTGAAAACTGACTCAAACAAGCAACACTCTTGTATTAATAATATCCCTTTTGCCTAATTATCTGTGAAAACCATGGAGCATGGAGACAAATGCCATTCACAGTAGAAAGGATTTATCTTCTAAATAAATGCATCTTATGGAATAGTTAGAAACTTTAGAGGCTCAAGAGATGAACATATATATAGTTTGATTCTAATTTTGGTAGTCACCTAAATTTTAAATTTGCTTTGTACTCCTTGGTTTGGTTGTTTGATACTGTTGTCTGCATCTAACTAATACCTGCTCTTATCCTCATGATCTATCTTGCAGTTTGTAAATTAAGTTGCATGTTGTAACTTGTCTGAAATTGTGCTCCTTATTAGTAGACCAAAGTTTTGACTTTAGATGTTGTATTGTGTTCTTTTGATCTTAGTAATAGCAAATAAGCATTTCTACTGATATCAGTAGAGATACTATCTTTTTTTTTTAAGGTGTGTATTTTTTAAATTTACATGTCCATCCAAGCCTCATGCAGAAAGTGGGAAATGGAGAGATGAAGTGATTGCAATTGGAAAAAGATTAATATTTTTTTACAGATTAATGAAAATGCATTGATTCTAGGATAACAATCTTATCAGTTATTGGGTCCTCTCGCTTGGGCTGTTTACAAAAGGTTTTGCAAACATTCAGGGCCTGTTGGGGTTTTTTCGGACCTGGGGAGCTGACTGTATGTGTGTGTGTGTGTGTGTGTGTGTATGTATGGGCGTGCATGCGAGTGTGGTGGAGGGGCACATATGCAATGTGTTTGAGAGAACTGTGCTGTATAAAATAGCAGAGTGCCAAAGTTTGCGATTGTGTTCATTGTGATGCAGCCCCGAATGCTGCATCTTCTCTCAACCCAGACGATCCCAACTGTTCCCAAATAAATGACAATATAATTTACGTGGGGTCTGGATTTTGAGTCATGCAACCACAGGAAAACTATATTAAAAAAAACAAATGGAGAAATATTTTTTGGCCCCAGATTTATATAATCCAATTCAATCATTCTTTCCAAACCACTTTATCCAATCCATCAAATTGTATAATAAAACAAGATATCATTCTAAGGTTCGTTATTTTAAAAAAACACCTTGACATGTCTTATTCTACATTGTGAAATTCTGGCATAACCTGTATTCAGAGACATTTTAGATTAGTAAAGTTTGAATATTGCCAAGTTATAGATGATGCTAAAATTTTGATTAAATTTTTAACATATTTTACAGAATCTGAAATTCGCCCTGTTCTCTCTTGGGTGCTGACGACTGTTGTTTCACTACTTTAGTCGTCTGAATCTAGTCAGTTTCCATTGATACATCTTTTGCATAAGAGTCATTCTCCTTTTACATTTCAAGAAATTGTACCTTGAATTCATATTATCCATGAAATATTAAACCATTTTCCATCCCAGTATTAATCCCTTCACCCCCAATTATACAGACAGTGTTAATGCATGTTCTTTCTGAAGTCCTGTCTTTATATAGTATAGATGGAAAGAATCAGCTAATTATTGTCATGAAAACATTATGCTGCAGAGAAACCCTTTCCACGATATTATTTTCCTTCAGCTGTCTGATATGACATTAACATTTTTTCATAGCCAGGTAGTGAGGTGATATTACTGCCTTTATGGAGCATATTCAGTTTTCACTTCACTTAATATTGCTAGCCATTAAAAACTATTGGACTTTGGGACCACTGCTTTCGCTGTCCAAGAATATCACTCTCGGGGTTATTTTCCCCCTTCACCTTGGCTGTTTTTTTTCATCCAGTTCAACCACTGTCATGCTCCTTTCCTATGTCCTTTGTGGCAGCCAAAACTATCTTTGCTACGGTATCATGCCCTTTTAACATGTCTCTCATCCCAAGTCAATTTATACATCTATACACTAAAACTCTCGTTTGTTTGTTCCTGAACTACAGCCAAAACAGTACACGATAGCGTGACAATTTTAGGCCCACCTTACTCACCGTCGTCCCTTTGGTGCTAATGGAAGAAGTTTCATTGAAATCGGTGTTATATTTTTAGTTATTTCTCATTTTAAAGTTTAAATCTATCTCCTAGAGAGGGAGGGAGGGAGGATAAGGGGGATGGAGGGGAGGGGGGGGGGGGGGGGGGGTGGGTGCTGCACCAATGCAGGAGAGGTTTGGGCCCAATGGGTCCACTTGGTCTAGTTTCAATTAAATTTCCACTTTTCTGCTTAGGGGTTGATTCCTTACCGACACCAGATTCTGTGCGATCTCTGACTTCTACTCTCAACATTTTATGCAATCTCCATTCAGCAGGAAGGCTGCGCAAAGCTGTTTGTTTGAGATGCTTATAGTCATACTCTAAAGATTATAGAGTAAGACCACAGTTATGAAATTTTGCTTTTTAATCAGACAGATTGACGCTACAGTAACGTATTATTTCAGTTTTATGAGGTCATTAATTTGAGCATAGTAGCAATGATTTCTGTGGTCTTTTCAACAATTGCATTTATTTGATTTGGTGTATTTGTTCTTATGTATTCCCTGAGAGACATGTTTAATTTGTGTAGAGGTTCTGAGCCATTTCTGTCCATGCAGGCTTTCACCTGCATAAAATTGAACATAATGGGCTTCCACAGATGGGCTCATTATCCATAATCATCAGACTATTACCCCCTTAGCCAGCTCTGAAGGGGATCGATGCCCTGTTGTTAACTTCGTTTAGGAAGTTGTCTCTGACTTAATAAGCCAAGCCTTTCGGATTATAAATACAAAGTCCTGCTCTTGGATATCTTGCAGAATGATTATATTACAGGACTAGTAACTGGAAATGCCAATTTGAATCTTGCCATAGCAGCTGGAGAATTAAAATTAAAATAATTTAAATCTAGAATGATCATCAAGCATTGGTAATGATGATCTGAGGGGAAAAAAAGGATCCAGTTTACTCAGACCTTCGGGCAAAATAATTTGTCATCCTGACCTGGACTGGCTTGTTTGTTGCTCATGTGGTTGATGCTTATCTACTGTTGAATGGATGGAGTTAGGAATGCACAATAAAGGTGTGTCAAGACATCCACATTCCAGAAAAGAATAAATGGATAAAAATTATGAAATGCATTAATGTCTAGCTCCAGGTTTACTGACCATGGAAACTGTCCGAGATTGAGTTTCTGATATCCCATAATGACTCAAAATGAAACATAATTTAAAGTGCAGTTATGGCTGTTGCTGTACTCTGCCCACTGTATTGTGGCTCATTAAATTAACTTTGTTCCTTGAGTAACATTCAATAATGTATCAAATTACAAAATTAAACAGGGCTTTAAATTATCTCCACATAATAAGGGAATGACCGTATTTTGTTAGAAAGTCACGGATGACTAGTTGCTGCTCCTTGTTGGTCATGAACATTGATGACCAATGATGAATGTTTTTAAAAAAACAGATTCGTAACCTGATCAATGTAACATTGCAGTTTTTTTTGGGGGGGGGGGGTTACTAAAGGAGTACTTTGCATCTGTATTCACCAAGCAGGAGCTCGGTGGAATCAGTGTGAAGAATACTCATAAGCAGTTTGAGATCAAGAAGGATGTGGTGTTGGAGATCTTGAAGGTCATTAAAGTGGATAAACCATTGGCTTGAAGTGATCTATCCCATGTTATTGAGAGAGGCAAGAGAGGAGATTGTAGGGCCCTTGAAGATATATCACACCACAAAACTTAAAGAGAATAAATTCAAGTTTATCTGACCAATGTTTTCGGTGCAATCAAGAAATTGGTACTTTTTTTCATTCTACTTGGTCCTGTTCAAAAATAGAACCTTTTTGGACAAACTTAAGAAGTTTTCTAGAACAGATTATCGGAATACAACTTCCATACAACCCAAGATTTTTGTTATTGGGTGATGTTGAAGGAATAAGACCACAACTTAAAATGAATAAATATCAGAAAGAATTTATAAAAATTGCATTAGCAGTAGCCAAAAAAACTATCGCAGTTACTTGGAAATCTGATTCCTATTTAAGTATGGACCTTTGGAATAATGAAATTTCTAACTGTATCCCACTTGAAAAAATTACTTATAATTTAAGGAACAAATATGATACTTTTTTAAATATCTGGCGTCCTTATCTACAAAAGAGGGGCCTATATATATAGAAGAATTGTTCATATTCTCAATGGTTCTTTTGGGAGAGATGTATATATATATACAGTTTATTCTGTTTGGAATTCCATGGGGCGTGTGCAGGACCCCCAACACCCAGGCAGTCTTTAATCTTTTTTTCTTTTCTTCTTTTTCCTTATTCAATATTGACTGGGGGAAGGGTGGGAGGGTTTGTTTTCTAAAAAGTTCTGTAAAAAATAAAAAATAAAATAAATTTTAATGAACAGCATCCTCACATAGCCCCCCTGGCTGTCCAGATGAGAGAGAGCGGTGTGCAGAACCTGGGAGACCGCATCATCCGTGGACCTGTTCGGACGGTATGCGAACTGCAGTGGGTCCATGTTGCGAGGAAGGAAGGCACAGATGTGCTTCTTGATTAGCCTCTCGAAGCATTTCATGACAACCGAGGTGAGGGCCACCAGTCGGTAGTCATTTAAACACGCTGGAGAGGCATTCTTTGGCACCGGAACAATGATGGATCTTTTGAAGCATGCAGGGATCACGGACTTGGCCAAGGAGAGGTTGAATATTGTGGTGAGCACTGGAGCAAGCTGAGTAGCACAAGACTTTAGTACTCGCCCAGATATACCATCTGGGCCTCCAGCTTTCCTCATGTTCACACGCGTCAGAGCCCACCTCACCTCATGCTCGGACACCGAGAATGTGTGCACATCCCCGGCGGTGGATCCCCCTCCAGCCTCGCTAGCCAGCGCCCCTTCGGTGCTGTTTTTAGATGGCGAGCTGGGGAAATATATAGAAGGCAGAGTTGCGGTGGAAAGGTTTTAACTCCGTGGTGGGTGTTATTCTGATGGAGTCTGTCACCGGTGGATTCCCATAGGGATCTGTGATGAGACCTCGTGTTTGTGAAATATATAAATGACGTGGACATAAATGTAGATGGATCAGCAAGTAAGTTTGCAGACGACACCAAGATTGCCGGAGTTGTGGAAAATGAGAAAGTTTTTCAAAATATACAGCAGGATCAAGATCAGCTACAGAAATGGGTAGAGAAATGGCAGATGGAGTTTAATCTGATCAAATGTGAGGTGTTGCACTTTGAGAGGTTGAATGTATGGAGAAGGTATATGATTGATAGCAAGATCCCTAACACCATTAACGTACAGAGGGATCTTGGGGTTCAAATCCATAACTCCCTGAAAGAGGCAGCACAACTTGATACCATGATGCAGCTCTATAAGACTGGTTAGGCCGTTTTAAAAGTATTGTGTGCACTTCTGGTCATCCCTTTACATGAAGGATGTGGAAGCTTTGGAGAGGATGCAGAAGAGGTTTATCAGAATGCTGCCTGGATTAGGATTATTAACTACAAGGAGTGGTTAGATAAACTTTGTTTTCTTTGGAATTTTGTAAATTGAGAAGAGACCTGATAGAAGTAGATAATATGGTAGGGAGCAGAACTTTTCTCCCAGGGTGAAAATGTAAAAGGCTAGAGAGCATAGCCAAGGCGGGGGGGATATAAATGAGAATGTGCAGGGCAAGTTTGTTTGCAGAGAGTGGGTGCATGGAACATGCTGCCAGGAGTGGTGGTGGAAGGGGATATGATAGTGGTATTTAAGAGGCTTTTAGATAAGCACATGGGTATGAAGGGAATGGATCGTGCAGGCAGAGCTGAGTTGAGTTTATCTTGGCATTGTATTTGGTGCAGACATTATGGGCGAAGGGCCTGTTCCTGTGCCATACTGTTCTATGTTCTAATACGTAGAGAACTAACACTAACTGCATTGTGTATTGTAACTTTGTGACTATGCCATTGGATGGGTAGGGAAATGCTTATTTTAATATAGCTCATTTTTGGGGAGGATCTGGTTGTTGCCTGCAAGGTCTATTTATTGTCTGTCCTCTGCCCTTATGATTGTGGTGAGCGACTTCTTGAACTTCTGATGAATGAAGTTACCCACATTCTGAGACTAAGTACTCGATGGCAAGTGATTGCAATCTATTTTGTAAACAGTACATACTCCAATCAATGTGTACCAACTGTGGAGGGAAAGTATGTTTAGGGTGGTGGTGGGTGCAATGATGGCTGCTTTGTCTTTGATAGTCACAAACCCCAAGTATTGTTGGAGATACATTCATTCAATCAAGTGGAGAGTTCATGACTCGGAGTCATACAGCGTGAAAACTGGTCCTTCGACCAACATGTCCGGTCAACACTAGTTTTACCTGCCTGCGTTTAGCCCATACCCCGCTAAACCTGTCCTATTCATGTACCTGTCTAAAGGTGTTTTAAACACTGCAATAGTACCTGCCTCCTACCTCCTCCAGTAGCTCATTCTGTATACCCACCACCCTTTGTATGAAAAAAGTTACCCCGAAGGTTCCTATTAAATCTTACCTCACCGTAAGCCTGTGTCCTCTGGTTCTTGATTCCCCTGCTCTGGGCAAGAGACTGCATCCACCCGATCTATTCCTCTCATGATTTTGTATACCTTTCAGATCACCCCTCATCCTTTGCACTCCAAGGAATAGAGTCCTAGCCTGCTCCACCTATCCCTATAGCTCAAGCCCTTAAGGCATGGCAACATCCTCGTAAATCTTCTCTACACCCTTTCCAGCTTGACATCTTTCCTGTAACATGGAGCCCAGAACTGAACACAATATTCTAAATGTGGCCTTGCCAACATCTTGCATAACTGCAACATGACCTTCCAACCTCCATACTCAATGCTCTGATGAAGGCCAAAGTGCCAAAAACCTTTTTGACCACTCTATCTACTTGTGATGTCACTTTCAACGAACACTGTACCCCTAGATCCCTCTGCTCTACAACATTCCCCAGAGCCCTTTCACTGTAGTTCCTGCCCATGTTAGTGTTCCCAAAATGCAACACCTCACATTTCTCTATTAAATTCCATCAACCATTCCTCTGCCCAACCAATCAAGATCCTGCTGCAATTTTTGACAACCATTTTTACCATCTACAATACCACCCACATTGGTGTCATCTGCAAACTTGCTAATTATGCCATGTTAGTCCTCCAAATTATTGATATAGATGACAAACAGCAATGGGCGCAGCACCGATCCCTGAGGCACACCACTAGTCACAGGCCTCCAGTCCGAAAAGCAACCTTCACCATTACCCTCTGCTTCCTTCCATGAAGTCATCTCTCCTGGGATCCCATGGGATCTAACCTTCCAGAGCAGCCTACCATGCGGAAATCCATATATGCAATGTCTACAGCTCTGCCTTCATCAACCTTTATGGTCACATCTTTTTTAAAAACTTGGGGTTTTAGAGCCCCAAGGATGTGCTTTATAGATTAAGATTTTAGGGTGCAAAAGAGATGTTGCTCATTACCAAATACCCAGCTTTTGACAGGATCTTGTACCCAGAGTATTCTGCAGCTTGTCACGTTGAGGTTCAATGGTGATCCCTACAATATGGTGACTGGGGTTTCTGTGATGGTAATATCCTGTAGGTGGTAAGGTGAACAAGAGTCATGAGTGTTTAATTGTCGTATAACAACAACAGAACAATGAATTCTTATTTACTGTAGCTTAACTTGCTTGTCTTATTGGAGAGGGTGAATATCTGGAGCTTTTCCATTGCAAATTTTCCTTGCCTCACCAAAGCATTTGAGAGAGAGAACTAGACACTAAACATCCACAACTGTCTGCTCTCCTTGCAGACCGTTTCAAGATCATCATGCTTTACAATGAGACCCTTGAAATTGTGGATCACATTCCATATCACAGGAACCACATGTCAGTGAAGACTGACATCGGTCACAAAATTCACTTCCATCCCCACTCTGCACACAAAGAAACCCTTTAGTTAACTGGGCCAAAAGGGTTTGGCGATCAAATCCTTGAAGCCATTACCACACCAATGAAGCAGTCAATACACTGAAGAACTGGCAATGCCGTCACAACCCTCAATCCATGACCAATATCCCCAGCCCTCTGATTGTGCTCAACCAGTGCTGATGGCTTGACCATATACTAAATCACCAAATCAAGCACTCTACCCTGAGCTGTATTAGACAGCAATTTACTGGAAAATAAACGACATCACAGAGAAAAATATATATTTTGCATTTTTGGGTAAGCTCTGAGTACCTGGAGGATTGGAATGGGAACATGTGGAAGCAATGTGTATGCAGCAGGAGCACTCAATTGAAAAACCCAGGTACCTGCCCCATCAAGCAGCAGTTTAGATCCTGCTTGGGACTAGATTGAGAGTGATCAGCCATGATCGCATTGAATGGCGGTGCTGGCTCGAAGGGCTGAATGGCCTACTCCTGCACCTATTGTCTATTGACTGGAGAAGCAAGTGATCCTTGACATTGAAGGATTGCCTGGGAAGTGTAAAGGGCCACGGAAAAGGACATTGGCAGCAATGTGGGAAACTTAGGTTGTTCGTGTTAACAGGAAGAATCAAAAATCTTTTAAATGTAATAAAACTAATGAATATTATATACATGGAAATAGGTCAAGGCAGGTACTACTAGCAATTGAAAAAAACAAATAGAAGGTTGATCTTTATTGGATGGGGGTTGAAGTAGAACATACAATCCTTGCTGTTACACCAGTTTTTGAAAAGCATAGCTTTCAGCTACAATAGAACCAGAGTGGCAAATCTTCACCCCTGAAGGACGTCTATGAAGATGTGTAAAAGTATACAGACAACTAAAATGAATAAACAAAAATGTTGGGCGGGAAGAATGCACAAAAACATTTGGAAGGCGAGAAACTGAAGCAAAGTTACCAGTGAGTCAGAGTAGGAGCTATTTCATCTTCCGTTGATTTGTAGTAATGCAGCAGTCTATTGACTGTACCAGTTCTAATGAAAGCAACCTAAAATAGTAGTTCAGCCTCTCTGCTCTTATACTGTCTGACATACTGTGTATTTCTGGGATTTGCTGCTTTTATTTCATTTGTAATTTTGGTCAGTGTCTGGGAAAGATTATATTTGCCTTGAAATGAGTGCAGTATAGATTAAAAAGATTAGTCAACCTCTCTTCCCAGGAACCATTGATGAGAAATACGAGTATGATGAGATTAAACTTGATGGACTGCAAAATGATCACACTGAAACATGCAAGATTCAGCGAGTTTGAAAGGATTGACTCTGAAAGGCAATTTCCTCTGGCTGGGGAGGAAATAGATGGACAGTGTGGAATGAGAGTGGAAATACATTCTCAATTGTGGATGCTCAGCCCAGGTGTAAATTCAAATTTGAAAAGGAAAGTTGGATATGAGAATCAAAAAAGGACCACCAGAGAATTGGCATGATCGTTGAATGATGAAGATTGAAGATTTGCCTGACCATCTGTACTATTGCCATTTTTTAGTTTAGCATTTAATCTCTTGCCTTCAGGTTACATTATTGCTAACCATTGACAGTTGAAATGCTTAGTTGCAGAACAGTGTCTGATATGAATTTGATGAACCAGTTGATTTTTCTCTGGATAATCTTTTTTTTCCCCAAAGGTTAAAATGATTATATTCTAGGATACTGACCCAACAGTCTAATTGACTGTCAAGACGACCTTTGATTTGAGGTGGCAACCTGAGTTGCATATCCAAAAAAAAGACTTGAAGAGAATTAACTATCTCCTGCTGCAGGGTAATGTATGGAAATGATAGTTGAATTCACTTTATCAAGCTTCGTTTAGTTTAGATACAGGCCCTTCGGCCCACCGAGTCCGCACTGATCCCCACATATTAACACCATCCGACACGCACTTGGGACAATTTAAACTTATACCAAGCCATTTAACCTACAAACCTTAACAGCTTTGGAGTGTGGGAGGAAACCAAAGATCTCAGAGAAAACCCACATGGTCATGGGGAGAACGCACAAACTCCGTAGACAGCATTCATAGTCGGGATCAAACCCGGGTCTCTGGCACTGCATGCGCTGTAAGGCAGCAACTCTGTCGCCGTACTCCACTGTATAAGCAATTATACATTCCCACTATCTTGCCCTATTAACTCTGCAATTGAATTAATTCTGTGAGATTCAGATGGGGCATGTGAACCTGGAACATTTCCAATGCCATAAAATTTCAGGTCCAGTATATTTTGACTCAGAAAATCACGCAAAACACAGAGTACTGGAGGAACTCACCAGATCACGCGGCCTCTGAAGGGAATGCATATGTGATATTTTGGGTTGGAACCCTTCTTCAGACTAGTTGTGCCTCCCATCTCTCTTTTCCAGCATTCTCCCCCCTACTCCAAATAGTCTGAGGAAGGGTCTCATTTCCAGCACCTTGTCAAAAAAAATCCAGCTGCATGTTTGCCTATTATGCAGGGACTGAGCTGAACATAGCCACCAACGATATTTGCTACTTGCCCTCCACTTCTCAGATCATTTGATTCCTAGCAGAAAGGGCCTCTATGAATTTATAAGAAACTAGAAAAGGGTGGGCCCGTTGGGCCCAAACCTCTCCTGCATTGGTCTAGCACCCACACCATCCCCCCTTATCCCCCCCTCCCCCTCCACAACTGAGCATGCGCGGATCCCACGGCCATCTTACCGTTGGGACGCAAGATGAACATACAAGTACAAAATGGGATTACGTTCTGAGAAACCCATCGGAAACCGAAAATATCGTAAGTAGAAATGCATTTAATGCACCTGATCACGTGGCCGGAAGCGAGCTGCG
Source organism: Rhinoraja longicauda (assembly GCF_053455715.1). Taxonomy (NCBI): domain Eukaryota; kingdom Metazoa; phylum Chordata; class Chondrichthyes; order Rajiformes; family Arhynchobatidae; genus Rhinoraja; species Rhinoraja longicauda. Next base: position 41,283,461 of record NC_135955.1, on the reverse strand, counting down.
TTGGCATTTACACCGTTGCAAAGTCGAAATATCGTTAGTCGGGGAGCATCTGTATTAGACCATAACCCATGTAATTGGTTAGCAATCCTATGAATTAACTGATACCATCTAATAAAAAGTAAATTTAAATTCTCAATCCATTATGGTTGAGATTTTGTTTTCTACAAGTTCAATGTGACCAATTTTTCTCATTTTCTACAAGTTCAATGTGACCAATCAAGCTTTGGGTGTGAAAGAGTAATCTGCAATAAACAATTATACCAAAGAAATGTAAATAAACAACTCTGCACAAATTGATTTATTAAAAATAAACTTTATACAATTCTTAAAGTGACAAATCTACATTCTATACAGGAGCCATTAGATCAAGTCACATTTTTTCATAAATTAATTGGTGGCCACATGTTGCACAGGTCTTCTTATACTCATCTTCCTCTTCAAGGTATACTTCTGGCCCATACTCATGTTGATGTGAGGCAGATTCCTTTTTCCACAGGCTACTCCTCACGGTTCGGCGAAGCTCTATATACAGCAACGGCAAGACCCAATTACAAAGGCTGAGACCAACACGTAGTAACATTTGAACGGCAGGGATCGTGTAAACAACTGCTGTTTTATAAATTGTAAATAAATCATGAATTGCCAACTAACGTGTGATTTCTATCATCATTTCCAAAAATAATTTTACAATTTGAGGGCACTAATTGCTGTTCCAATACTCTTCATACTAGAATTGTAACAAAGTTGTGAAGGGAAACTGGATTTTTTTTAAACCCGATTTGTTAGAATTATTTTACTTATTCTTATGGATAGCTGGCCTGCACTATTCCACACACAGAATCCTCTGACCTGGTCTCCAGGCACCAATTAAATTTAGCATGGGATTTGAGGGTTAACATACTCACCTTTCACTTTTTTATCAAACTTCTTTTGCTTCGTTTTCTCTCTGTTCTCTTGCCTTGTTTCTTTAGCCTGCTGCAAAGCCTCTTCACTACCCCACACTTCTAAGGACCGTTTTACTATCTGAAGATAAAGCAGAAAGATGAGCAGTTGTATTTCTTGTTTGGTGAAAGTAGCAATATTAAAGGTGTTATAGCAGATTAAAAGAACCAGTATATCCAGGGGACAAGAAATGGATGAAGGTCTGGTGCAGAACAATGCATTGAACTCTACTCATGGCTGCATGGATTCAGCTGCAGCAATGCAAGAAATTGGTCATCATCCAGGGCCAAGCAGTCATCTATTAGCAAATCATCTACCAGGAGCTGTGTATTATCTGCAGCATGTATTGCAGCATGTTTCCAAAACCTTGCCCTCCATCATTCCCTCCAAGTTATATGACGTGCTGATGTGAACATTTACATAGAAACTTAGAAAAATAGGTGCCGGAGTAGGTAATTTGGCCCTTCGAGCTGGCCATTCAATATGATCATCTAAAATCAGTATCCTGTTCCTGCTTTTTCCCCATATCCCTTGATTCCTTTAGCCCCAAGAGCTAAATCTAACTTTCTCTTGAAAACATCCAGTGAATTGGCCTCCACTGCCTTCTGTGGCAGAGAATTCCAGATCACAACTCTATGGGTGAAGAAGTTTTCCTCATCTCATTCCTAAGTGGCCTACCCCTTATTCTTAAACTGTAACCCCTGGTTCTGGACTCCCCCAACATTGGACCATTTTTCCTGCATCTTGCCTGTCCAATTCTTTAAGAGTTTTATATGGTTTCTATAAGATCCCCTCTCATCTAAATTCCAGTGAATACAAGCCCAGTCGACCCATTCTTGAATTGAACTGAATAAGTTTTATTAGACATGCATGTATACATACATACAAGGAATTTGCCTTGGTGCTTTGCTGGCAAGTAACAACATGATATACAGTAAACAATTAAGAATAAAACTATAATTTAAACATGTGAAGAATGAAATAAAATACCAGAGCAAAAGGAGGCTACAGACTTGGTTTATTCACAAAATGCTGGAGTAACTCAGCAGGTCAGGCAGCATCTTGGGAGAGAAGGAAAGGGTGACATTTCGGGTCGAGACCCTTCTTCAGACTGACTCGACCCGAAACGTCACCCATTCCTTCTCTCCCGAGATGCTGCCTGACCTGCTGAGTTACTCCAGCATTTTGTGAATAAATCGATTTGTACCAGCATCTGCAGTTATTTTCTTATACTACAGACTTGGTTGTTGAGTAGAGCTACTGCTCGTCGAAAAAAGCTGTTTTTCAGTCTGGCTGTGGCAGCTTTGACAGTCCGGAGTCGCTTTCCAGAGGGAAGTGCTTCAAAGAGTTTGTAGCCAGGGTGAGAGGGGTCAGAGATGATCTTACCCGCTCGCTTCCTGGCCCTTGCAGTGCACAGTTCGTCCATGGGGGGAAGGTTGCAGCCAACAACCTTCTCAGCTGATTGAACGATGCGCTGCAGCCTTCGGATGTCATGCTTGGTGGCTGAGCCAAACCAGAGCATGATGGAGAAGGTGAGAACAGACTCTATGATGGCAGTGTAAAACTGGACCACCATTGCCTGTGGCAGATTGTGTTTTCTCAGCTGCCACAGGAAGTGCATCCTCTGTTGGGCATTTTTGACTGGAGTCGATGGTAGCCTCCCATTTAAGGTCCTTGGAGATGATGGTTCCCAGGAACTTAAATGACTCCACAGATGTGACTGATGTTGTTGATGGTGAGTGGGGGGGGGAGGGGGGGCTCTCCTAAAGTCAACAATCAATTCCACTGTCTTAAGAGCATTGAGCTACAGCTGTGTCACTTCCTGTCTGTAGACAGATTCATCCCCATCCTGGATCAGTCCATTCAGGGTTGTGTCGTCCGCAAACTCGAGAAGCTTGACAGAGAAGTCTGTGGACGTGCAGTCGTTGGTGTAGAGAGAGTAAAGGAGAGGGGAGAGTACGCAGCCTTGCGGTGCTCCTATGCTGAGGGTCTGCGAGTCAGAGATGTGCTTTCCCAGCCTCACATGATGCTTCCAGTAAGGAAGTTGGTGATCCACTGACAGAGAGGTTCAGGAACAGTCAACTGGGAGAGTTTGGAGTGTTGTTGCTCTGGCACAATGGTGTTGAATGCAGAGCTAAAATCCACAAAGAAAATCCTTTCATATGTCAGTCCCGCCATCCCGGGAATTGACCTGGTGAACCTACGCTGCAATCCATCAATATCAATAATGTCCTTAAATTTGGAGACCAAAACTGCACACAATACTGCAGGTGCAGTCTCACCAGGGCCCTCGACAACTGCAGTAAGACCTCCTTGCTCCTAAACTCAAATCCTCTCACAATGAAGACCAACATGCCATTAACTTTCCTCACTGCCTGCTGCACCTGCCTTTATCTCTGTTCCTTCCTACTGCTGGGTCAAATGCTATTCTTCACTACCCCACATCACTGTAAACATGCTTACAGCAATCCAACGCACAAGAACACAAGAGGCTGCAGAGAGTGGTGAACTCAGCAGAGACACAGTCCTCCCCTCCATCGGAGATCTCTGCAAGGTGCTGCCTCAAGGTGGCAGCATCTATCGTCAAGGATCCCCATCATCGGGACATTCCCTCTTCTCGCTTCTACCATCTGACAGAAGGTACAGAAGTCTTTAGTCCCTCACCACCAGGATCAGGAACAACTACTTTCCTACAACTATCAGGTTCTTTAACTGACCCGCACAGTCCTACCTCAGCAACATTATGGGCCACCTCTTGCACCACCATGCACTTGTGTTTTTTCTAAATTGTTTTCAACTAATCTTTTCCTCCAACAGTCCTTTTAGACTGTGGCAGAATTGTGTAATTTGGATAATTTATTTTTTGTGTGTTTGTCTGAGTCTATGTGCCTGTGATGCTGTTGCAAGCAAGATTTTAATTGTACCTTTACCATACCCCACTTGTGCAGAGGAAAATAAACTCAACTTGATAATGGTTGAAGAAAATGGTCCACTGCCATCTTCTGGAGAAAGACAGCATATGACTCAAGCACAAATTTCTGTCCGTCTGTGGGTATTTCATCTTCTCTGTAAATGTGTGATTACACTGTGACCTCATCTGCCTGAATGGAACAGGGTCAATGCATTTTCCACTCGAATGCAATAATCCACCAGCCACTTAAAGATAATTTGCAAAAAGAATATCATGCTTCAAGAAAATATCTGTTTTCTGATAGAGCAGGAACATACCTCAAAAATCTTTGATAAAATTAGCTAATTTTACATGAATGTATCGATTATTCCGCATTTACCTGAACTGATTAAAAAATGATAGCTGTCATTAACCATTGCATATGCAGCTTCATCTTAAATTAGTTTTATTCCAAATGATAGGCATAATTTTGCGCTATCCTGTGATTATTAGTTTCGGGCCCTTTCTTCCCTGCATCCTGAAAATGTGCATTGGGTTATAGAGTGATACAGTGTGGAAACAGGCCCTTCAACCCAACTTGCCCAACCAGCCAACATGTCCCAGCTACACTAGTCCCACCTGCTCGCGTTTGGTCCATATCCCTCCAAACCTGTCAAAGAGTCATAGATTGATACAATGTGGAAACAGGCCCTCAGCCCAACTCGCCCACACTGGCCAACAATGTCCCAGCTACACTAGTCCTACTTGCCTGCGCTCGGTCCATATACCTCCAAATCTGTTCTATCCACGTACCTGTCTAACTGTCTCTTAAACGATGGCATAGTCCCAGCCTCAACTACCTCCTCTGGCAGTTTGTTCCATACATCCACTACCCTTTGTGTGAAAAAGTTTCCCCTCGGATTCCTATTAAATCTTTTCCCCTTCACCTTGAACCTATGTCCTCTGGTCCTCGATTCCCCTACTCCGAGCAAGAGACTCTGTGCATCTACCCGATCTATTCCTCTCATGATTTTGTAAACCTCTATAAGATCTCCCCTCATCCTCCTGCGCTCCATGGAATAGTACCCAGCCTACTCGACCTTCAAGGAACCATGCACCTGCACTCCTCTGCTCTACAACACTACCCAGAGGCCTACCATTTACATTGTAGGTTATATCCTTGTTCTACGTCCCAAAATGCAGCACCTCACACTTCTCTGTGTTAAATTCCATTAACCATTCCTCCGTCCACCTGGCCAATCAATCCAGATCCTGCTGCAATCTTTCACAACCATCTTCATTATCTGCAAAACTACTCACTTTTGTATCATCGGCAAACTTGCTAATCTTACCCAGTATGCTCTCATCCAAATCATTGATGTAACAGTAACAGGCCCAGTACCGAACCCTGAAGCACACCACTAGTCACAGGCCTCCAGTTTGAGAAGCAACCTTCCACCATCACCCTCTGCTTCCTTCCATGGTCAATTTGCTATCCATTCAGCTATCCTTGGAACTCGTGCGATCTAATCTTCCAGAGCAGCCTACCATGCGGAACCTTGTTGAATGTACTGAAGTCCATGTACACATCTACAGCTCTAACCTCATCACCATTTTTGGTCACGTCTTCAAAAAAATCAGATTTGTGAGACACGACCTCCCACGTACAAAACCATGCTGACTATCCCTAATCAGACCTTACTCATCCAAATGCCTGTATAACCTGTCCCTCAGAATACCCTCTAATAACTTTCCAACTACAGATGTTAAACTCACTGGCCTACAGTTCCCAGCATTTTTCCTGCAACCCTTCTTGAAAAGAGGCACAACATTTGCCACCCTCCAGTCTTCTGGCACCTCTCCTATATTTAAGGACGACTCGTAAATTTCAACCAGGGCTCCTGCAATTTCCTCTCTAGTTTCCCGCAATGTCCTCGGATATGTCTGATCAGGCCCTGGAGATTTGTCTACCTTCATACACGACAGTACCTTCAGTACTTCTTCGACAGTAACACTGGCTGCTCTCAAGACATTTCTATTGACTGCTCCAAGTTCCTCCATTCTACTGTCTTTCTCCTCGGTAAATACAGAGGAGAAAAACTCATTGAGGACCTTGCCCATCTCCTGTGGCTCCACACAGAGGTGACCGCTTTGATTCCTGAGAGGTCCCACTCTCTCTCTCTAGTTACCCTTTTCCCCCTTATGTATTTATAAAATCTTTTGGGATTGTCCTTAATGCTACCCGCCAGAGCTATCTCCTGGCCCCTTTTAGCCCTTCTGATCTCCTTTTTTTATTTCACTCCTTAGTTCCCGAAGATCCTCCAGGGATGCACTTGATCCTTGATTGATTGTTTAGCAGAGTACAACAGTTTGTAATGTACCCACCTGCAGCCTCAGGTAAAGTTTCATTTCACCCCATTGAATGTTATGCGGATTTTTCCTCAGAGTAAATTTGAGTGCAGGAGTTCTTTGGTCCAGGTCGCAGTCCTTCAATAGAAATTCTTGCTTGGCATCCGTTCGAGTGATAAGTTTGTGTTTCTCTTCGTTATCTCTGTGTTTAAATCAGAAAACCCGTTACCGAGGCTTTTAGTTGCTGATGGAGGAATCTAAAGGTCTCTCCTCTGCCATTGATCAAACTAAGGCCCCAGAAAGAAACATTCGTATGAATGACTATGTGCACGATCTTGTTTCTTTTAATATTGTACACCTATTCCTAGAATACTCATCAATAAAAGTAAAGGAACAGTGGGAGGCTATTTAACCCTTCAAGCCTACTCTATCAATAGGCTCATTACATGGCTGATTCAACTAATTACACAGTTTTTATCCAATTTCCATTAATACCTGTGATTAACAAAAATCTTATAAACCCCAGATTTTTAATTAAAAATAGACCTAAACAATTGTCTATACAACTCAAAAATACACTGAGCTGATATTCTGGCAAATGCTCCAAATTGAAATGCTGGAAGTCAGCCTGATGTGAAAACTGCAGAACTTCAATGCAAATACCAAGCCCACTGAATGATTTCAATGGGATTTGTATAGCTATGGTTACCAAAGTGGAAGTTTCTTTATTTAGTTATTCGTGTTTAACATTTTAATTAGCAAACATTTTAGGATATTTTTCCTAAATATATAATTCTAAATAATTAATTTACTGAATGTTGAAATACCTCAGTATCAGTCTTAAAATTACAGCCTTAACAGCCATTAAAATCAGAGGATAGTGCATTGCCAGCTGTTAAATCCTTCTGAGATCAATTTGGGATCTAAACATAGGAACACATACCCGTTTGAACATTCAATCGCGTCGTGGCCAAGCCTTTACCTCAGCACCACTAACTCGGTGTTCTTTGATTCCCTTAATATCCAACCAACTCTTAATCCAGCTTGGGAATAATCAGCAACCAATTCTCTGCAGCCTTCATGGAAAGAATTCCAAAGATTCACTGTCCTCTGGATGAAGGAATTTCTTCCCATTTTTGTCCTGAATGGTCAACCCAATTCCTTGGGAAATTAACCAATGGCCATAACCGATAAACAGCTCTCCACACTGTGCTGGACTACTTGGACAACAGGAACATGTACGTCAGATTGTTGTTCATCGACCATCATCACTTCCAAACTCAATGAACCTGTGTTCATCCTGATGCAACTGAATTCTTAACTTGCTCATCAGCAGACCTCAAATCAATACAATTGGTAACAACACCACCTCCTTGCTGACCACCAGCATAGGGGCACTTCAAGGCTGTGTGCTCAGTTCCCGATGTTAGGTCTCTTCCTCACGGCGCGGGGTGCGGCTCGGCTGCGGGGCCTTCCATCGCCCGGCGTGGCTCGGCCGCGGGACCTAACATCGCCCGGTGCGGCCCGGCCGCTGGACTTAACAGTGCCCGGTGCGGCTTGGCCGCGGGGCCTTCCATCGCCCGGTGCGGCTCGGCCGCGGGACCTAACATCGCCCGGTGCGGCTCGGCCGCTGGACTTAACAGTGCCCGGTGCGGCTCGGCCGCGGGGCCTAACATCGCCCGGCGCGGCTCGGCCGCGGGACTTTTCATCGCTGGTGCGGCTCGGCCGCTGGACTTAACATCGCCCGGTGCGGCTTGGCCGCGGGGCTTAGCTGCGCACGGCTCGGCCGCGGGGCCTTCCATCGCCCGGCTCGGCCGCGAGACGTTTCAGTGCCCTTCTCTCTCGGCCGCGGGGACTTCCATCCCCTTGCGGGGACTGTGCGGGTCGGTCGGGGACGAGCTGTCTGTCCGTGGGCGTGGGGAAGAGAGTGGAAGTTTTTTTGCCTCCATCACAGTGAGGGGGTGTTTGGAGTCACTGTGATGGACGTTTGTGTTGGGGTCATGTGTCTTGTGTTCTTTTTTTTTTTGTGTGACTGCTATGTAGTTTCGTTCGGTACCTTGGTACCGAATGACAAATAAAGCTCTGTTGACTGTTGTTGACTGTTGAATGTGTTTTATATTTTTATCTGAATGCACATGGGTCTTGTAAAGAGCCTCTGCCTATTTTTTTAACCATTATTCCCTCATGTCCATGTGGTTGGCTCTTTATTGACCTAGGAAGAACTGCAATCTTATCAACCACTATCTGTGCATAATATTTCTTAGGCTACCACAGATGAACAGTAAATAATGATCTTACCAGTGAAGCCTATACCCAAGAAAAAATACATTTCCTACTTCTAGTGTCTAACCTTCAACTTGTATTTTTGAAAGTGTTATGTTTACTTGGTTAATTTCTCTCAAAGGTGGTGACCTTACTTAAAAAAACAATCATATTCTTATATTCTACCATCATGCAATCAATCCCATCCTAAAATTTCTGCCCTCTGCAAATTCTGTGCATCTTAACATAATTTTCCATTTTCATGTTATACATGAATATTTCCTCTCACTAAGAATCCTACCCTTTTAATTATTATGTGTTGATTTCATTGCTATTTTATTCTCATACCACAGTTTTATACCAACAGTACCTGCAGTTGTCACAGACAGGAAGATCAAAGCGACTGCTCAGAAAGGAATCCATGAACTCTTTACCACATTCTTCACATAATAAATAATCAAATTCCATGAAAGGTCCTGTGAAGATAGATGCACGTTTTAAGCAAGGGACTGAAATGGCAACCTCAGCAATAAACGGCACTGAAAAAATGTCATCAGGTGCAAACATGAGCATTTGGCTGCAATTTACAACAATACCACATTGTACACAGTATTGCTGGCTGAATGAAAGGTTAAAAATCTTGTGGGTTGCTGTACAGTACTGTTGTAAATTCTGCACGCTTGCCAATGCCATTCTTCAGATATATATTTTTAATTTTGTGTCAAAAATTCCAAAATAGTATCCAAACAAGTATGTGATTTTTTTCATAGCTCTATAACCAACAAGCAATGCAGAAGGTTGTTGACAGTAGAGTAGTTGATAGTGTGTACATGCATATTCAACATGCTCATGACAAAGTACTTTTAGTCATACTGATGCCATAGTGGGATGAAAGGATCAGTGTGGATATTAAAACAAACAAGAAACTAATTAGAAAGCAGTGTGAATGGTTATTTTGCAAACTGAACTGGAATGATATAATTGTGTTGGACCAATGATCATTTTAATATACCCAATGTCTGGGTCAATAACATGCATTTTCAAAGCTTGCTAATGACATGAAACTTGAAATGCAATAAGCCATTAAAATAAACACAGACTGTGCAATAAGGAGTAAAGTTCAGATAATGTTTTAACACAGGTGTGTAGTCAATCAGTTTGTTAGCAAAGATAAGAGGAAGTAATGTAAATTAACAGGTTATATTATAAAAGGGATGTGTGCACACAAATCCTTGAAGGTGGCAGAAGGGTTTTAGAAATGTTATACAGGATTTTTTCTGTTTCTTTTTAAACAAAGCATATAATACAAAAGCATAGAATCTATTCCAAACAAACTGAGTGTTGAGGTCAGTTGAGCAGCAAGCTTTAAGAAGACCCATTGGGTCCAAACCTCTCCTGCATTGGTGCAGCACCCTCTCCCCTCCCCCATCCTCCTCGCTCCCCTCCCCTTCCCCCGACCCCCCTCCCCCATCCCTGCCCTCCCCCATCCCTGCCCCCCCCCCCCCGCCCGCCCTCCCTCCCTCAGCCCAACCGTGGAGCCATTGCCGGGCGGGAAGTGCCCCCGTAGCCGGGCAAGGGGGGCAGGGAAAAAGCAGTGACCTCGGCCCCGTTTCTCCTGTGGGCCTCTCCTGCGGAGCTGAATCGTCTCCTGCAGCTCGGCTGCAATCTGTGGCGGGGAACGGTGGCGAGGCCATGGAGCCGTTGCCGGGCGGGCAGTGTCTCCCAGGGCCATGGATGCGCAAGGGTGGACAGGGAGAAGGCACTGACCTCAGCCCCATTTCTCGTGCGGGCCGGGTGTGAAGCCGAAGCCTCTCCTGCTGCTTGATCGGTGGGGACGGCCATATTGCTAGACGCTCTGCCGCACGCTGCACCATGGGAGGGTCAGGCGCGGGGCACGCCGGGACGGGTGCTGGTCCTCCCGCTGGTTCTCCGGGGGGGGGGGGGGGGGGGGGGGGAGCGCATTTCTTAAAGTTTATACGGTAATTTGATTTTAAAGAGTAACAAAAGTGGGTTTATTCCATCCATGGGGGAATGGTGGGCCTAAAATTGTCGCGCTTTCGTATACCGTTTTGGCTGTGTCAAGCCCCAAACTATTTTCATGAACAAACAAACAGAGTTTTAGTAATATACTAGCACAAGTGTGCCTGTTGGGCCCGTCCTCGTAGGGTTTCCATTGTAACCGGGAGGGGAGTGGGGGGGAGGGAAGGGAGGGAGGTGTGGAGGGGGGAGGGGAGGGGGGGATGGGAGGGGGGAAGGGGGGGAGAGGGGAGGGAGCGGGGTAGGGGGGAGGGGGAGGGAGGGGGAGGGGAGGGGGAAGGGGAGGCAGAGGGGAGGGAGGGGGGAAGGAGGGGGACCTCCCCTTTTCCCAGTACCCCTCTTTCCCCGTTGGGCCCGTCCTCGTAGGGTTTCCATTGGAACCGGGAGGAGGGGAGGGAGGGAAGTGGGAGGGAGGGAGGAGGGGAGGGGGAGGGGAGAGGGGGGAGGGAGGGGGACCTCCCCTTTTCCCAGTACCCCTCTTTCCCCATTGGGCCCGTCCTTGTAGGGTTTCCATTGTAACCGGGAGGGGAGTGGGGGGAAGGGAAGGGAGGAGGGAGGTGTGGATGGGGGATGGGACGGAGGGGGGAGGGGAGGGGGGAAGGGGGGAGGGAGAGGGGGGGAGGGGGCAGGGAGGGGGACCACCCGTTTTCCCAGTACCCCTCTTTCCCCGTTGGGCCCGTCCTCGCAGGGTTTCCATTGTAACCGGGAGGCGGGGAGGGAGGGGGGAGGGAGGGAGGTGTGGAGGGAGGAGGGGAGGGAAGGGGGTGGAGGGGAGGGAAGGGGGGGGGAGGGGGGAAGGGGGGAGGTGGAGGGAGGGGGGAGGGAGTGGGGAAGGGGGGAGGGAGGGGGACCTCCCCTTTTCCCAGTACCCCTCTTTCCCCATTGGGCCCGTCCCCGAGAGGTGAGGGAGGTGGGGAGGGATGGGGAGGGAGTTGGGGAGGAGGGGGGGAGGGAGTGGGGATGGAGGTGGGAAGGAGTGGGGAGGAAGGGGTTGAGGGGGGAAGGGGAACTCCCCTTTCTTTTTTCGAAACACTTGCCCCGGTGGCCCACGAGCATAGGGGCCCCATGCTGATCTGTGTATGTTAAGTGACTTGCAATAAAAAACACAACTTTAAAAAACAATCAGCTGCTTTTCGCAACAATGTAGAACCCATCTCACACAAGCATTGTGACGTCACAAGCTGAAGACCTTGAAAAAAAAGGTTAAAAAGAAAAAGATGTAAATTTGTAAAGAGTAGACACCCAATAGCAGCTGCTTGTCCATTGTGACATCACACGCTGAAGGGGGGGGGGAGGGGGGTCAGCTCGAGCTCATCTCACAGGGGCATTGGACATCACAAGCTGAAGACTAAATCCGCACCGCAGCGCCCCCCTGAAAAGGGGGGGGGGGGCAGCGCTTTAAAAACTCTGTAACTTAAAAAACATGCGACTAAATCAAATGGAAAATATCACGGCCGGTCGTTTGGGAGGTTGGCGATTAAGACGGTGCGAAAACCGTCGCGCTACGGTTCACCGTTTTGCCGCAATCGCTGTTACGCGCGAACATATCAAATATTCAGGTCAAACCCAAAAAATATATATAAACAAGATCTGAGTTTTAATAGTATACTAGCACGAGTGTGCCCGTTGGGCCCGTCCTCGTAGGGTTTCCATTGTAACCGGGAGGGGAGTGGTGGGGAGGGAAGGGGGAGGGAGGGAGGAGGGAGGTGTGGAGGGGGGGAGGGGGAAGGGGGAGGGGGGAAGGGGGGGGAGGGAGAGGGGAGGGAGGGGGGGAGGGAGGGGGGAGGGGGAGGGGGGAGGGGAGGGGAGAGGGGAGCGAGGGGGGTAGGGGGGGAGGGAGGAGGACCTCCCCTTTTCCCAGTACCCCTCTTTCCCCGTTGGGCCCGTCCTCGTAGGGTTTCCATTGTAACCGGGAGGAGGGGAGGGAGGGAAGGGAGGAATGGAGGGAGGAGGGGAGGGGGAGGGGAGGGGGGGAGGGGGAGAGAGGGGGACCTCCCCTTTTCCCAGTACCCCTCTTTCCCCGTTGGGACCGTCCTCGTAGCGTTTCCATTGTAACCGGGAGGGGAGTGGGGGGGGGAGGGAAGGGAGGAGGGAGGTGTGGAGGGGGAGGTAGGGGGAGGGAGGGGGAGGGGGGAAGGGGGGGAAGGAGGGGGTAGGGGGGAGGGGGAGGGAGGGGGAAGGGGGGAGGGAGGGGGACCACCCGTTTTCCCAGTACCCCTCTTTCCCCGTTGGGCCCGTCCTCGTAGGGTTTCCATTGTAACCGGGAGGCGGGGAGGGAGGGAGGAGGGAGGTAGGGAGGAGGGGAGGGAAGGGGGGAGGGGAGAAGGGGGGAGGGGAGAAGGGGGGGAGGGGAGAAGGGGGGGAGGTGGTGGGAGGGGGGAGGGGGACCTCCCCTTTTCCCAGTATCCCTCTTTCCCCGTTGGGCCCGTCCTCGTAGGGTTTCTATTGTAACCGGGAGGGTAGTGGGGGGGAGGGAAGGGGGAGGGAGGGAGGTGTGGAGGGGGGAGGGGAGGGGTAGGGAGGAAGGGGGGGACCTTCCCTTTTCCCAGTACCCCTCTTTCCCCGTTGGGCCCGTCCTTGTAGGGTTTCCATTGTAACCGGGAGGAGGGGAGGGAGGGAAGGGGGAGGGATGGAGGAGGGAGGTGTGGAGGGAGGAGGGGAGGGGGAGGGGAGGGGTGGGGGAGTGGGGAAGTGTAAAGAGACGTCCTTTGCACACAGAGTCTTTTACTGGATATTGTTTATTAATTTCACTACACACATGTTGTGCCCTAGCTGTCCGTGGTCATCACTGGAACTAGAGAGCGAGCTGGAGGTGGGGAAGCTACAATTATACAAGAGACAATGGGGAGTGGTTAGTAGTGGTGAGGTCACTATGTTAAAGGAACATGCACTGATCTACATCCTTCCTCTTGGAAACAAAAGTGACCACGGCTCATGCGCTAGGCTCAAACTACAAGCAGGGAGCAGATAGAATGCAGCACAACACAGACTACTCGTACACACCGTACCGGACAGGCGGCCTGACCACTCTCCCAGAGCGGGGTGCGCAACGCACCATCCCCTCCGGTCGAAGGAACAGCATGGACGGGTGCGGGTACAGAGGCTGGGGAACCAGGGGAAGGAGGAGGACTGGGAAGCGATACACGCGCAGGCGAGGGAGGGGAAGGGGGCTGGGGCGACTGCGGATGTACCGGAGCAGGAGGCACATCAGGCACCGGGGACTGGACGGGAGGTGAATACGGGACCGCGGGAGGCGGTGCAGGCTCGTTTACCAGCATCAGGTGCTGGCGGGTACGACGATACACGGTGCCCTCGTAGTTGACCAGGTACGACCGTGGAGAGTCAGCATTGCCGACGACCACGGCCAGCCGGTGGTGACCGGAGGTGGACTCCATCCGGACAACCTGGCCAGCGAACAGAGGTGGAAGGGGACGGGACGATTTGTCAAAGGAGCGCTTCTGAATGAGCTGCTTTTCAGTGAAGCGCTCCCTGACAGCGGCAGGGCTCCGAGCCGTGGGTTGCAGGGATTGCTGGGAGACGGGGATAGGGGGTCTAGTGGTGCGGGACATGAGGCGCTGGGCAGGGGAACCGAGCGCGGGGTCCCGGGAGATGTTGCGGAGGTTGAGGAGGGCAAGGTACAAGTCCGAATTGTCAAGCCGGCAACGTTCCATCAGTTCCTTAGCGCTGCGGACAGCGCGCTCTGCAAGTCCATTGCTTTGCGGGTACTCGGGGCTGCTGGTGATGTGGCGAAAGTTCCACCGGGTGGCGAAAGCAGCAAACTCCGCGCTGGTAAACTGGCTGCCGTTGTCGGACTGGAGGGATGCCGGGGAACCAAAGGTAGAGAAGTGGCGGCGAAGCTTCCCGATGACGGCAGCAGACGTGAGGGACGGCAGCAGGTCCACCTCGAACCAGCTGGAGTAGGAGTCCACCAGGACCAGGTAGTGTTTGCCACGCCACTCGAAAATATCAGCGGCAACAGCCATCCACGGCAACTCGGGAGCCGGCTGCTGCAGGAGAGGCTGGCGCTGCTGATGAGGTAATAGGCTGTTGCAGGCAGCGCAGGCGGAGACCCTGTCCCGGATGTCCTTGACCATGCCAGGCCAGTAAAACTGTGCTTGGGCCTGGGATAACGTGGCCTCCACCCCTGGGTGTCCGTTGTGGGCAGTCTGGAAGTAGTGATCTCGCAGCGCAGCCGGCACCACAACCTTGTGACCCTTCACCACCACGCCCGCGTGCAGCACCAGTTCATCCCGAACCAGGAAGTAGGGCACGGCACCAGCCGGCAGGGAAGACCGTCGTTCAGGCCAGCCACGGCGGATGACGCCCTCAAGCTGTTGAAGGTTCGGATCAGCGGCAGTGTGTGTGACCAGTGACTGCATCTGCCAAGATGGAACGATGTTGACGTTCAACACCATCAGGTCAGCCGATTCGTACGGATGGCGGGAAGTGGAAGGTAGTGGGGCACGGGACAAAGTGTCTGCCACGAACATCTCCTTGCCTTTGCGGTACACGATTTTGAATGTGAAACGCTGCAGCTGCAGCATCATTCGCTGCAAGCGGGACGAGGCTGCGTGGATGGGCTTGTTTAAAATAGAGACCAGCGGCTGGTGGTCAGTTTCGATGGTGAAAGTTTTTCCAAGAACGTAGTCTCTGAATTTGGAGCACGCGAACACCACGGCAAGGAGCTCCTTTTCTATCTGGGCGTAGCGCTGTTCAGCAGGGGTCATTGTGCGAGAGGCATAGGAGACGGGCAGTTGTCGGTCGTCGTAGAGCTGCAAGCAGGCAGCACCAAGGCCGAACCGAGATGCATCGCAGGTGAGGACGATTGGCCTGTTCAGGTCGAAGAACTGCAAAGTGGGGGTCCGTGCGAGTCTGGACCTCAGGGCCACGAAGGCCGATTGGTGGTGCGGGAGCCAGACCCAGGCATTGTCCTTCTTGGTCAGCTCCCTCAGGGGGGCACTCAGTTCGCTGAGGTCGGGTATGAACTTACCCAAGTAGTTGACCATGCCCAGGAAGCGCTGCAGGCCGGGCACGTCAGTGGGAGCGGGCATTTTGGTGATCGCCGCCGTCTTCTCGGGGTCTGGCTTCAGGCCCCCCGCCGTGAAAACGTGGCCGACGTAGGTGACTTCCTCAACGCGGAACCGACACTTCCTTCGATTAAGCTTGAGGTTGATCTCACGAGCCTTGTCCAGGACTTGGCGGAGGTGTCGGTCATGCTCAGCGACGTCCCTCCCGTACACCAGGATGTCATCCACAATGATGGCGCACGGCAACCCAGCAAACAGCTGCTCCATCGTACGCTGAAAAACCTCGCTTGCCGAGTTGATCCCAAAAGGCATGCGGAGGAAACGGAACCTGCCGATCGGTGTGCTGAAGGTGGTCAGGAAGGAGGAACGTGCATCCAGCGGGATCTGCCAAAAGGAGCTCTTGGCATCCAGGACCGAGAAAACTGTGGCTGGACCGACCTGTGCCGCGACGTCCTCCACCGTCCGCATGGGGTAGTGCGGGCGTTTAATAGCCAGGTTCAGGTCCTTGGGGTTGATGCAGATCCTGATCTCGCTCGCGTCCTTTTTGGCAGCGACCACCATGGTGGAGACCCACTGGGTGGGGGCACTCACCTCCTTGAGGATGCCCATGTCCACCATGCCACGTAGTGTGGACTCCACGCGGCCCTTCATGGCAAAAGACACACGGTGGGCCGGTCTGACCACTGGGTCGACCCCCGGGTCCACAACGATCTTGTAGGCACAGGGCAGCTTCCCCAGGACGTCATCAAATCGGTCAGGGTACTCGATCAGGGGGTCCATGGGGGCCTGCACCAGGTGGATGTCGCGGTGGAATGAGACCAAACCAAAGTCCTGGCATGCACGGGCGCCCAGCAGGGTGACGTTGTCGGATGCTAGCAGGAGGAACGTGAGGGGCCGAGAGGTCTCCAGAACAGTACAGATAACCGTTGCCTTTCCCACGGCAATCAGAACACCTCCCCCATAGGCATGGAGGCGGGAGTTGTCAGGAGTAACCCTCTCCCCCGAGCTTATCTGCTCGAAGAGGCCCACAGACATAACATTTGCAAAAGCCCCAGTATCGACCTTGGCAGGGAAGGAGTGTCCATTGACTGTAACATGCACGGATGGATCCGTTATCAATGCAGGTGCACCCAAAAGCGAAAACAGCATAGAGTCTCCATGGGAGGAAGTCGTATCTGAGCCATGGAGTTCCTCATGTTGGTACCGGGAACCGGTTGCGCTATCATCGGTCGCAAGGTTGTTTAGACTCCTTCTAGGAGCAGGGACAGGTCTCCCACGAGAACGACAAGCTGCAGAAAAATGGTTCTGCCTCCCGCAGGAATTACAAGTTTTGCCCTGCGCTGGGCAAACGTTATACCTGTGTGACGAGAAGTTGCAGTTTGGGCATCTGCGAGGGGTGACCATAGTGGGCGCGGAGGGGGTGACCCTGGTCTGCGGGTCATTCAATCGCCGGCGGCCGGTGAAATTTATGTCCTGGGGCGCCGGCCGAGATACTGAGCCAACAGCAGAGGCCATGCGTGCGGCATGTATGGCGTCCGTTAGCGACAGGTCAGGCTTCATCAGGAGCTCATCCCGCAGCTTAGAGTTTAGGAGACCGTTGACCAGGACGTCCCTGATCATCTCGTCGGGTGTAATCGTTTGAAGGCGGCACCGCCGAGCCATATGTCTTAAGGATGCAATGAAGGCGTCAACGTGCTCCCCTGGAGTCTGACGCCGCGAGAAAAAGTTGAAACGTTCGATAATGTTATTGGTGGGTATATCGCACAGGGCAGTGAACTTAGCCATGAGACATACCGGGTCGTTGCGGTCCTCCGGAGGGACGAATTCGAACGACGCATAGCGTTCCATTGCCTCCGGACCAGCCAGGTTGAGGAGCAGGTGAGCTTTTATCGCAGCAGTTGCATCAGGATGGGCAATCGCTATATAGTGCTCGTAGTCCCGCTGGAAGACAGTCCAGCGGTGCACTATGTCCTCATCAAAAACAAGCGTGTCCGGACGACGACACGAGGGAGCCATGGCAAAGTGGAAGGATGGGACACAACTGGGACGAACAAATGCTAAAAATAAAAACCCGATAAACAGGAGACGCAAGTCTACCGCTCTGACACCATGTAAAGAGACGTCCTTTGCACACAGAGTCTTTTACTGGATATTGTTTATTAATTTCACTAAACACATGTTGTGCCCTAGCTGTCCGTGGTCATCACTGGAACTAGAGAGCGAGCTGGAGGTGGGGAAGCTACAATTATACAAGAGACAATGGGGAGTGGTTAGTAGTGGTGAGGTCACTATGTTAAAGGAACATGCACTGATCTACAGGAAGGGGGGAGGGAGAGGGGATGGAGGGGGGTATGGGGGGGAGGGGGAGGGATGGGGGAGGGGAGGGGGAAGGGGGGAGGGGAGGGGGAAGGGGGGAGGGAGGGGGACCTCCCCTTTTCCCAGTACCCCTCTTTCCCCGTTGGGCCCGTCCTCGTATGGTTTCCATTGTAACCGGGAGGCGGGGAGGGAGGGGGGAGGGAGGGAAGAGGGGAGGGGAGGGGAGGGGGGAAGGGGTGGGAGGGGAGGGGGGAAGGGGGGAAGGGGGGAGGTGGAGGGAGGGGGGGAAGGAGGGAGCGGGACCTCCCCTTTTCCCAGTACCCCTCTTTCCCCGTTGGGCCCGTCCCCGAGGGGTGAGGGAGGTGGGGAGTGATGGTGAGGGAGTTGGGGAGGAGGGGGGGAGGGAGTGGGGATGGAGGTAGGAAGGAGTGGGGAGGAAGGGGTTGAGGGGGGAAGGGGGACCTCCCCTTTGTTTTTTCGAAACACTTGCCCCGGTGGCCCACGAGCATAGGGGCCCCATGCTGATCTGTGTATGTTAAGTGACTTGCAATAAAAAACACAACTTTAAAAAACAATCAGCTGCTTTTCGCAACAATGTAGAACCCATCTCACACAAGCATTGTGACGTCACAAGCTGAAGACCTTGAAAAAAAAGGTTAAAAATAAAAAGATGTAAATTTGTAAAGAGTAGACACCCAATAGCAGCTGCTTGTCCATTATGACATCACACGCTAAAGGGGGGGGGGAGGGGGGTCAGCTCGAGCTCATCTCACAGGGGCATTGTGACATCACAAGCTGAAGACCTTCAATAAATCCGCACCACAGCGCCCCCTATAAATTAGGGGGGGGGGGGGAGCGCTTTAAAACCTCTGTAACTTAAAAAACATGCGACCGAATTAAATAAAAAACAATTTTGCAGCAGATAACCGCGTGGTGATTAAGGTGGTGCAAAAATCGTGGCGCTACGGTTCACCGTTTTGACGAAATCAGAGAAACCGTTGTTACGCGCATACCAGGTCAAACCCCCCAAAAAAATATACACAAGAAGTGAGTTTTAATAGTATATAGACTAGCACAAGTGTGCCCGTTGGGCCCGTCCACGTAGGGTTTCCATTGTAACCGGGAGGGGAGTGGGGGGTAGGGAAGGGGGAGGGAGAGAGGAGGTGAGGGAGGGGGGAGGGGGAGGGGAGGGTGAGGGTAGGGAGGGGGTAGGGGGAGGGAGGGAGGGGAGGGGGGAGGGAGAGGGTAGGGAGGGGGGTGGGGGGGAGGGGGAGGAAGGGGGGAAGGGGAGGGAGGGGGGAAGGGGGAGGGAGGGGGAAGGGGGGAGGGAGGGGGACCTCCCCTTTTCCCAGTACCCCTCTTTCCCCGTTGGGCCCGTCCTCGTAGGGTTTCCATTGTAACCGGGAGGCGGGGAGGGAGGGGGGAGGGAGGGAGGAGGGAGGTGTGGATGGAGGAGGGGAGGGGGGAGGGGAGGGGGAAGGGGAGGGAAGAAGGGGGGGAGGGGGGAAGGGGGTGGAGGGAGGGGGAGGGAGGGGGACCTCCCCTTTCCCCAGTACCCCTCTTTCCCCGTTGGGCCCGTCCCCGTAGGGTTTCCATTGTAACCGGAAGGGGGGGAGGGAGGGTGGAAGGAGGGGGGAGGGGGAGAGGGATGGAAGGGTGGAGGGAGGGGGCTAGGGATGGAGGGAAGGTGGGGAGTTAGGGGGGGAGGGGAGTTAGGGGGGAGGGGTGAGGGAGGTGGGGACGGAGGGGGGAGGGAGTTGGGGAAGAGGGGGGGAAGGAGTGGGGATGGAGGTGGGAAGGAGGGGGGAGGAAGGGGTTGAGGGGGGAAGGGGGACCTCCCCTTTTCCCAGTACCCCTCTTTCCCCCACCACCAAGCCCCCTCCGCAACGACCCCTGTTGTCCCCCTCCCCAGTCCCCATTCTCAGACCCCCCCCCATTCTTTCTCTCCCCCAGACACACTCTGTGCTTTTTTCGAAACACTTGCCCCGGTGGCCCACGAGCATAGAGGCCCCATGCTGAACTGTGTATGTTAAGTGACTTGCAATAACAAAAAACACTACTTTAAAACAATCAGTGCTTTTTTGGCAACATTCCCGGTGACTAAGTGCTTCTCATGGCGATCTTTTTATTGCTTTTTGAAACAATGTAGCACCCATCTCACACAAGCATTGTGATGTCACAACCTTAAGACTTTTTAAAAAAAGGTCAGAAATAAAACGGGACCACCCGTTTTCCCAGTACCCCTCTTTCCCCGTTGGGCCCGTCCTCGTAGGGTTTCCATTGTAACCGGGAGGCGGAGAGGGAGGGGGGAGGGAGGGAGGAGGGGAGGGGGGTGGAGGGGGGAGGGGAGGGGGATGGGGTGGGAGGGGGGAAGGGGGGGAGGGGAAGGGGGAGGTGGAGGGAGGGAGGGGGAAGGGGGGAGGGATGGGGACCTCCCCTTTTCCCAGTACCCCTCTTTCCCCATTGGGCCCGTCCCCGAGGAGTGAGGGAGGTGGGGAGGGATGGGGAGGGAGGAGGGGGGGAGGGAGTGGGGATGGAGGTGGAATGGAGTGGGGAGGAAGGGGTGGAGGGGGGAAGGGGGACCTCCCCTTTCTTTTTTCGAAACACTTGCCCCGGTGGCCCACGAGCATAGGGGCCCCATGCTGACCTGTGTATGTTAAGTGACTTGCAATAAAAAACACAACTTTAAAAAACAATCAGTTGCTTTTCGCAACAATGTAGCCCATCTCACCCAAGCATTGTGACGTCACAAGCTGAAGACCTTGAAATAAAAATAAAAAGATGTAAATTTGTAAAGAGTAGACACCCAATAGCAGCTGCTTGTCCATTGTGACATCACACGCTGAAGGGGGGGGGGAGGGGGGTCAGCTCGAGCTCATCTCACAGGGGCATTGTGACATCACAAGCTGAAGACTAAATCCGCACCGCAGCGCCCCCCTGAAAAGGGGGGGGGGCAGCGCTTTAAAACCTCTGTAACTTAAAAAACATGCGACTAAATCAAATGAAAATATCACGGCCGGTCGTTTGGGAGGTTGGCGATTAAGGCTGTGCGAAAACCGTCACGCTACTGTTCACCGTTTTGCCGCAATCGCTGATACGAACAAATAAATATATCAAATAATTCAGGTCAAACCCAAAAAATATATATATACAAGATCTGAGTTTTAGTAGTATACTAGCACAAGTGTGCCCGTTGGGCCCGTCCTCGTAGGGTTTCCATTGTAGCCGGGAGGGGAGTGGGGGGGGGGAAGGGGGAGGGTTGGGGGGAGGGAAGGGGGGAGGGAGAGGGTAGGGAGGGGGGTGGGGGGGAGGGGGAGGAAGGGGGGAAGGGGGAGGGAAGGGGGAAGGGGGAGGGAGGGGGAAGGAGTGGGGAAGGGGGGAGGGAGGGGGACCTCCCCTTTTCCCAGTACCCCTCTTTCCCCGTTGGGCCCGTCCTCGTAGGGTTTCCATTGTAACCGGGAGGCGGGGAGGGAGGGGGGAGGGAGGGAGGAGGGAGGTGTGGATGGAGGAGGGGAGGGGGGAGGGGAGGGGGAAGGGGAGGGAAGAAGGGGGGGAGGGGGGAAGGGGGTGGAGGGAGGGGGAGGGAGGGGGACCTCCCCTTTCCCCAGTACCCCTCTTTCCCCGTTGGGCCCGTCCCCGTAGGGTTTCCATTGTAACCGGAAGGGGGGGAGGGAGGGTGGAAGGAGGGGGAGAGGGATGGAAGGGTGGAGGGAGGGGGCTAGGGATGGAGGGAAGGTGGGGAGTTAGGGGGGGAGGGGAGTTAGGGGGGAGGGGTGAGGGAGGTGGGGACGGAGGGGGGAGGGAGTTGGGGAAGAGGGGGGGAAGGAGTGGGGATGGAGGTGGGAAGGAGGGGGGAGGAAGGGGTTGAGGGGGGAAGGGGGACCTCCCCTTTTCCCAGTACCCCTCTTTCCCCCACCACCAAGCCCCCCTCCGCAACGACCCCTGTTGTCCCCCTCCCCAGTCCCCATTCTCAGACCCCCCCCCCATTCTTTCTCTCCCCCAGACACACTCTGTGCTTTTTTCGAAACACTTGCCCCGGTGGCCCACGAGCATAGGGGCCCCATGCTGAACTGTGTATGTTAAGTGACTTGCAATAACAAAAAACACTACTTTAAAACAATTAGTGCTTTTTTGGCAACATTCCCGGTGACTAAGTGCTTCTCATGGCGATCTTTTTATTGCTTTTTGAAACAATGTAGCACCCATCTCACACAAGCATTGTGATGTCACAACCTGAAGACTTTTTAAAAAAAGGTCAGAAATAAAACGGACCACCCGTTTTCCCAGTACCCCTCTTTCCCCGTTGGGCCCGTCCTCGTAGGGTTTCCATTGTAACCGGGAGGCGGAGAGGGAGGGGGGAGGGAGGGAGGAGGGGAGGGGGGTGGAGGGGGGAGGGGAGGGGGATGGGGTGGGAGGGGGGAAGGGGGGGAGGGGAAGGGGGGAGGTGGAGGGAGGGAGGGGGAAGGGGGGAGGGAGGGGGACCTCCCCTTTTCCCAGTACCCCTCTTTCCCCATTGGGCCCGTCCCCGAGGGGTGAGGGAGGTGGGGAGGGATGGGGAGGGAGGAGGGGGGGAGGGAGTGGGGATGGAGGTGGAATGGAGTGGGGAGGAAGGGGTGGAGGGGGGAAGGGGGACCTCCCCTTTCTTTTTTCGAAACACTTGCCCCGGTGGCCCACGAGCATAGGGGCCCCATGCTGACCTGTGTATGTTAAGTGACTTGCAATAAAAAACACAACTTTAAAAAACAATCAGTTGCTTTTCGCAACAATGTAGCCCATCTCACCCAAGCATTGTGACGTCACAAGCTGAAGACCTTGAAATAAAAATAAAAAGATGTAAATTTGTAAAGAGTAGACACCCAATAGCAGCTGCTTGTCCATTGTGACATCACACGCTGAAGGGGGGGGAGGGGGGTCAGCTCGAGCTCATCTCACAGGGGCATTGTGACATCACAAGCTGAAGACTAAATCCGCACCGCAGCGCCCCCCTGAAAAGGCGGGGGGGGGGCAGCGCTTTAAAACCTCTGTAACTTAAAAAACATGCGACTAAATCAAATGAAAATATCACGGCCGGTCGTTTGGGAGGTTGGCGATTAAGGCTGTGCGAAAACCGTCACGCTACTGTTCACCGTTTTGCCGCAATCGCTGATACGAACAAATAAATATATCAAATAATTCAGGTCAAACCCAAAAAATATATATATACAAGATCTGAGTTTTAGTAGTATACTAGCACAAGTGTGCCCGTTGGGCCCGTCCTCGTAGGGTTTCCATTGTAGCCGGGAGGGGAGTGGGGGGGGGGAAGGGGGAGGGTTGGGGGGAGGGAAGGGGGGAGGGAAGAGGGGAGGGGGGGGGAGGGAAGAGGGGAGGGGGAGGGAGGGGGGCAGGGGGGAGGGAGGGGGGAGAGAGAGGGGGAGGGGAGGAGAGGGGGGGAGGGGAGGAGAGGGGGGAGGGAGAGGGGAGGGAGGGGGTAGGGGGGAGGGGGAGGGAGGGGAGGGGGGAGGGAAGGGGGGGAGGGAGGAGGACCTCCCCTTTTCCCAGTACCCCTCTTTCCCCGTTGTGCCCGTCCTCGTAGGGTTTCCATTGTAACCGGGAGGCGGGGAGGGAGGGAGGGAGGAGTGGAGGGAGGAGGGGGAGGGAGGGGGGAGGGGAGGGGGAGGGGAGGGGGGAAAGGGGGAGGGAGAGGGGATAGGGGTGGAGGGGGGAGGGGAGGGGGGATGGGGGGAGGGAGGGGGACCTCCCCTTTTCCCAGTACCCCTCTTTCCCTGTTGGGCCCTTCCTCGTAGGGTTTCCATTGTAATCGGGAGGGGAGTGGGGGGGAGGGAAGGGAGGAGGGAGGTGTGGAGGGGGGAGGGGAGGGGGAGGACGGGGGGAGGGGGCGAAGGGGGGAGGGATAGGGGAGGGAGGGGGTAGGGGGGAGGGGGAAATGGGGGAGGGAGGGGGACCACCTGTTTTCCCAGTACCCCTCTATCCCCGTTGGGCCCGTCCTCGTAGGGTTTCCATTGTAACCGGGAGGCGGGGAGGGAGGGAGGTGTGGAGGGAGGAGGGGAGGGAAAGGGGGGGAGGGGAGGAGGGGGAGGGAGGGGGTTAGGGAGGGGGGGAGGATGGGGCAAACTCCCCTTTTCCCAGTACCCCTCTTTCCCCGTTGGGCCCGTCTTCGTAGGGTTTCCATTGTAACCGGGAGGGGAGTGGGGGGGGGTAAGGGGAGGGGAGGGAGGTGTGGAGGGGGAGGGGAGGGAAGGGAGGGAGAGCGGTAGGGGAGAGGGAGGGATGGAGGGGACGGGGGGAGTTAGGGGTGAGGGAGGGGAGGAGTTTTAGGAGGGAGTGGGGATGGAGGTGGGAAGGAGGGGGGAGGAATGGGTTGAGGGGGGAAGGGTGACCTCCCCTTTTCCCAATACCCCTCTTTCCCCCCCATCACCAAGCCCCCTCCGCAACGACCCCTGTTGTCCCCCTCCCCAGTCCCCATTCTCAGACCCTCCCCATTCTCTCTCCCCCAGACACACTCTCAGTGTCTTTTCACAAAATTTCCGGTCACTAAGCTTACGGTCTTAAGCTCAGGGGTGACCGAGCCTTAGCGGTTGCAGCTCCTAGACTGTGGAACAGCATCCCTCTCCCCATCAGAACTGCCCCCTCCATCCACTCCTTTAAGTCCATGCTCAAAACCTATTTCTACTCCCTAGCGTTTGAGGCTCATTGAGGAGGTGCTGTGAACTGTTTGTGTGCCACTGTATGCTACATTTTTTTCCTTAGTACCTAATCAGATGTACAGCACTTTTGTCAACGTGCGCTATACAAATAAAATTGACTTGACTTGACCAAGTGCTTCTCACAGCGATCTGTATTTGGGGGGAGGGAGAGGGGAAGGGGGAGGAAGGGGGACCTCCCCTTTTCCCAGTACCCCTCTTTCCCCGTTGGGCCTGTCCTCGTAGGGTTTCCATTGTAACCGGGAGGAGGGGAGGGAGGGAGGAGGGAGGTGTGGAGGGAGGGAGGAGGGGAGGGGAGGGGGAAGGAGGGAGGGGGACCTCCCCTTTTCCCAGTACCCCTCTTTCCCCGTTGGGCCCATCCTCGTAGGGTTTCCATTGTAACCGGGAGGAGGGGAGGGAGGGAGGTGTGGAGGGAGGAGGGGAGGTGGAGGGGGGGAGGTGGAGGGAGGGGAGGGGGGAAGAGGGGAGGGGGGGAAGGAGGGAGAGGGGAGGGGGACCTCCCCTTTTCCCAGTAGCCCTCTTTCCCCGTTGGGCCCGTCTTCGTAGGGTTTCCATTGTAACCGGGAGGGGAGTGGGGGGGGGGGGGGTAAGGGGAGGGAGGGAGGTGTGGAGGGGGAGGGGAGGGAAGGGAGGGAGAGGGGTAGGGGAGAGGGAGAGGGGAGAGGGAGAGATGGAGGGGACGGGGGGAGTTAGGGGTGAGGGAGTTGGGGAGGGAGGGGGAGGAGTTTTAGGAGGGAGTGGGGATGGAGGTGGGAAGGAGGGGGGAGGAAGGGGTTGAGGGGGGAAGGGGGACCTCCCTTTTCCCAGTACCCCTCTTTCCCCCCACCAACAAGCCCCCTCCGCAACGATCTCTCTCCCCCAGACACACTTTCCGGTCACTAAGCTTCCGGTCTTAAGCTCAGGGGTGACCGAGCTTTTGCGGTTGCAGCTCCTAGACTGTGGAACAGCATCCCTCTCCCCATCAGAATTGCCCCCTTCATCCACTCCTTTAAGTCCAGGCTCAAAACCTATTTCTATTCCCTAGCGTTTCCGGTCTTAAGCTCAGGGGTGACCGAGCTTTTGCGGTTGCAGCTCCTAGACTGTGGAACAGCATCCCTCTCCCCATCAGAATTGCCCCCTCCATCCACTCCTTTAAGTCCAGGCTCAAAACCTATTTCTATTCCCTAGCGTTTGAGGCTCATTGAGGAGGTGCTGTGAACTGTTTGCATGCCATTGTATGTTTCTTTTCTTTTTTTTCCTTAGTACCTAATCAGATGTACAGCACTTTGGTCAACGTGGGTTGTTTTTAAATGTGCTATACAAATAAAATTGACTTGACTTGACTTGACCAAGTGCTTCTCACGGCGATCTGTATTCGCAACAATGTATCACCCATCTCACAGGGGCATTGTGACATCATAATCTGAAGACCTTCAATAAATCCGCACCACAGCGCCCCCTATAATTTAGGGGGGGGGGGGGGAGAGCGCTTTAAAACCTCTGTAACTTAAAAAACATGCGACCGAATTAAATAAAAAACAATTTTGCAGCAGATAACCGCGTGGTGATTAAGGCGGTGCAAAAATCGTGGCGCTACGGTTCACCGTTTTGACGAAATCAGAGAAACCGCTGTTACGCGCATATATATATATATATAACACAAGATCTGAGTTTTAGTAGTATACTAGACAAAGTGGGCCCGTTGGGCCCATTCCCCACACCCCCATTCTCTCGTCCCCCATCCCCACTCTTACTCTCCCCACACTCTCCCCTTTGGCCCGTCCATTGTATCCGGGAGGGGGTGAGGGAGTGAAGGGGGGAAGGGAGGGAGAGGGAGGTTTGGGGGAGGGAGGTGTGGAGTGATCGAGGGGGAGGGAGTGGTGGAGGGAGGGATGTGTTGAGGATGGAGGGTGGAGGGAGGGGGGGAGGGTGATGAGAGATGGGGTGGTATTTGTGGAGGGAGGGGGGAGGGAGAGTGGGGGGAGGGAGGGATGGGGGAGAGGGGAGGGATACCTTTTCCCAGTACCCCTCTTTCCCCCACCACCAATTCCCCTCCGCACTACCCCTGTTGTCCCATTCCCCATTCTCAGCCCCCCCCCCCCCCCCATTTTCTCTCCCCCAGACACACTCTTAGCATCAGTTAAAGGGCCGGGGGGGGGGGGGGGTGCGGGTGATCGGATCAGTGAAAAGTCCGGTGGGGGGGGGGGCTTCGGGAGATCGCATCAATCAAAGGCCCGGGGGGGGGGGGGGGGGGATAGCGGGGAGATGTTCTCCCGGGTGTGGGAGAGAGGAGAGAAGCAAGAGGAGAGAGGAGAGGTGAGCCGGTGATCGCGGGCTGGCGCCGCTAACGGCGTCCATTGTTTTGGTGCGAGTGAGGAGATGCCGCGCATGCGTGCTGAGTACAGAGTGAGGAGATTCCGCGCATGCGTACTGAGCACTGCCGCACCGCAGCGCCCCCCTTCTGTCAAAACTTCGATAAATGAGGGGGGGCAGCACTTTTAAACCTCTGTAACTTAAACAATATGCGTCCGAATTAAATAAAAATATCATTTTCCAGCAGCGAACCGCGTGCTGATTAAGGCGGTACAAAAATCGTGGCGCTACGGTTCACCGTTTTGCCGGAATTGCTGTATTCAGCCGACATCAGTGGAATATATATATATACATACAAGATCTGAGTTTTAATAGTATATAGATAGATAGATAGATAGATAGATAGATAGATAGATAGATAGATAGATAGATAGATAGATAGATAGATAGATAGATAGATAGATAGATAGATAGATAGATAGATAGATAGATAGATAGATAGATAGATAGATAGATAGATAGATAGATAGATAGATAGATAGATAGATAGATAGATAGATAGATAGATAGATAGATAGATGTTCAAGCTTTAAGGTGCAAAGTTAATCTACGAGGCTGGTACATGAATGAAAGCTTTGTTTTCAGATGACTCTGCAATTGTGGACTGCATCAGTGAGGGGAGGGAAGCTGAATACAGAGGTATAATCAACAACTTTGTTGAGTAGTATAGGCTGAATCACCTGCAGTTCAACACCGACAAGACTAAGGAGTTAATGGTGGTTTTAGGAGGAGGAACATCCCTGCCCCCTGTCTCCATCAATGATGTGAATGTGCATTTTTACCAGGGAGTACAAATACCTTGGAGTGTACCTGGACGGTAAACTGGACTGGTCCAGGAACGCCGAGGCCCTGTATAAGAAGGGACAGAGCAGGCGGTACTTTTTGAGAAGGCTCCGCTCCTTCAACACCTACAGTAAGATGCTGCAGATGTTCTACCAATCAATGGTAGCCAGTGCCATCTTCTTCGCTGCCGTGTGCTGGGGAGCAAGGCGAAGGCCGCGGACGCCAACAGGATGAACAAACTCATCAGGAAGGCTGGCTCTGACCTGGGGGCAGAGTTGGATTCATGGGAGATGGTCTTCCATCCCTTCGATGGTGGGGAGGTCAGTGGCAGAATACTACTCCCCAAGTCAGTGTGGATTTCCTCTGTCTCGAGGCATAATGCACATGTTCTTCACATGTGTTAACCCTCGAAAGATTCAGGGGAAAGCCTTTCTGACCTCACAAAACCATTTGTCGTTGTCAATGGAGAGGGACTACACAGAATCCTTCTCAAGTTTGCTTGACCACAGAAATTCATATATCTTTTACATCTGGTGTATGATGCCATAAAAACCATGAAGTTAACCAATCCAGAATAGACTTAGTCTTGGTGCATAATAATGCCAAGCAAGACTATGACATCACACCAAACACATTTCAATCTTTTTCGCTTTAATGCCACATCTTGCCTCCAACGTTTCCCGCATGATCAACATAATATACGGACAAATGGGAAAAGTCCAGACAGTCAATACTTATGTATGCTCACATTCAGAGGACAAGCTCAAAGTCCTCACTCAAGTCATTCAATGAAGGTGGTAAGAAAATGGGCCGTAAACTCAACATTTGCAAAGCAAGGACCCTATAGCAACAGCAACAGCTGCAAGACTGACAGGAAAAGTCTACAAAAAGACTTGAAAAATATGGACTATTTTCTCTATCTCAGGAGTCACCTACCAACCAAGGCAGATAGTGATGATGGGATTCATCATTGCCTTCAGTGCACTAGCATAGCAATAGGCCCAATGAAGAGGAATGTTCAAAGATATAAAAAACAAACACTGGCACAAAACTCAAAGAATGGAAAAAACACATCAGTTCTCAAATTCCCCACTCATCTGTCACATCAAGCACATCTTCCTCCCACAAAGGACAGAGCTGGCATATCCCACGCACGCCTCAACAGCCACCCAGCATCCCAAGGAAATTAAATAGAAGCAAGCCATTGAGGAATAATTGCTCCTACACAGAGATTTTAGTTTAGTGGTACAGTGCAAAAGGAGGCCCTTCGGCACACCGAGTCCACACGGTCCAGCGATCCCCACATTATAGCACTAGCCTACACACCCAAGGGACAATTTGCAATTGAAGCCAATTAATAATTGTGTATACCTCATGCAAGTCTGAGATTTATGTTATATTTTATGTAACGTTTGAAATAACTAATCTCTAGTGACATTTTAGAATATTGAACACAAATATACCTGGTTGATGTATGACTTTATTAACTTCTTGTATCACATCCTCCTCCTCTTCCAGAAAGAATCCTCCTCCTGTATCTACTACTTTGTGTGCAGGCTTTGCAATATTGTTACCTGTCAGTGAGAAAGATAAATGTAACATCCTCTCAGATAAAACATTATACTGCATGCTATCATGAGTAATACCTGCTTTCTAATGCAGATCATGCAATTCCTGAATAGCAAAAACATTCTCATTTTGGTCTCCATTCTGGATTATGAGCATGGAGCATTTAAAATAGTCTTGTCCAGACAAGAGACTTCAAAATAAAGTTTACAACTTCTAGGGAAAGATACGTGGGCGGCACGGTAGCGCAGCGGTAGAGTTGCTGCTTTACAGCGAATGCAGCGCCGGAGACTCAGGTTCGATCCTGACTACGGGTGCTGTACTGTAAGGAGTTTGTACGTTCTCCCCGTGACCTGCGTGGGATTTCTCCGAGATCTTCGGTTTCCTCCCACACTCCAAAGACGTACAGGTATGTAGGTTAATTGGCTGGGTAAATGTAAAAATTGGCCCTAGTGGGTGTAGGATGGTGTTAATGTACGGGGATCACTGGGCGGCACGGACTTGGTGGGACGAAAAGGCCTGTTTCCGGCTGTATATATATGATATGATACACAGTAAAAATCTAAATCTGGTTTGCTTGGGATCAACGCAGTGCCAGATGGGAAGATTTTCAGACTATTAGATTTTATCCAAATGAGTACTCCAAAAAATATTTTATTCACTTGTATTGGGTGTTACCTAGGAATATGATCAATTTTCCAGTAAACCTAGTTGGTTTCAAGGGAGTGGGAAAAAAACTGCAGATGCTGGTTAAAATCGAAGGTGGACACAAATTGCTGGAGTAACTCAGCGGGTCAGGCAGCATCTCGGGAGAGAAGGAATGGGTGACGTTTCAGGTCGAGACCCTTCTTCAGAGTTTCAAGGGAGCATGGAAATGGGGCCCCAATGAGTTTCAAGAGACCTTCGGAAATAGGACCAGACATGGTTCAAGCAGTGTTGGAATCAGGGCTAAAGGGAGCCTGTGAATCGGCACCCAGTGATGCAAATCAGAACTTCTACAATCAGACATTGGAGTACTCACTTGTACCAACGGGAGTGTAAGGCCTGCTTGCCAATCTGGCTTGCCTCAGAAGCAGTGCTCTTTGCCGGTTTCGCTCAATTTTAGCCAACAGCTTTGGAGGCAAGTGCCTTTTTTGGTCTGGCTTTGCCTCTCCTTCTCCATCTGCTGATGCTGAAGGTGATTCATCTTTTTCAACCAAATCCATGCTTGGATGATGATAACCTTACTTTACCGCTTGATATGGTATCCAGCTGAAAAATAATATTTTGGGACAAAGACAATAAATGATTGCAAAATCATACATATATGGCAAGGGCAGAGTTTGCAACAAAGGTGCTTTGTAATGCTGTTTGTGACAAGTTCTGACAGGTCTTGCCTCAGCAGTGGTTCATTACCTCTCATGGATCTTCCAGTCATTTGCAGATGACTCTTGCAGAACTGCAGACTGTATTCCCAAGTACCATTGAAGTAACTGGTGGTGCTCTTCTGCTGGACCATTTACCTGATCATCCCTTATAGGGTCCCACCCAGTCATTCTTTGCACTATCCCTATTAACTAACAGCGGAAGGCAATGTGAATTCTTTGATTCATTTCCCAAAACCCTAATCACATTTTGCATCACTCGAGTGGTGAAATGCATGCCTTGGTCTAATTCTAGACCCATTGGGTAAAAAACCCGTTCTAATAGTACTTTTGCTGTTATCTTGGCACTGTTGATTTGGGTTGAGAAACTTCCATCCATTTGCTAAAGGTGCCCATGATTACTGGCACATATTTCTGCCTTCCTTTTCATGGTGATGGTGGCCCAGTGTAGTTATTCACAGCTCAAATGTACCTCAGGGTTATTCTGTGCACGTTGCACAATTGTTTACATACTAAACACATCATCAGCAGCCCTTGAGCATATTACCTCTCCATTGTACTTTCAATACCTTGATCTCCCTGCGAGTCATCGTATTGAAAGACATTCTCATTCAGATTTTTCTCTGGTACCACATAACAACCTTCACAAAACACCATCCATTCTTTAATTTCCAACTTGCTTTCCCGTGGTTGTTATTCCTTGGATTCCTTACTTGGATAAATTTCAACTCTTTTTCATCTCTTTGGCCCTCCTCCAAGTCCTCAACCTTAGTTTGCATCACTCGCACTGTACTCCTGACCCCACATTGCAGTTTCTCAAACGTCGAGGCCTCTTCCTCACTAATGTCTCCTCTTTTGTTTTTTCTGTGACTTTTTTAAATGTGCCTTAACCTTTATCACTCAATATCTCGTCTTCTGCTTCCTTGAATTTATTTAATTTTAACAAAAGATGCTGAAGGTAAGGTTCTCACCTCTTCTGTCATAAAGGAACAAACTCCGTCAGGCTGCTACATCCATACTTACTGTCTGAATATACACTGATCAGCCAAAACAATTTAACCACTGACAGATGAAGTGAATAACATCTTGTTACAATGGCACCTGTCAAGGTGTGGGATATATAAGGCAGCAAGTGAACAGTCAGTTCTTGAAGTTGATGTGTTGGATGCAGGAGAAATGGGCAGGAGCAAAGACGCCCGTAGTCAGGATCGAACCTGAGTCTCCGGCGCTGCATTCGCTGTAAGGCAGCAACTCTACCGCTGCGCCACCGTGCCGCCCATGATGAACAAGTATTTATCACCAAGCATATTCTTTTCACTCAAATATTGTCACCCGAATAATCTTAGTCTCCACCCTTTCACAGATATTCCCTCTGGTCTCTCCACTCATTCCCCCTACCACCACTTAGAATGAGTTTGCTTTCTCATTTGTCCTGTTCTGACCAAAACTATTATCTGATTCTCTCTCCACAGATGTCACCTAACCAGCAGAGCATCTCCAGCATTTTCTGGTTTTATAAAAGAGTAACAGTGACTGATGCCACAGGTAAACTCTCCTGAAGGCCATTTGGCCCATCAAATAAATACCAGCTCGAAGAGCAATTCAGCTTGTCCCTATCTCCTGTCCTCTCCTCATACACCACCAATTTCGTTCCTTTAAATATTTTAATTTGAAATTTCCTTCTCAACCCCCCCCCCCCCATCAATTCTAGCATAACCTCAGATCTGACCAGAGAACTTCCTTTTATCTTGTTACTTTGCTTCCTATTGAATAACAATTTTGAAGACCAAAGTGCCAATTATAACGCAACCTAATGACTTAATGCCAAATGTAATAAATAACATTTTAAATCAGAGAGGGGTAGAGGCGAATTGGACAAAGCAGCGGCAAACAGGAAGATGCAGCAGCTAGTGAGAGGGGAAGGTGCCCCATAGCAGGGCATTCTGTTGGTGGCGCAGCCTGAAGAATGCGGCCAGGGGTTACAACGTGAGCCTCAACTGCCCCGGCGAAGAAAGGTTCGTTGGTACACTTTGCGAGATGGGATGACGAAATCTGTTACAAATTGGTCCACTGACTGTCACATTGTTTTATGTTGTCTCACTTTCTCATCAATTCCCTGCACACTTGGGGCAATTTAGAGCAGACAATTAATCTACAACCCCGTACATCTTTGGAAAGTGGGGTCACCTAAACTCATATGGTCACAGGGAGAATGTACAAACCACACAAACAGCACTTAAAGTCAGGATCAAACCCACATCTCTGACGCTGCGAGGCAGCTGTAGCTCTACTAGCTATGCCACTGTGCTGCCCACTTCTAGAGAAACAAATACAAATTGTCAGAGGAACAGCAGGTAAATGCTGCTGAGAAAACACCCCTGGCTCAGGATATTTTCATCGTTCCCTCGCCTCGCAGGGGAGATACAGAGGCTGGAGTGGAGGGTGATACGCAGAGAGAGGCAGAGAAAACCAGATGGGAGACAGGATTGGAAAAGGGGAAGAAGCTCTGGTGGGCAGATGCAACCAGTTGGGGAAGGTAATTAGTCCAGGACGTTACAACAACGGGGGGGAACGGAGCTGACTTGCAACCGGAGCGCGGAATAATGGGTGGACGCGTTGGGCATCGCGGCGACCGGGCCGGGGTGCGAGGGACCGGCTGTGTGCGGGGAGCGGCCGCCGACGGGGGCGCAGAGTCCCAGTTCCGGTCCACCCGCCTCCCTCTCACCCGCGGCTCTGGCACCGGATCCGGAATCCCCGCCGCCGCCCCGAGGCGACGTCACCGACGGATCCCCGCCCCCCCCCCCCCCCCCGCAGGGAGGGGTCTGCGCAGGCGCGGCCGCTGGGGCCGGACCAAAGATACTAGAGGAGCAAGATAGACCACTCGACTCTAAAAACCGTAGTCGGGCATGGGTAAATTTCAGCGCCATTTTAGTAGGCAGATTCTGTGTGCTAGACTGGGCAGTGTTCATAACTCTCTGCGATATCTTCGTATATAAAATTATTTTTGTTCAACTTCTTGGATAAGTTGATAGTTGACATTTATAACTATTTCTTGAAGAGTTGCTGCTTCGTGATCTTTAAACTTTGGAGGTATTTATTCACAAAATGCTGGAGTAACTCAGCAGGTCAGGCAGCATCTCAGGAGAGAAGGAAGGGGGGGACGTTTCGTGTCGAGACCCTTCTTCAGTCACCCATTCCTTCTCTCCTGAGATGCTGCCTGACCTGCTGAGTTACTCCAGCATTTTGTGAATAAATACATTCGATTTGTACCAGCATCTGCAGTTATTTTCTTATACTACTCTTTAAACTTTGGATGTTACTGATTGAATATTTGCATTAGAGATCAACTCTGTATCTGGCCAATTGATCACATTCTTCTTTGCTTTCTCTGTTAATTTTAATTTCACCTCCACAAGCTGTATCTCGTTTTGTTTTATTTTAAAAAGTCATGGAAGCAGAGATTCGGTATTTGCAAACAATAGAACTCTACTGTATCCACAATATAATTGAAAAGACATTTAACTTAATACTTAGAGCCAAGAAAATTTGAATTGGTGAATTGATTAGTTAAAACCCTTGACAGCCACTAAAATGACCAATGCTGCCTGATGTGGTACAGAAGCATGAATCCATTTCAAATAGACACAGTGTTGGAGTAAATCACTGGGTCAGGCAGCATCGCTGGAGAAAAAGGATGGGTGATGTTTCAGGTTGGGACCCTTCTTCAGACAAGGGAGGGGGGAAGGTGAAGAGCTGGCATAAATCAGGACCTGATCTTTTCATTGGTTAGCTGATATGTGAAACGGTGCAACCCGGTATATCTCGCACACAAAATGATGTAAATCTTACCATGAATGACAGAAATAAAACATGTAATCCTTGTTTATGAAGTTCATTTTTGAATGTAAAATTGAAGGGGGTTGGTGCAATATACTGCTCACCCACAAATGTGTCGTTATGAGATATTCACATTTGAAAAATCCATAAATCACAAAAAAAAACAAGAAGATGCTTATGTTATTTGACCAACTTATCAGTTGAATTTAAATATGATTTTTTTTACAGGTTGTAGGGTAGTGGGTAAGGATCGTGTTAATGCATGTAACTCATTTTTCACAAAAGTGAGGGTTAGCACTATATTGCACTGACCCTCTCAATTATATGTTAAATTCAAAACTGAACTATGGTAATAATGTACATTATTCATGTCTAAAGCCAGCACCTCTGTATGTGTAGTTATGTATGCATGTATATATATATATATATATATATATATATATATATATATGTATTTCAACGGAGTGGTCCATCTTGTTACTCTAGTATCTTTGAGCCGGACCGTCCCGTCACCGGGGCAACGTGCCGCCCAGGCCCCAGTCACACCTCAGCTCCGTTTACAGCTGTCAATTCTGGGAAAGTGAAATAATTCATGTTTACAGCTCTTTGACAGCACTTATTGTAATGTATTCATACATATTCATGTACTATGTTAATGAGTTGGTGTTCAATATAAGCAGGGGATGCTGAGTAATAAAAACTGGTGTGATACAGGCAACTAACGTGTGAGTCTAGTTCATCATTCTGCTGTCCAGAATATAACAAAATTGGCGACGAAGATGGGATTGTATACGATTTGAGACTGTTTCAATTTTCCTCAAGCTAGTATAGCCTTGGTACAGCTAAGTTTTAGGTGAATTGCTACACCAGAACAGATAGGAAATTGCGTTTTTGAGCAGACTTTCCTCGTTCTTTTTTTTAAAAAGAGAGGGACAAGATGGCAGTGTCCACAGACTACATCGGAAACCTTTGCACTTTCGACAAAAGTAGAGAGCCATTCAGCTCCTATATGGAAAGAGCGAACATGTTCTTCACGGCAAACAACATAATGAAGATTAGCGGTGAAGGAGAGGTAGTGACTGCAACAAATAAGGCCGTTCACGAATGCATGAAAGCGATTCTGCTCACAGAGATCGGTCCTGAAGTGTTCGGCACACTTGTGAATCTCCTTGCGCCCATAAATGCAAAAGACATGCCATTCAATGACATTATAAAGAATTTGGGGGAGCACTTCAACCAAAAGTCTCTGGAAAATGCAGAAAGCTCTAAATTTGGCACTAGAAACCAGAAGCAGAATGAGACAACAGTGAGTACATTGTTGCCTTGAAAAACTTAATGTTGCACTGTAACTTTGGAACCTTTCTCGATCGCGTGCGGCATGACAGATTTATTTGTGGTCTAGTGGATAAACGAATTCAGTCCAAACTCATGAACACTCCAGATCTTACATTCGAGAAAACATGCAAGATTGCTACCATAATGGAGATGACATCAAAGAATGTTCGCGAGTTTCGTCTACCATATACTGCAGTGGCCATTTACAGTCACAAAGCAGGGCCTCTGGCCAAACCAAAAGGCGCTAAACCAAAACCAAAGTATGGCGGGGAGCCGAGTTCAGCCAGTTGTTATCATTGCAACGGTAATCACTCATCCCAATTTTGTTAATTCAAAACAGCCAAGTGCTATAACTGCCAGAAGAAAGGCCATATCGCCTCAGCATGTCGGGCCAAGCTTAAAGTGGGAAACACGTGACAACACCAGAAAGGAGTTCACAACGGAGATGAACCCAGATGGAAATGAACTTGGGTTATACACCATTTGTGCAACCGACGTCGATAAGCTTACAACCAGCCAAGGCAAGGACTTTCGAACTAAACTATTGATTAATGAACAGGTAATCGATATGTGTATTGACACGGCAGCAGATGGTTCAGTCATGAGCAAAGACCTGTACGAAACAAAGTTCCCACAGACACCATTGTCTGAGAGTAAGGTTAAGCTGAGAACCTACTCGGGCGAAGTTTTGGAGACATGCGGACAAATGAACTGTAAAGTTCAGTATAATGGTCAGTCAGTAACACTGGCCATCATAATAGCCAGCAACAGAAATAAACCAACCCTCCCTGGAAAGGATTGGCTGAGGAAAATAAAGTTAGACTGGAAGAACAATTTCAGCGTCAATTCTTCCAATTCACGTCTTGAAAATGTCATAAGCAAACATGCAGAAATATTTGCCGACAGTTACACGGGAATAACGGGGTACTCTGCACACATTAGACTTAAGCAGGATGTGAAACCTGTGTATTGTCGACCAAGACCTGTACCATATGCTCTAAAGCAACAAGTGGAGGAAGAACTCAACAGGTTGGAGTGGAATGGAGTACTCGTGAAGACAGACCAGAGCAACTGGACAACGCCAATTGTGGCCGTACCCAAGGTCGACAAAACTGTTCGACTATGTGGTGACTCCAAAGTCACAATCAACCAAGCCGTTGACGATGAACAAGCCGTTGCCAACCTCGCAAGATCTGTACACAGAACTTAGCGGAGCAAGAGTCTTCACTACACTGGATTTGTCTCATGCTTACGCCCAACTCAACGTCGACAAGGAAATTCAACGGTACTTGACTATCACCACAAAGAAGGGCTTGTATTCATATACAAAGCTGCCCAATGGCGTGAAATCCTCCCCAAAAATCTTCCAGTCTGTCATGGACAAAATGTTGCAAGGCATTCTGCACTGTGTGTGTAACTAGGTTGACCTACTGATATTAGATAAAGAGATACAGAGATATTCACAGAGGGCATGGAAGAACATCTGGAAATCCTCATGCAAATTCTCACACGACTGAACTGCCACGTCAAACTGCAATAAAGTAAATGTGCATTTGCGCAGTCAGAGGTGGTCTACCTTGGACAACGTAGATGCCAACGGACTGCGCCCTGTGAAGGCGAAAGTTGAAGCAATAGTAAATGCTCCAAAGCCCAACAATGTGTCAGAGCTACGATCATTCCTTGGGATGGTGCAGTTCTGTGCACGATTCCTTCCAGATTTAGCAACCGTGCTAAAGCCATTGCATCATCCGTTACAAAAAGATGGGAATTGGATGTGGGGAAAGGAACAGCAACGTGCATATGACATCTGCAAGAAAAACCTGACAAGTGACAAACTCCTTGTTCACTATGACACGACAAGCGAGATGAAACTTGCTTGTGATGCTTCAAGTTATGGTGTAGGTGCAGTGATCTGCCATGTAATGGATGACAGAAAGGAAAAGCCTATTGCTTTTGCCTCTCGCACTCTATCACCGAGTCTGCGCAATTATGCACAGATAGAAAAGGAAGCATCGTGTTCTGAATCAAGAAATTCCACCAGTTTCTTCTCGGCAGACCATTCACCCTAGTGACTGATCACAAGCCACTACTAGCGACACTAGGTATACCCTCCATGGCGGCATCAAGGATGCAGCGCTGGGCAATTCTACTGTCCCAGTATGACTACATGGTTGAGTACAGCTCCAAATGCAACGCAGTCGCAAATGCGTTGTCCCGGTTGCCCCATGAGAACTCTGACGTGGGAAGTGAGAAATCAATCTACACACTGCAAGTTGTAGATGAAAACTTTCCAGTGACTGCAACAGAAATTGCAGCAGAAACAGATAAACACACTGTACTGAAGAGTGTCTATGAACAGACATTGAATGGTTGGACTGAAATCGATAGTGGATCAAACTCAGAATTGAAACCTTTCCATAATCGACGCCATGAATTATCATGTGAGCAGGGATGCATTAAGTGGGTTTACAGAGTGGTTGTACCAGAGTCTTTGAGAAACAAGATTATGGTATTGACAGTGACATTGGGTCACTGGTGAGCAAATGTAGCGTGTGTCAACATTGCTGGAGTAAACCACCAAAAACACCACTGCAACCCTGGTCATGGCCAAGTAGACCTTTTCAGAGAGTTCATGCAGATTTTTGTGGAAAGGGTAATGATCACTTTCTGGCACTAGTAGATAGTCATTCCAAATGGATTGAGGTTAAGCATATGGGATCAAGCACTGCTGCTGAGTGTACCATAGATGAGTTGAGATCAATTTTTGCATGCCATGGTTTACCAGAAGAACTTGTTTCTGATAACGAGCCTCAGTTTCGTTCATAACGGTTCAAAGAGTTCATGCAGCGGAATGGTGTAAAACACACTTGTTGCCCCATACCATCCAGCCTCCAATGGGGCGGCGGAAAGGTCTGTTAGAGTTGTCAAAGAGGCTCTCAAGAAACATGTTTTGCAGGGTAGTTCAAAGTTCAGCATGAAACATCGTTTGGCTAGTTTCTTGCTGAAGTACAGAACCACACCACACACAACGGGTTACCCACCTGCAGAACCGTTGATGAAGGCTAAGAATACGCCTAAGTCTAGTTCAATCCAATTCGGCTTCGGAGTTGAGCAAAAACAGTTAAGTCAAAAACGCCACTTTGACTCTCACAAAAAGGAAAGGAACTTCAAGCCAGATGAGCAAGTTCGTGTTCTCAGTCCTCCCAACAAGTCCAGTCGAGACAATTGGGATGTTAGGAAAATAATAGAAGTGTGTGGAACAAAAAGATACTTAGTGGAAGTTGGAGATGAACCAAAAACTGAGCATGAATTCCTAATCCCGGAGTATTTATCTGAAAGTGAGTAAGAAAAGACTACTATGGTTGAAACACAAAATTCAATTAGTACAGACAAAGCAACAGATTTCTCTGGTCAAAGTCAGTGTACTAAAACAGAGCCAAACAAGCCTACAGTTGAATCAACACCTAAACCTGTTACACCTGTTACTGTTAGACGATCAGGCAGGAACCGTAAACAAGTAGTTAAGTTAGATTTGTAAGTTAGATAACTCACTGCACAAGTAAAACGAAAATGTGTAGATATGCAAAATAAATGTATTATGTTTATCATTTGAAATTTCATAAATACGGGATAAACAATACCGGTTTAAATCAAGTATCACAACAACAAAATTGTAACCGAATACTTAGATTTAATACTTTAAAAAAAGGAGAGCAGTGTAATATATTCATACATATTCATGTAGTATGTTAATGAGTTGGTGTTCAATATAAGCAGGGAATGCTGGTTAACAAAAACTGGCGCGATACAGGCAACTAACATGTGAGTCGGGTTCTTCATTATGCCATCCGGAATATAACACTCATGAGGCTACAGGAATGGTAAGATCACAGGGAGTTTTGAGGAACCAAGGGATCTTGGTTTGCACGACTAAAGATTCCCGAATGTGTCCAAAAGAACTGCAGATGCTGGTTCAAATTGAAGGTAGACACAAAAAGCTGGAGTAACTCAACGGGACAGGCAGCATCTCTGGAGAGAAGGAATGGGTGACGTTTCGGGTCAAATTAAGAGTCAGTGGAGAGGGAAACGAGAGATATAGATGGTACATAGAACAAATGAATGCAAGATATATGCAAAAAGCAACGGTAATGAAGGAAAGTTGGAGCCCAAATGGTTCATTGTTGCCTGTGGGAAAGGTAATAACAAGTTGATACAAACAGTGAAACTCAGCAGGACGACAGTGTCACTAATACGACGACGAGGCTAGGGAAGGATGGAGGGAGAGGTAATGCAAGGGGTTACTTGAAATTAGAGAGATCAATCTTCATATCACTGGGTTGTAAGATGCACAAGAGTAATATGAGGTGCTGTTCCTCCAATTTGCGTGGGGCCTCACTCTGACAATGGAGGAGGCCCAGAACAGAAAGATCAGTATGGGAGGGCGAGTTAAAGTGTTTAGCAACTGGGAGATCGCGTAGGCCAAGGTAGACTGAATGAAGGTGTTCCTAAAGGTGGCAGTGCCGGAGTTGACGTAGGTAAGAAGGGATGCTGACCTTCATTAGAAAGGGTATTGGTACAGGAGCAGGGAAGTTATGCTCCAACTTTATAAAACGTTGGTCAGACCTCAGCTGGAGTTCAGTGTGCAGTTTTAGTCACCATTTTGTAGGAAGAACATGATAGCATTGGAAAAGGTGCAGAGGAAATGCACCAGCACCAGTCGAGAGTATTTTGTTGTTATATGTCCCGAAATGGAGCAGTGACATTTTTACTTGCAGCAACACAACAAATATGTAAACATCATGCTCTGGGAACACCAGAATAAATAACAAAAAAGTTCAGTATATAAACATAGCACAAAAAGTAAGGAAATTTGTGTTTGGTAGATTATTTCTTTGTTGTAACAATGCTTCTTGGCAATAAATCTTATACCGTTGGAAAGCCTGTTTATTTCCCTTTTAAATGGTGCCACATTTGTAAGGAACATGCATTTGTGGGATGAGCAGCAGAGCTGAGTATATGGGTTGCGCCCATGAAAAATTTGCTTTCTGTATGATTGCATCATGTGCTGGGTATAGGCCAAATCTTCAGAGATATGGATGCTCAGGATCTTGAACTCCACCACTGCCCTGTCGATGAAGACTGGTTTGTGGACCAGGGATGAGTGTTGTAGTTACGAGGGGAAACTGGAGGGGCAAGGTTTTGCTCTGACTCAGGTGGAGTAAGTTATGAGGGGACAATTGAATTATATAAAATGATGATGGATAAAGATGGGGCATTCTGCTGGTGTAATGGTAGTTTCTATACCTTCTCAAAGTCCAACTTCGATAGCCATTACTGCTCAGGGATGTGGTGGAGATATAGCTAACGCACACACCGTACTCTAAGATAGCAAAAACGAACCTTCCAAACACTATCTTGATTAATTGGTCTTTATTAAAGTCGTACAAATCAAAAGAATAATTCAGACTTATCGTTCTTATCAATTGTTTCCTCTTCAAACAACAGTCATGACCGTGCGGTTGTTACGTGTAGTTGTTACAGTGTGGTTATTACCGTGTGGTTGTTACCTTGTGGTAAAAAACTGTTTTCTCTCCATCCTCGGAGACTAAACTGACCACCAATCTCGGTGGCTACGCTAGCCTCCTCAGATGTAGACACGCCCCTCTACATTTTTTTGGATTTAGATTTAGAGATACAGCGCAGAAACAGGCCCTTCGGCCCACCGGGTCCGCGCCGCCCAGCGATCCCCGCACATTAACACTATCCTACACCCACTAGGGACAATTTTTACATTTGCCCAGCCAATTAACCTACAAACCTGTACGTCTTTGGAGTGTGGGAGGAAACCGAAAATCTCGGAGAAAACCCACGCAGGTCACGGGGAGAACGTACAAGCTCCGTACAGTACAGCACCCGTAGGCAGGATCGAACCCGAGTCTCCGGGGCTGCATTCGCTGTAAGGCAGCAACTCTACCGCTGCGCCACATATCAAATCCCACCTTCCAAAGTACAAACAGATAGAAACTAGAAATATTAAACATGGCCATAATATAATAACAGTGACTCATTTAAGTGTAAATGGCTCCTACAGCTGGAATCTTTCCACCTTATTAGAGGTGAATAAAACAAGAGGACATAGGGTAAAAGGGTAAGAGATT
The DNA here is from genome assembly GCF_053455715.1 of Rhinoraja longicauda. NCBI lineage: Eukaryota > Metazoa > Chordata > Chondrichthyes > Rajiformes > Arhynchobatidae > Rhinoraja > Rhinoraja longicauda. The sequence goes on along the minus strand of NC_135955.1, from coordinate 41,241,542 downwards.
TATAAGCAATTTGAGTACCTGGAATACACCATTTGAGAGTGTGGTGGAAGCAAAATCACTGACAGCATTTAGGAGGCTGTGTGACTCTAATGTCACAATTGGATAACTAACACAGATAGGGAAAACAAGTTACCTGAAATTGAAACATTTAGTTCTGAACTCAAAGGGTTGAATTATAGCCAGATGGAAGATGAGATGCTATTCCTCAAGCTTGCTTTGGGCCTCAGTATGGCAGTGCAAAAGGCCACACACTTATGATCAGAGTGGGAACAGGACTGAGATTTAAAGTGGCAAGCATCTAGAGCTCTTTGTTGCCCCTGCAGATTGAGGCAAGTGCTTTACTGAGCAATCATCAAATCTGTGTCTGGTTTCTCCAATGTAGATTGAAGATTTAAAAAGATCCTGATCAGTCAGCCTGCAAAAAAGAAAGAAAATGGCTCCAGTAGAGGATGTGGGGGAAGGGGATGCATTAAATGTGTGGTGGAACATGAAATAATCTGAATTTCACAATGGCCAATGCAATTCCAGTGATGTTGTGAATTGCGAGAATTTTTCATTCTTTTGCGAGATCCCTACACATTTAAAATGAGCAAAGTTGACTTGTATTTAGGAGATAATTTAAAGCAATTGAGCAATCTGAATTGCTGTCTTCCTTCTTAGAAACATTTCTTTACAAAAAAATAAATCATATTTTACTCTTGACTTTTGTTATTCCAATTGATTTTCTGGTTATTATGGGTAGAATTTGTATGTGTTTCATAAGTTGCTCAAGGAGAATAAGGTAAAGATTAAACAACTAAAGATTTTCATATTGTTATGTCTCGGATAATTGCTTCCATGCATTATGCTCGGGAAAATGGAAGATGTTTGAAATAAAAGGCTGACAAGCTTTGTTTTGTCTAATGGATTTGAACGTACACGTGTAGCACTTTGATAACATGGGACTCTATACCCCTTACACCAAGTAAGGAACAGTACTCATGGGACCTGTCAGAATTCTAATTTGGTAACTAATTTGATTACAACAACCAATTGGCTTAAATCTGAAGTTCAGGTTAAAATAGCGAAACCACTGAATTATCTTAATGTAATCTACTACATTTGTTTATGAAACATTAGACTTCTGCAAAGTTATAAATTTCAAAATATCTCATGTGATTTATATTGAGAGCAGTAAAGAAGAAGTCTGCAATCTTTCATGACAAACCTTTATTGCTAATTACAGTAGTTAAGAATACGAATGGTAGAGGAAAGCACCAGACTTTGGTGGAATGTTTTAAAATAATCAAGTATCAAATTACTATTGGAGACATGATAGATATGAAATAATCCAGGAAGCATCGAATCTATGAACTTTAAGGTTGAGTAGGTGATATTTTTGATGTCATAATGAACACAATTTTCAGTTGCTGTAGATATTACAATGTGGTTTGATTATCAGCACAATTTGAGGGTACAAAATACTCCTACCAAGTGAAGCAACGATGCACTTGTAATTATTTGAATTTAGTGTGCTGTGTTCAGTCCTCGCAGTGTGGCATCCAAGGCTACTTCACGCAACACCTCTGTTCATTCTGCAAGGGTAACCCTGATCTTTCACTTAACTGTCACAATAATTCTCCATCCTGGATGCACTAACCTTTGAAGAAGGGACCCAAACCAAAACATAGTCTGTCCAATCCCTCCACAGATGCTGCCCATCCTGCTGAGTTCCTCCTGCACCTTGTGTTTTGTGCAAGATTCCAGCATCTGCAATTCATGAGTCTCCATTCTAACCTCTTTATCCCAGTCCTTTTTACACTCATCTGTTGAAGCTCAACATTACCTCAAGGCTCAGCACTGCACCTGTCAGAGGTCCCGTAATAGCATTGCCTTCAACCAGTGATGCATGACTGCCTGTCATCCATTGGACTACTTGGAAAAACCAATGGGACAGCAGTCCGAGTAATTTGTCCTCTTAGCCTTTGCTTGGTGCGAGCAATAGCAGTCCTATTAACATGCATAGGTTAAGTTGCTCCAGGGCAAAAATAAGTAAAGTTACTCCGAAAAAAATGTCTATAGCTTCGGGAAGTTTGAAATAAAATAGGTAACACTGGCAGCATTCAGCAATTTTAGCAGGACAATTGGGGAGAGCAAGATTGGCCTTTCTATGCTAAGCACCCTTCATCAGATCTGGAAAAATGAGACAACACAATAATTTTAAGTTGCAAAGGATAGGGTGGATGGTGTGTCGGAATGGTTACAGGGCTAAGTTGTCAAGGGTACAGTGACTTTCAAATCCAGCAGTCATATACAGAATGGGAAAAAACAGAAATTGGTTTACTGGTTCCAAGATTTTAATTTGATTTGTTGTTTTCAAAAATTCTCAAGTCAAGTCAAGTCAAGTCAATTTTATTTGTATAGCACATTTAAAAACAACCCACGTTGACCAAAGTGCTGCACATCTGATTAGGAAAAAAAAAAAAAGAAACAACATACAGTGGCAGGCAGCCAAACACAACGGCACGCAACATTGGCACAATTGTATTACAAACATTCAATAACCAGTGACAGAGCTGACAGCTGGTGAGTCTAGGATGGGCGTCACCAGCCATTCTGTGAGTTTGACCAGCCCGAACGGAGATGCCTCCTACACTGCCCACACCAAGCCGATGGGCAGGGAGCCAACAGCAAACAGGCACTGCACCAAGCACAGCACTGGAAGGAGCAGCATGGCCCCAAACCAGGCGGCCAATGATCTAAGGACACCAGAAGATCAGCCTCAGTCTCAGCAAATGTAAATAACAAAAAACATTTGTCTCCAGATTCTCCAGAAATCAATCGTTCAGAATAATGGCCACCTGCCATGATGTAAACCTGTGGTGAGAATTAAATACACACTAATGGGTTAGAGGAGACTCAAGAGACTACAGATGCTGACATTTTGAACAAAAAACAAAATGCTGGAGGAAGTCAGTGGATTAGGCTGCATCTATAGAGGGAAATGGACAGGCAACATTTTGGCTCATGAAGACCATCATTCTCTAAAACGATCCCGACTCAAGATCATAATTGTACCTGGTTCTCTGATGCTGAGACAGCAGTTCTACAAACTGTGCCACACATCTAATCTAATATAATTTACACGGTTTGTATTTTGAATCTGAGACACGATTCATTGCAAACCTGGTATTTAACTTTTAGACAGCTGCAAACCGTGCATTTTCAAATAAATCCATTTATTTTCAGCATGAAATTAGCATTCTGACTGCTCTTCTCTAACTTTGGCATAAATAGGGAATGCTGCCATTTTTACACATTATTTCTGCTCTCTGCAGACTTCCTGGTGTGAGCAAATCATAATGCTGAGAAAATGTTTAAATTATAGCATTGTAAAATTATTGGAAAGTTTGTGCAGCCAGTGGCTGCATAACAATGCATCAGTCACTTATCTCCATCTTCATTTCAAAGCTAACAAGCATTCCAAAGTTCCTTAACATGCTACGTGACTCTTTACAAATGATTAATGTACAGAATACAGAGAATACAGAGCCTTTATTTGTCATTCGGTACCCGCGGCTGAGCCGCACCAACGATGTAAAGTCCCGCGGCCGAGCCGCGCCGGGCGATGTTAGGTCCCGCGGCCGACCGCACCGGGCGATGGAAGGCCCCGCGGCCGAGCCACACCGGGCGATGTTAGGTCCCGCGGCCGACCGCACCGGGCGATGGAAGGCCCCGCGGCCGAGCCACACCGGGCGATGTTAGGTCCCGCGGCCGAGCCGCGCCGGGCGATGGAAGGCCCCGCGGCCGAGCTGCACCGGGCACTGTTAAGTCCAGCGGCCGAGCTGCACCGGGCGATGGAAGGCCCCACGGGCGATGGAAGGCCCCGCGTTTTTTTTTCCCCAGCGCAAACGGAGATACGACTCGGAAAGGGTCGTATCTCTGTTGAGGAAGAGATTTTTAAAGGTTTCCCCCACCCCTCCACCACCCCCCACATATACACAGCTAAAGATAGGCTATTTCATACATCTAACACTAACAAATAGACAAGAAAAGAAGAAAGACAAACAGACTGCCGGCGAGCCGCAGCTGCAGGGCAGGGCCGCCACTGTTTGTGAACCAGGAAATGCATTTTCAAATTGTGAATTAGTCAGAATCTGGATTCCCATTATCAGAACATTTTATAGTGTTCTCAATAATATCATCGATTTGCAAAAGTCAAAGAGATTTTTTTTCATTTATGGGCCCTTGTTCAAACAAACAAGCAACAATAGGATTTATTTTCCCAGGAAGTTTAATAAATGCCACTTCTGAATAAGCACCTGTACCAATGACCCAAGGATGAGTCCAGCTTGGACAATTACCAGAATAGGTAGCAAGGGAAATTCCTAAATCCTTCTCTGACTTGGAGTTTGTGGTGTGTAAGAATAGTATAATGTCAAACTCTGAGGAGTTATTTCCCTTTCGATAGTGACTTATGCAAGGATTTTGTTTATGGACTTTAGCTCTGCATTTAACATCATTGTGCCAGAGCTACTACACTCCAAACTCTCCCAGTTGACTGTGCCTGAACCCTTCTGTCAGTGGATCATCAACTTACTGACAGACAGGAAGCAGCATGTGAGGCTGGGAAACACATCTCGGACCCGCAGACCCTCAGCATAGGAGCACCACAAGACTGAACATTCTCCCTTCTCCTTTACGCTCTCTATACCAACGACTGCACCTCCACAGATTTCTCGGTCAAGCTTCTCAAGATTGCGGATGACACAACCCTGATTGGACTGATCCAGGATGGGGATGAATCTGCCTACAGACAGGAAGTGACACAGCTGGCATCCTGGTGGCTTTGTAACAACCTGGAGCTCAATGCTCTTAAGACAGTGGAACTGATTGTAGACTTTGGGAGAGCTCCCTCTCCCCTCCCCCCACTCACCATCAACAACACCACGGTCACATCTGTGTAGTTATTTAAGTTTCTTGGAACCATCATCTCCAAAGACCTTAAATGGGGGGCCATCATCGACTCCACAGTCAAAAAGGCCCAACAGAGGATGTACTTCCTGCAGCAGCTGAGGTAACACAATCTGCCACAGGCAATGATGGTCCAATTTTATACTGCCATCGTAGAGTCATGGTCTGGTTTGGCTCAGCCACCAAGCACGACATCCGGATGCTGCAACGAATCGTCCGATCAGCTGAGAAGGTTGTTGGCTGCTCCCTTCCCCCCATTGACGAACTATGCACTGCAAGGGCCAAGAATAGAGCGGGCAAGATTATCTCTGACCCCTCTCACCCTGGCCACAAACTCTTTGAAGCACTTCTCTCTGGAAGGCGACTCCGGACTGTCAAAGCAGCCACAGCCAGACATAAAAACATTTTTTTTCCCGCGAGTAGTGGCTCCACTCAATAACCAAAAGTCTGTAGTTTCTTTTTGCTCTGGTTTATTTCACTCACATGTTTAAACTGTAATGTTGTATTCTTAATGTTTTAATGTTTTATGCTTTATTCGTAATTGTTTACTGTATGTTCGTGTTGTTACTTGCGAGCGGAGCACCAAGGCACATTCCTCGTATGTGTACATATTTGGCCAATAAACTTATTCATAAATAAAATTATAATTCAAGGACCAGGGCTTTGGGGTACTTTGCCTCAAGGCTATTTATATCGGAGTAGAGTTCATTTAGAACAAGCTTGACATCCGCATGCAGGGGGATGTAGACTCCTGTCAGGATAGCCGAGGTGAATTCCCTCGGCAGGTAGTAGGGACAGCACTTCACAGTCAGTGCTGCTCCACCAGTCCATCATCTTCATTCATCTTGATTTATAGTCTCCACCTCAAGCTGGTGCATTCCTGTCTCATCAAGTTGGTAGTCTTGGGTCAGATCCCTCACAGTCTCAACATCAGGCAGCAGCATCCCTAGACTATCACAATGGTGAGACTTTTTCACATATGCTGTGTTTCTGTCATATGTGACTTCTTCTGGCAACTAGAATGGCACCTTATTTCCTGTCTGGGAACCACTGTGTATGGTTGTAGAAGGAAGGATGTGTCCATTTTGCTTGGACTTTATCTTCTCACCGCACTTCATCTCTGGTGTGACATCGGATGGTCTGGCACCCAGTCTCCTGTCTGCATAGAGCATTGAGCCCCTTTCTTTTCTGCATCATGGTCTCTCATTTCTTGGTCATTCACCATGTCACTGAGCAATGGCATCTTGGTCCTGACTTTACTTCCAAACAGCAATTCTGCCAGTCTCTTCCCTGTTCTGCTGTGTGGTGTAGCTCTAGATGATGCTACATGTGCCAAGAGGATCTCCTTCCAATCTTTGCCTTCTGCTTTGGCAATTCTTATCCTCTTTTCTAGAGATTAGTTCCACTTCTCCATTAGCTCGAGTCCATTTTGGTGTGAAGGTACACACCTGAGATCTGCATGTGGTCGACAAACTTATGAGAAATGAACTGAGGCCCATTGTCTGAATGTAATGTAACTGGAACACCGTGTCTTGTGAAGATTTCCATCAGAACTGTCTTTTCTGCTGTTGTACACCTCATTACCACATACTCATAATATCCACTGTAGTAGTCAAGGACAACCAGTATTGACTCACCTGATTGGAATGAGCCGAGAAAACCTATGACAACGTCTTCCAATGGCTCTCCCGGTAACAATGTGCTTCATATTGGCTCAGGTGGGTTGGGTCTGCTTACCATCTGACATCCATGGCATGACCTCATATTTCGTTCCACATCTTTTTCCAACCCTGTCCACCATACTTTTGTACAGAGATTTAGTTTAGTTTCAGCAACTAAATGTCGTTCAAGCACCAGTGTGATCATCCATGATCTCAGCTTTTTGGCACCACGAGTCTGCTTCCTCTCAGCACACATCTTCCAGTTTTGCATAGTTCATCTCCGATCTTGGTCAGTTGCATATGTCTAATGTAGACACTTCTCCCAGTTGCTTCTTTGGTTTCGCTCTTTAACATCCTGCAGTTCAGTATCCTTGTCCGACTCCTCTATTTCCCTTGTCCTCGTTGCTCTTGGTGTGGAGTGTACTGCAACAAATTGTACAAAACAATCTGTCTCCCATGTAGACCCTGGCAGCTAGTCTACTTTACACAATCTGGATGCTGGTTAATCAGGTATGTTATTCTTTCCAGTCATGTGGATCACTCTGTACTTGTACTATTGGAGTCTAAACAGCCATCTTTCAATCTGAGCAGAGATTGGATTGCGGAGAGTAGGTCATCACCAGAGGTTTGTGGGCCATCAACAACCCAAACTTAATGCCAAACAGATATTCATGAAAGTATTTACATGACCACACCAAATACAAGGCCTCCTTTTCTGTCTTCTATCTTCTTTCTACCTCCGTCAATGAACTGCTTACATATGCAATGACTCTCGATTGTCCAGCATGCTTCTGTACAATACCACTCCTAGTCCCACTGGGCTTGCATCTGCAATGACTTATGTTGGGGCCTTTGGATTATATTTTTCCAAAGAATGGGTACTCATCAAACTCTGTTTCAACATCTGAAACAAAGAATTACCCCTATTGTGTCCATGTCTCCTGCTAGAGCCAGGAGATGCCAGCTTGTTAGCATGGCTTCTGACATCCAATCTCATGGTCTGAAACTGTCAGAGGGACCCAAAACAGAAAAGACTCAAATGCAGGCTCACCGAGAAATACTGAAGAAAATCAAAAATCCAAAATCCAAACACGAACAGAACCAAAAGCTATAGACCTGGAACCAACAGAACTCAGAACTGCTATTGCGCCAACAGAATGCAGAACTGATTAGTCGGCCCCCAAATGGTGATGTGGGTTTTATACCAAGTGATGGATTAGGGGAGCAGATTAAATACAGGTGTAACTCCTAATTGCTCAGGGGAGGAATGTGGAAAGAGTCTCAAGTATCTGGAGGCGTGGCAAGTGTGACAGAAACTGGATTTCCACAGCTTCAAATGAAGCGGCAATTGTTGATGTGTCTGCTAATGTTAGCGTGTCACTTTTCGTCAACAATTTGCGTCTCAAGCCATTTGATTTGCAACTTTGTACAACCTGTTGCCTGGTTTGATTTTGCAACTCAGCTCCACAGTTGCAGCCCTTAGAAACGTGACACAATCTTGTGACAAACTGAGCAATGCTTTCCCCCTCTGTGTCATCTGGTGAAATACATGTTATTGAAATGTAGTACTTGTTTGCACCACATTATGCTTCTTCAAAGTAGCAACAGCCATAGCAAAATCTGCTTTGCCACCTGTCTCTGGAAGCCTCTTGAAAGTCTCCCAAACTGAAGCTCCAGCACTGTACATCAGCGAGACACTCTGTCATGTGAGCTGTACCGGCGCTGCATCATCGACAAACAGACCCAGGCTGCCCATATAGGCATCAAATTCCTCTGACCATTCCTCCCAACGTGCACTCACTGCACTCGCTTCCTCACTCAGGCTGAATGGATTCAAACCTGTAATCCCATCTGCTTCAACTCCACTAAATCCCATGTCTACCTCAAAAGGTAAACTGCACAAATCTTAATTCATCCTCGTCACTAATGTTAGATCTTTGCCATGATCCGATTATAATAAATGTACATTCAACACCACTGAATACAAACATGCTCTTTTACAGCCATTTTTGTTATCTCCTCCCAACACGTGTTACCTGACCTTTACTGTTACTCTTGTGACCTTTCTGACTGTGTAACATGTGATACATTTCAATACAACATCAGTTACCATGACAGATCCCAGCTCCACCAACCTTGCCCGAAAATCCCATCCGGTCCCTCAGGCTGAATGGCACAGTCAGGTATGTCAGGGCTGAGCCATGTCTCTGTGAAACAGAGCACACAACAGTCTCTCGCTTCTCTAAGGTAAATAAGTCTGGTTTTTCGTTCATCCAGCTAGTTTTCCATAGATTGCACATTAGCCAGAAGTATTCTGGGGAGGGAGGATTTTGAACCACATTGTTTCAACTTCACTTGTCACACAGCGTGCTTCCCTTGTTTCCTCACTAGGTGGCAGCATTTTAGCCCCCTGTCGGTTCCCTGGCCTTGAGTTGCTGCTGAATGGACCCGGAGGTGAGTGGCTGCGTTCGGTGGGGGCATCAGGCGCTTACAAGGGTCGGGCCTCTGGCCTGGAGATGTCGTTTGTCGGTCCAAAAGACGGTTGGGCCTCTGGCCTGGCTGGCTCCTGTTGGTCGATGTCGATGCTGGACGGTCCCGGAGGTCAGATCTTCGGCTTGGTCGGGCCCTGCTGCCAGGATCCACCGTCAGGAGGTCGGAACTGTTGTCCATGGGACTTTGAAGTCGGGCGGTGGAATCGTCCACTGCCTGCCGACTGGGACCTGCACCCAGTCAGGCCCGGAGGTCGATTTGTGGGGCGGGCTGCTCTGTTGGGACGTCGGTCAGGTCGTCCGGAGCCCCAGGAGGATGGTAGGCCACGGGTCATGGAATGCCTGAGGGGAGAATAAAGGCAGCATCTTTAATGTAAGAAATAATACCTGAGGGTTGGGGCCTGTTCACTGTCTGGCCCAGAGGTCTAGTCATGGGGTCAGCTGCTCCAGGGGTGTGATGGTAAAGTCTGTTGGGGGCTCTGGGATGTCAGGAGGCCAAAGGTCTCGATGGTCGTGGTAGGCCTCGCTGGTCAGGTCCTCACAATGCAAAATATGTACCAGTAGGTCTTTTGGTCCCGTGAGTTGGAAAATCGACAAATCTAAGAGAAGATTGAGAGAGTGAAGAAACGGGAGTGATGGGGGTGAGACTCATCCTTGAGTATGCTGGTGGCTTTGCCGAGGCAACATGAAGTGCAGATGGAGTCAATGGAAGGGAGGTTGGTTTACGTGATAGTCTGGGCTATGTCCACAACTTTGCAATTTCTTGTGCTCGTGGATGGAGTTGTGCGCATTCCATGCTATGATGCATTCCAATCTCCATATAAAGGTGACCACATCAGGAATACCAAATATAGTAGGTGAGGTTAGAGGACGTACACATGAACCTCTGTCTCACCTGGAAGGGAGTGGTCTCTGTAGAAAGTCGGCAGGAGTGGCGATGGGAAGATATAAGGTCAGAAATGATAGGAGTAGAATTAAGCCATTCGGCCCATCAAGTCTACGCCGTCACCTATACTGGGGTATAGCGAGAGTAAAGCATGGATATAGAGAGTAGAGAGAGAGTGAGACTGAACATGCAGCCCTGGGGGTGTCCAGTGCTGATGGTCAGTAAGGAGGAGGTATTGTCATTGGGTTGTGGAAGGTAATCCATGCAGTCAATGGGAGAAGGTGCAAACATTGCAGACACCACCAGAACTCAGAAACAATTGAACGGTTAATTACAAGAACACAAAAAGGAAAATCTACCAAAATTCAAAGCAGTTATTAAATGAGTGACCAGAAGCTCAGACAAGGTGGTGTACTTGAGGAGGAGTAGATGGTGAAGTAATTCAGAAATGTAATTGGAGCCTATTGTGTGAGCTCGGTGTGAATTGGCAGGTCCTGCGATGGAGAAGCATTTAATCAAATAGACAATAGACAATCGGTGCAGGAGTAGGCCATTCAGCCCTTCGAGCCAGCATCGCCATTCAATGTGATCATGGCTGATCATTCATAATCAGAACCCCGTTCCTGCCTTCTCCCCATATCCCCTGACTCCGCTATCTTTAAGAGCTCTATCTAGCTCTCTCTTGAAAGCATTCAGAGAATTGGCCTCCACTGCCTTCTGAGGCAGATAATTCCACAGATTTCCAACTCTCTGACTGAAAAGGTTTTTCCTCATCTCCGTTCTAAATGGCCTACCCCTTATTCTTAAACTGTGGCCCCTGGTTCTGGACTCCCCCAACATTGGGAACATGTTTCCTGCCTCTAACCAACCCACAGAAGACAGGGCAGGGCAGAGAGAGCAATGGCAGGGCAGAGGGAACAAGGGCAGGGCAGAGAGGGCAACAGCAGGGCAGAGAGGGCAAGGGCTGGGCAGAGCCTGCCAAGGAAAACAAGGCAGGACAGGGTGCGGCTGAAAGACTCAGCGCAGGGAAGCTGCAGCCACAGCAGTCAGGCTAGGGCACAGAGAGTGAGGATACGGTTGGGAGGGGGGAGGGGGGAGGGGGGGGCCCGCAGGAGAACATTGCAGGAGCAGCCAGATCACCGGCATCACAACTGGCTCTGTTGTTCAGCAGGGTGGGTCAAATACTGGGTGAGCAGCGGTCATAGGAATAGACAAGCATTTCTGTGGCTGTGATCAAGACTCCAAGACTGTGTTGTCTACCTGATGCCAGGGTCAGGGATGCTTCTCAGCAGGCAATGGACATGGTTTTAATTGTATTTCCATAGGTTCTTACTGGACACTATCATCCAGAATAAATATTACCAAATTATCCAATGGCACTCTGGCTCATACCTAATGTGTACAGTTTAAGAACAAATTTTGGAAGTAATTCTGAGTAGCTTTCTCATTCTTCAGAAAAATTAATAACTATTTTATAACTATATGCTGTTTTAGTTATCTACCACGATGGCTTCTTCAGCTCCTGTTCACACAATTGACCTGTTTGAGAAGGACCATGCTGGGAGGTATCACATTCCTGCTCTGCTCCACTTTCCAAACTCAAACATACTTCTGGCATTTGCTGAGAGGAGAGGCAGCCTCCGTGATGAAGATACCACCGTGTTGTGCATGCGCGAGGGCATGTATGACAACTCTTCAGACACATTTTGGGTAAACTGGCTGTTGAACCCTTAACAGGTCACATTTATGTGATCCGTAAGAATGTCATTTGTTAATGATACTTGACTATTTTGGTTGTATTTCTAAGAAAGCATGAAATAGAAAGATTCTGCCCTTGCTGAGCAAATTATCGATACCAGTACGATCACACTGACTGTATAGATTAGAGTAAAGGTCCAAATCTGCAACCCGCTTAGAATTACTTTCTTTGTAAATAGACCACATGACAAACTTAACAGTGGTCTGGGTACTGCCTTCAATGGCAGATCATAAATAGAGGAACCAGCTCGTCCTGTGAAAACTGGTGCGGTAGGTTCTGTTTCTATTTTACTCACGAATCCTTTGTTTTATGAAAAATAGACACAAAGTGCAGATGCAACTCAGTGGGTCTCAGCATTTCTGGAGAACATGGAAAGGTGATATTTCAGATCAGGTCCCTTCTTCAGGCTAATTGTGGTGAGGGTGTGGAGTGGGGAGAAGGCTGTAAGAGGGGAGGGGCAAGACAAAGCCTGGTGAGTGATATGTGGATGTAGACGAAGGGGGGATTTGATAGACAAATGGTTGGACAAAGGCCAGAGATGAAAAATTAAAAGGTATGAAGTAAGGATAGAAGAGGTGTCAATTGTGAAGCCATAAGAATATAGGTGAAAGGGGGGGGAATGGATGTGAACCCAGGTAGGGCACAGGGAAGGGGGGTGGGGAGGGGGGAGAGTTGCAAGAAAGGGGTTATTTTATGGAGAATTCACTGTTCTTACCGTTAAATTGTAAGCTCCCCAAGCAATATATTATATAGGGAGCGATATATTATATAGGTAACTCCAGTTATGATCCTCCAATTAAGGTTTATAAACTTTATTTCAGGTACTTTTAAACCCTCTGAATACGTTAAGTTGAATGTAAAGTGTTGTATTTAAATGCGCGAAGTATAAAAAATAAAGTGGATGAGTTTGAGGCTGAGTTAGACATTGGCAAGTATGACGTTGTGGGAATTACAGAAACATGGCTACAAGAGGACCAGGGCTGCAAACTGAATATTCAGGGGTACACAACGTATCGAAAAGACAGACAGGTGGGCAGAGGGGGTGGGGTTGCTCTGTTGGTAAGGAATGATATTCACTCCATTGCAAGGGGTGACATAGAATCAGGAGATGTAGAATCAGTATGGATAGAAATGAGAAATTGTAAGGGTAAAAAGACCCTAATGGGAGTTATCTACAGGCCCCCAAACAGTCGCCTTGACATTGGGTGCAAGTTGAATCAAGAGCTAAAATTGGCATGTCGAAAATGTAATGCTACGGTGGTTATGGGAGATTTCAACATGCAGGTAGACTGGAAAAATCAGGTTGGTAATGGACCCCAGGAAAGGGAGTTTGTGGAGTGCCTCCGAGATGGATTCTTAGAACAGCTTGTACTGGAGCCTACCAGGGAGAAGGCAATTCTGGATTTAGTGTTGAGTAATGAACCTGATTTGATAAGGGAACTCAAGGTAAAAGAGCCATTAGGAGGCAGTGATCATAATATGATAAGTTTTAATCTACAAATTGAGAGGGAGATGGGAAACTCAGAAGTGTCAGTATTACAGTATAGCAAAGGGGATTACAGAGGCATGAGGCAGGAGCTGGCCAGATGTGACTGGAAGACGGTGGAACAGCAGGCAAGACGGTGGAACAGCAATGGCAGGTATTCCTTGGAATAATGCAGAAGTTGCAGGATCAATTCATCCCAAAGAGGAGGAAAGATTCTAAGGGGAGTAAGAGGCACCCGTGGCTGACAAGGGAAGTCAAGGACAGCATAAAAATAAAAGAGAATAAGTATAACATAGCAAAGAAGAGCAGGAAGCCAGAGGATTGGGACTCTTTTAAAGAGCAACAGAAGATAACTAAAAAGGCAATACAGGGGGAAAAGATGAGGTACGAAGGTAAGCTGGCCAATAATATAAAGGAGGATAGTAAAAGCTTCTTTAGGTATGTGAAGAGGAAAAAATTGTTAAGGCAAATGTGGGCCCCTTGAAGACAGAAGCAGGGGAATTTATTACGGGGAACAAGGAAATGGCAGACAAATTGAACCGGTACTTTGGATCTGTCTTCACTAAGGAAGGTACAAACAATCTCCCAGATGTTCTAGTGGCCAGAGATCCTAGAGTGACGGAGGAACTGAAGGAAATTCAAATTAGGCAGGAAATGGTGTTGGGTAGACTGATGGGACTGAAGGCTGATAAATCCCCAGGGCCTGATGGTCTGCATCCCAGGGTACTTAAGGTGGCTCTAGAAATCATGGACGCATTGGTGATAATTTTCCAATGTTCTATAGATTCAAGATCAGTTCCTGTGGATTGGAGGGTAGTTAATGTTATCCCACTTTTTAAGAAAGGAGGGAGAGAGAAAACAGGAAATTATAGACCAGTTAGTCTGACATCAGTGGTGGGGAAAATGATGGAGTCAATTATTTAGATTTTTAGATTTAGAGATACAGCGCAGAAAAAGGCCCTTCGGCCCACCAGGTCCGTGCCGCCCAGCGATCCCCGCACATTAATACTATCCTACACCCACTAGGGACAATTTTTACATTTGCCCAGCCAATTAACCTACAAACCTGTACGTCTTTGGAGTGTGGGAGGAAACCGATGATCTCGGAGAAAACCCACGCAGGTCACGGGGAGAACGTACAAACTCCGTACAGTACAGCACCTGTAGTCAGGATCGAACCTGAGTCTCCGGCACTGCATTCGCTGTAAGGCAGCAACTCTACCGCTGCGCCACCGTGCAGCAATGATAAAAGACGAAATTGCGGAGCATTTGGATCGCAGTAACAGGATCGTTCCGAGTCAGCATGGATTTACGAAGGGGAAATCATGCTTGACTAAGCGTCTGGAATTTTTTGAGGATATAACTAGGAAAAAGGACAGGGAGAGTCGGTGGGTGTAGTGTACCTCGACTTTCAGAAAGCCTTTGACAAGGTCCCACGTGGGAGATTAGTGGGCAAAATTAGAGCACATGGTATTGGGGGTAGGGTACTGACATGGATAGAAAATTGGTTTGGCAGACAGAAAGCAGAGTGGGGATAAATTGGTCACTTTCAGAATGGCAGGCAGTGACTAGTGGGGTACCGCAAGGCTCGGTGCTGGGACCGCAGCTATTTACAATATACATTAATGACTTGGATGAAGGGATTAAAAGTAACATTAGCAAATTTGCAGATGACACAAAGCTGGGGGGCAGTGTGAACTGTGAGGAAGATGCTATGAGGTTGCAGGGTGACTTGGACAGGCTGTGTGAGTGGGCGGATGCATGGCAGATGCAGTTTAATGTGGATAAGTGTGAGGTTATCCACTTTGGTGGTAGGAATAGGAAGGCAGATTATTATCTGAATGGTGTCAATTTATGAAAAGGGGACGTACAACGAGATCTGGCTGTCCTAGTGCATCAGTCACTGAAAGGAAGCATGCAGGTACAGCAGGCAGTGAAGAAAGCCAATGGAATGTTGGCCTTCATAACAAGAGGAGTTGAGTATAGAAGCAAAGAGGTCCTTCTACAGTTGTACAGGGCCCTGGTGAGACCGCACCTGGAGTACTGTGTGCAGTTTTGGTCTCCAAATTTGAGGAAGTATATTCTTGCTATTGAGGGCGTGCAGCGTAGGTTTACTAGGTTAATTCCCGGAATGGCGGGACTGTCGTATGTTGAAAGACTGGAGCGACTAGGCTTATATACACTGGAATTTAGGATTGGAGGGGATCTTATTGAAACATATAAGATTATTAAGGGGTTGGACACGTTAGAGGCAGGAAACATGTTCCCAATGTTGGGGGAGTTCAGAACCGGGGTCCACAGTTTAAGAATAAGGGGTAGGCCATTTAGAACAGAGATGAGGAAAAACTTTTTCAGTCAGAGAGTTGTAAATCTGTGGAATTCTCTGCCTCAGAAGGCAGTGGAGGCCAGTTCTCCGAATGCTTTCAAGAGTGAGCTAGATAGAGCTCTTAAGGATAGCGGAGTCAGGGGGTATGGGGAGAAGGCAGGAACGGGGTACTGATTGAGAATGATCAGCCATAATCACATTGAATGGCGGTGCTGGCTCGAAGGGCCGAATGGCCTCCTCCTGCACCTATTGTCTATTGTCTATCCCCACCCCCTGCTGGCTCATATGCTTGATTTGGATACCTGTGTTTCCTCTGTGTCCCGTAGTTCTGCTCTTGCTCCCACTCCTTCCCCACCCCCCCTTCCCCCACCCACCCCAGCCATAACAAGGATAGAGTTCTCCTGGTCTTCATCTTTCACCCAACCGCCTTTGCTGTCAATACATCATTGACCTTCAACATGATCTCATCACCTGTCACATCATTGCTTCCCCACCCCTTTCCTCTTTCCTTCTTTCCTCAGTTACCGCGCCCCCCACAACTCTTTGGTTCACTCATCCCTTCCCACCTAAACCACCCATGGGGAGGTACTTTCCCCTGCAACCACAGGGGATGCAATGTCTGTCGCTACACCTCCTCCCTCACCTCCATCCCAAGCACCTCCTTAAGCATTGACTGTTGCATTTGGTGCTTCCGCCATTACCAGAGTGAGGCCACATGCAAATTGGAGGAAGAGCACTTCATATTCTGCTTAGGCAGCTTACAACCCAACATTTGGAACATTGAATTTTCCAATTTGAAGTTGTATCCCCTCCTATCCCATCTCTCTTTCCTGTACCTCCCGCCCCAGTGCATGCCAATTTCTCCAACTATCCTGCCCCTCTCCCCACTAAGCCAATCTCCTTCCACCCATATCCCTTCCCGTCTTTACATCTCACTCCTCTTCATTCCTTGTGTGACACTCTTTCATCTCCTTTTCATCTCTAACCTTTGTCACCTACTCTGCCCATTCACCTGTATCCACCTATCACTTGCCAAGCTTTATCCTGCCCCACCTCTCGTTTTTCAGCTTTTCCTCCCTATTACAGTCAGGCCGAAGAAGGGTCCCCACCCAAAACATCGCTATTCCATTCCCTCCACGAATGCTGTCTGACCAGCTGAGTTCCTCCAGCACTTTGTGTTTATTCCAATGGACAAACGTTGTATCAACTGTTATGTGCACTAGCATTGCAAAATTCGGTTACTGCAGATTTCACCAAAACAATCTCTGGATCTCAACTTTCTCTAAGTTTGCCTTTTAGTTTGGCCGATTCTTTACCCTCTGTAACATGGTTACACCCACTACCTACATGGGCCTTTACATTTAGTATGCATAAAAATAACTTGCACACGCAGGAGTAGTTCCCTCACTGAACATAAGCAGATATAAGAGTTGGCTATAAACCCCTCGCGACCGCTTCGCCAAGCAGTCAGTTCATTAGACATTTGATCTTTGATCCCAAGCTCTTTCTCCCGCCTGTCCTGTACGCTTTGATCCTCTGGAGTTTGGAAATCTTTCTATTTCATCCTCGAGTGTATTTTAACGGCATCCTCAGCTCTCTGGGTTGAGAATTTCTCTCCGTATCCTATGCTATACTCTCTCCACCATGTAGTACCTTCCGTCCCTTACTCTTTCCCTCTCACAGCTCCGGGTCTCACTCTCCTAAACATGCCAGGTTCCTCTATTCTTCATCCTCTGCCTGGTCCACGCATCAACCAACGGTTCTTCTTGTTGCTGACATCCACACCAAGGATCATAAGCTCGCCTGCCTCCACGACCCTGAATCTGTGTGGGGGTCCCGTTGCTTCCCATCCCCCCAGACCGGGGTCTCTGACACTCCACAAGGGTCCCGCTACTCCCCTTGCCATCTTCAAGCATGGGTCTCTGACATTGAACGGGGTAACCAGTGCTTCCCCACAAAGCTCCAGGCCAGATCCGTGATTCCAAATGGTGGTTCTGCTGCTCTCCCTTGGTACCAATCATGCCACACACCATGCACCACTGATCTCACGTCCTCCCTCCCCCCCACCCCACCCACCCCAACCTAAACATCTTTGAGCCCCTTTGCCCACATCTCAATGTTCTGAGCCTATCATGATGTTGAGCTACTTGTCCATCACCTCCACCTCTGTGCTGGTTTCTTGTGCATGGAGCCCTTACCTCTTTTCCTCCCTCACCCAACCCCCCCCCCCCCTCCACCGATGACCCTATCTCCAATCTCCAATGCTCTCCTTCCTCTTGGATTCACAACTCTTTTTATAGCCTTTACCTTCTCTCAGTCTTTTCATTTCGAATTGCTGATATAGACAATAGACAATAGACAATAGACAATAGGTGCAGGAGTAGGCCATTCAGCCCTTCGAGCCAGCACCGCCATTCAATGCGATCATGGCTGATCACTATCAATCAGTACCCCGTTCCTGCCTTCTCCCCATACCCCCTCACTCCGCTATCCTTAAGAGCTCTATCCAGCTCTCTCTTGAAAGCATCCAACGAACTGGCCTCCACTGCCTTCTGAGGCAGAGAATTCCACACCTTCACCACCCTCTGACTGAAAAAGTTCTTCCTCATCTCCGTTCTAAATGGCCTACCCCTTATTCTCAAACTGTGGCCCCTTGTTCTGGACTCCCCCAACATTGGGAACATGTTATCTGCCTCTAATGTGTCCAATCCCCTAATTATCTTATATGTTTCAATAAGATCCCCCCTCATCCTTCTAAATTCCAGTGTATACAAGCCCAATCGCTCCAGCCTTTCAACATACGACAGTCCCGCCATTCCGGGAATTAATCTAGTGAACCTACGCTGCACGCCCTCCATAGCAAGAATATCCTTCCTCAAATTTGGAGACCAAAACTGCACACAGTACTCCAGGTGCGGTCTCACCAGGGCCCGGTACAACTGTAGAAGGACCTCTTTGCTCCTATACTCAACTCCTCTTGTTACGAAGGCCAACATTACATTGGCTTTCTTCACTGCCTGCTGAACCTGCATGCTTCCTTTCATTGACTGATGCACTAGGACACCCAGATCTCGTTGAACTCCCCCTCCTCCTAACTTGACACCATTCAGATAATAATCTGCCTTTCTATTCTTACTTCCAAAGTGAATAACCTCACACTTATCTACATTAAACTGCATCTGCCATGTATCCGCCCACTCACACAACCTGTCCAGGTCACCCTGCAGCCTTATTGCATCTTCCTCACAATTCACACTACCCCCCAACTTAGTATCATCTGCAAATTTGCTAATGGTACTTTTAATCCCTTCGTCTAAGTCATTAATGTATATCGTAAATAGCTGGGGTCCCAGCACCGAACCTTGCGGTACCCCACTGGTCACTGCCTGCCATTCCGAAAGGGACCCATTTATCCCCACTCTTTGCTTTCTGTCTGTTAACCAATTTTCTATCCATGTCAGTACCCTACCCCCAATACCATGTGCCCTAATTTTGCCCACTAATCTCCTATGTGGGACCTTGTCGAAGGCTTTCTGAAAGTCGAGGTACACCACATCCACTGACTCTCCCTTGTCAATTTTCCTAGTTACATCCTCAAAAAATTCCAGTAGATTTGTCAAGCATGATTTCCCCTTCGTAAATCCATGCTGACTCGGAACGATCCCGTTACTGCTATCCAAATGCTCAGCAATTTCGTCTTTTATAATTGACTCCAGCATTTTCCCCACCACTGATGTCAGACTAACTGGTCTATAATTACCCGTTTTCTCTCTCCCTCCTTTCTTAAAAAGTGGGATAACATTTGCTATTCTCCAATCCACAGGAACTGATCCTGAATCTATAGAACATTGAAAAATGATCTCCAATGCTTCCACTATTTCTAGAGCCACCTCCTTAAGTACTCTGGGATGCCGACCATCAGGCCCTGGGGATTTATCAGCCTTCAGTCCCATCAGTCTACCCAAAACCATTTCCTGCCTAATGTGGATTTCCTTCAGTTCCTCCATCACCCTAGGTTCTCCAGCCCCTAGAACATTTGGGAGATTGTGTGTATCTTCCTCAGTGAAGACAGATCCAAAGTAACGGTTTAACTCGTCTGCCATTTCTTTGTTCCCCATAATAAATTCCCCTGCTTCTGTCTTCAAGGGACCCACATTTGCCTTGACTATTTTTTTCCTCTTCACGTACCTAAAAAAACTTTTGCTATCCTCCTTTATATTATTGGCTAGTTTACCCTCGTACCTCATCTTTTCTCCTCGTATTGCCTTTTTAGTTAACTTTTGTTGCTCTTTAAAAGAGTCCCAATCCTCTGTCTTCCCACTCTTCTTTGCTATGTTATACTTCCTCTCCTTAATTTTTATGCTGTCCCTGACTTCCCTTGTCAGCCACAGGTGTCTCTTACTCCCCTTAGAGTTTTTCCACCTCTTTGGAATAAATTGATCCTGCAACCTCTGCATTATTCCCAGGAATACCTGCCATTGCTGTTCTACCGTCTTCCCTGCTAGGGCCTCCTTCCAATCAATTTTGGCCAGCTCCCGCCTCATGCCTCTGTAATCCCCTTTGCTATACTGTAATACCGACACTTCCGATTTTCCCTTCTGCCTTTCCATTTGCAGAGTAAAACTTATCATGTTGTGATCACTGCCTCCTAATGGCTCTTTTACCTCTAGTCCCCTTATCAGATCAGGATCATTACACAACACTAAATCCAGAATTGCCTTCTCCCTGGTAGGCTCCAGTACAAGCTGTTCTAAGAATCCATCTCGAAGGCACTCTACAAACTCTCTTTCCTGGGGTCCATTTCCAACCTGATTTTCCCAGTCTACCTGCATGTTGAAATCTCCCATAACCACCGTAGCATTACATTTTTGACACGCCAATTTTATCTCCTGATTTAACTTGCACCCTAAGTCGAGGCTACTGTTTGGGGGCCTATAGATAACTCCCATTAGGGTCTTTTTACCCTTACAATTTCTCATTTCTATCCATACTGATTCAACATCTCCTGATTCTATGTCACCCCTTGCAAGGGAATGAATATCATTCCTTACCATCAGAGCAACCCCACCCCCTCTGCCCACCTGTCTGTCTTTTCTATACGTTGTGTACCCCTGAATATTCAGTTCCCAGCCCTGGTCCTCTTGTAGCCATGTCTCAGTGATCCCTACAACATCATACTTGCCCATGACTAACTGAGCCTCAAGCTCATCCACTTTATTTTTTATACTACGCGCATTTAAGTACAACACTTTAACTTCTGTACTAAGATCTGTATATGATCTTGTTCAGCCTGACCTCTCCACTCCACTCGCCCACTCTCACCTCACATCCTCCGAATGTGAAGCCTGCCACTTACTCTACACGTCCCAACCTCATGATGTATCCTGCAGACAAAGGTGGTGCTGTTGTGGTCTGGCAAACTGACCTCCACCTAGCAGAGGTGGACCTCCTTAATTGCCTCCTCACACCTCCCCCTGACCATGGCCCCAACAACCATCATCAGGCTACTGTCTCCCACACCATCACAGTTCTTATCCCTTTAGCAGATCTTCCCTGCACAGCATCCATTGTGATAGTTTCCTAAACCCACACTGCCCGTTTCCATCTCCTACTCAAAATTCACAAACAGAATGATGTTTGAACATGATCCAACAACCGACCACCCCTAACATAGCTGCTAAGGAGTTCCACCAACTCTGTGCTATTGAACCCTAGCAAAACTCATGTTGTTCTTTGCAGGACAAAAGGAGGGAAATGTGGAAGCTTCAGTAGGACAGGGGTTAAGATAGCTTTACAGCACAAGGACCTTTGGATATCCATTGACGTGCAGCACAAGGTTCTTGACGTAAAGTCAACCTTTGACGTACAGCTAGCTATAAGATAGAGCATAAGGTTCATGATAGTCATCCTTATTAAAATTGAATACAGATAAAGGATTGAATAACATGTAATTTTTTATTCGTATTAGTGTTATTGTATTTGTATTGGTGTTTTCGAGAATATATTGTGTTCCAATTAGAGAGTGCACCTGATTTCAAGGATCAAAATCTGTATTAAAGCTGACAGTTCCAAGTAGAATTTCAGAGTAGTAACTGGGACTTTGCTGCACTACTTGTGCACAAGTAAATAAAGTGCGTGTGGAAATGAGTGGAAGTTGTCAGAGTCCAGTTTATTGTTGACCACACCCTGGTAGGCTCATTTTATCTGCCTGCTCTTGCCCACTGATCTTACCTCCTCATAACGCCACTCTAACATCTTGCAATTCTCCAACCCTACTGCCACCTCTTGAATATTTGGTCTCAATACATTTCTATTCCCCATCAGGAAGGCCTTAGGACTCTCCATTTACTTCCAGAGTACAAATCGCGCCATTTCTCCTGGTAACACTCTCCTACGCCCAGCAGAAATTGTTCTTACCTTGAACACTATTTTGATTCCTCTCGCTTTCTACAAATCAAAGGGCACTCACGTGGGCCCCAGCTACACCTGCTTCTTCCGTTGTCTACATGGGGCAGTCTTTGTTCCAAACCTAATCTGGTTCTACTTCCCTACTCTTTCTCCACTACACTGACGACTGCATGGGTGCTAGTAGTCCTGATAAAGAGTTCTCAACCCAATACATCGACAGCCTGCTTCCCTCCATAGATACTGCCTGACCCACTGAGTTCCCCCAGCAGCTTGTGTTTTGCATAGATTTATATAGAAGGTCGAGCTCCAAGGGCCAACTGACTCTTTCCATTCATAATTTACTTCATTTAAAGAGAATGGAATATGCCAATGAATTTTCGAATGTCAAAATTGTTACGATTCTGTTTTATGTGACACTCTCTTGGTCTCATTTTCTCAGTGGGAGGACATAAAAACTATACAATCTGCACAAAAGATGGGGTGCCGATCCACGAATCCCTGTCTGGTCTATGAGAAAGATATGGACATTGTCTTTCTCTTCTTCATTGCAGTCGATCGATTGAAGACTGAACAAGATCAAATCATCAGTAGAAAAAATGCTGCACGACTTTGTTATGTTACCAGTGACGACCAAGGGCAGAACTGGAGTGCAACAAATGATGTAACAGAGTCTGTCATAGGTGACACCATCAATAAGTGGGCAACATTTGCCTTGGGTCCCGGCCACGGCATTCAGCTAAATAATGGCCGTCTTATTATCCCTGCCAGTGCTCACGAGATAGAGTCAAATAACCAAGTCAGGGAACGTGCTTTCACTTTCTTTAGTGATAATCACGGAGAGTCCTGGCAGTTTGGGTCCTTTGTTTTCGGGGAGGAGTGTGGGGAATGCCAGGTGGCACTGGTGTACCAATTTAAAGTATCTAGTTGCATATGCTGCAAAGTTGGCAATTCTAAGCAGGCTTTAATCTATTGCAATGCCCGGAGCAATAAGGGTGGTGTGAAACAGTGTCGTGTGGAGGTTTTCAGTCGGGATGGTGGAAGGACCTTCACAGAAGGGAAACTGGTGAAACAGCTGGTTGAACCTCCAGGAGGTTGTCATGGCAGTGTCATCAGTTTTCCTTCCTCGGCAATTTCACACGTCAAAAATTACCCCAAACTTGAGAAGCATTACACTCAAAAGAAGGGTGATAGCTCAGAGTTTGACGTTATACTGTTCTCGCACACCACCAACTCCAAGTCACGGAAAGATTTAGGAATATACCTTACTACATGTTCTGGTAGACCTCATACTTGGACAAATCCTTGGGTCATTAGTGCTGGAGAATGCGGCTACTCGGAACTGGTATTTATTAACCTTCCTAAGGAAAGACACCCAATTGTTGCTTGTTTGTTTGAACGTGGGTCCTTAAATGAAAATATTTCATTTTGTGTTTTGCAAATTTTTGATATTATTGAGAACACTGTAAAGAAAATGCACTGATAAGGGGAACACAGATGCAGACAGTCATAATTTGAAATGATTTTTTTCTGCTTCAAAGACAGTATATTGGACATATGTAAAAGTCATGTTACTTGTTAACTGTATCAAAAAAACTTAGTAATATGTGTTAATGCAAAGATTTGTTTTCTCAGTCATTTCCTCTAACCCATTATTGTGTTTTGTATCATGGCAGGTGACCATTATTCTGTAGGATTTACTTCATACATGCTTCTGGAGAATTTAGAGAAACGTTTTTCATTATTATTTTGATTTTATTGTCATTTGCTGAGACTATGGGGCTGATCTTCTGCTGCCCATAGATCATTGGCCGCCTGATTTGGGGCCATGCTGTTCCTTCCAATGCTGTGCTTGGAGCAGTGTCTGTTTGCTGTTGGTTCCCTGCCCATCGGCTTGGTGTGGGGCAGTGTAGGGGGCTTCTCAGTTCGAGCTGGTCACACTCACAGAATTGTTGGTGACTCCCACCCCAGACTCATCGGCTGTCAGCTCTGTCACTGTTGTTCAATATTTGTCAACATCTTTGATTGGAAACATTTTAGATTTACTTGAACATTAATGAAATAGTTAAATGAAATAAACACCTTTGTCATTCAGTTTCAACGTGTTTTTTTCCTGAATCGAACTGCTGGTTTTGAAAATCATTGTTATCATTTTGACCTGTATCGATCTGACACTCCCTCTGTTCCCTCCCCCACCCCCTGCAACTTAAAATATGTATGTTCCGTTGTGGGGTGAGGGGTTTTTGCACAAAAAGACCAACTGCTGTTTCCTACAATGCCCCTGCCTAATTTGCTGAGTAATTCCAGCAATTCCTATTTTTGTTTCAAATTTCCAACATTTATGATCTTTTCTGCTCCAATAAGTTCAACTTACTTAAAGTGAAAGTCATCTGGAAATTCAGATTTACCCTTTGTGGCATCGGGGAATGACACCAGGTTTGGCAGTGACCACATTGACACTCGCGATAGGGTGAACCTGCGTGATTTATTTTATTTACACTGGTAAGAAAGTCCAAGACCGCCCGGGGATGCTGTCTGTTGTCATCGGAGCACATGTGGAATGACGCTGCAGATCGCAGGGCTGTCCCAGCAGATTAGTCCTGGTCTTTGAAGGGGGAGGGGTGGCAGTCTCAGGCTTCTTCCTGCAGTTCACCCTTGTCTCCTGACAAGCTTGAAGAGGCGATGCTGGCCGTCTCTGGATTATCCTGGCAGCCAGTCTTTGCCTTTGTGTGTGTGTGGGTGCTGGCCCTCATTGTCTGTGGATAGGAAGAGGTTCTGGCATCTCAGGCCTGCCCCGGCTACTCAGACAGCCTCAAGTAGAGGCTAGGGCTCCTGGTAGTCCACCCTGATCACACAGTGGTCTCAGGTGTTACAGTGGCTCAATCTTCCTCGAACCTGCAACGGGAACACAACTAGGAGGGAGGCATCCCACTTTGTCTTCAGTCTTCTCTCATCTTCTCCCAGTCTGTCTAGAATCTCTGGGTTTTATAGGGAGTAGGCTGACAAGGTTCAAGTGTCCAACCAATATTGGCTAATTGGATGCAGCTGTTACCAATAACAGGTCCAAAGAAGGGTCTCGACCTGAAATGTCACCTATTCCTTTTCTCCAGAGATGCTGTCTGACCCACTGAGTTACTCCAGCTTTCTGTGTCTTTGCTGGGATTCAGCCTGTCCTTGGTCAATCAGCCAGTGGTAGGGATCAGTGCAACATCCGAAGGAGAGAATGAAGAGGCGTTGTGTTCGAAATTATTACCCAATCTGGATTTGGTTTCTGTAAAGTTGTGGATGCCCTACTCTGAGTGCTAAATGCAGCACACTAAATTCAAAGAATTACAAGTGAATCATTGCTTCACCTGGAAGTATTCAGTTCCCTCAAATTGTGCTGATGATCAAACCACAAATTCTAAATTTTCTACAGCAACTGAAAGTGTATTCATGATGATATCGAAATTATCACCTCAATCTTAAAGCTCATAGATTCTGTGCTTGCTGCATGTACGATGATACTATTGGTGTAATTACTATTAATCCACTACGTTTAACTACAGCAATTAATAATAGTACACTGACTTTCTCTTTATTGCTCTTGATATAAAACAGGATTAAGACCATTTGAATTTAATAGCCCTCATCAAAGTCCAATATTTTATACATCTTTCCTCACTTTACACTGTTTTCCCTCCCACAATGTGTGCCGGATTACTTGAAGACCATTCAGTTATTTCGGTATTTTAGCCTGAAGTGCAGGTTCAAGCAAATCAATATCATACCCAAATTTGTTAACATATTCTTCAATATTCAAATTGGACTGTTTATTGGATACATCAGTCCCTGTGTCAATACATTGGAGTTTTGGGAGGGTAGGAAGCCATGTTCTATTAATACAGCAAGAGTCTGCTCAATCCATAAGGTTTGCTGTATAATTCGAATGTCAAATTATTTCCATAAATTACTTCACAATACATTCTATTTCTCCTTGTGAAAAGTAGAGGTTGAAAATATCCCCAAAAACTCCAGCCAGTTAGTCTGCACAGGTTTTAAGAACACGACCAGGTATGCCATCAGGTTCAGATGCTTTCCCAGGGTTCACCCTCCCTGAAGGATCTTCTGATGTTGGCCTCTGTGACTGTGACTGTGACTATAATCAGGATGTATGGGGGCTCGGGAAGGCACATCAGTGTTCTCCGTATCAGAAGTGTGTATAGAACGCATTGAGCTCGTCAGGGAGTGATGCTGAATTGTCGCTTGAGCTGCCTTGTAGGAAGTGATGGCATTCAAGCCCTGCCACAGTTGCTGATCTAAGGGCTGCAAAAGGTTCTCCCCATAGCCTCAGCAAATGAAAATAACAAAATACATTTGTCTATCAATTGTCCAGAAGCATATATGAAATCAATCCCTCAAAATAATGGCCATCTGCCACAATGAAAACCTGTGACTAATATTAAATAAAGTACCCCTTGGGGACCTCTTTAAAACAGAATTCCGTTATAGCGATGGGAGCGCCCCACAGTAATCGGGCACCACTGCCCCTTTCAGAACACAGGCTAATTACGCTGTGCTGGTCATTGAAATTAACAAGCAATTGCTTTGATCGTCATTTGTGCAATGATGAAGGTATAACTCAGCAGGTGCTGGAATAACTCAGCAGGTTCAGGCATCTCTGGAGAGCATGGATAGGTAAAGTTTCGATCGAGACCTACCGCTGGATCGTACCGTGCACCCGACTGCCACGAGACCCACAGTGGCGCCGGAAGACTCAGCACCAGCGTTCACTGCCTCCCCAGTCTCTCGGAGGCTGGGACCGCTGACCCGCCGCTTCCAGACCAGTCCAACTGACATTCACCACCAGGCCGGGCCACAACCAATGACTCCGCTGATCCTCGCTTCTCCCCCAGCCATCAGCAATCCAGGGTTGTCAACTCACCAAGATTCCAGGCCCAGATAC
Organism: Rhinoraja longicauda; assembly: GCF_053455715.1. Classification (NCBI taxonomy): domain Eukaryota; kingdom Metazoa; phylum Chordata; class Chondrichthyes; order Rajiformes; family Arhynchobatidae; genus Rhinoraja; species Rhinoraja longicauda. Next base: position 41,214,632 of record NC_135955.1, on the reverse strand, counting down.
AGATTGAAAGTCTGAAGAAAGGTGTTGACCCATAATCGTCACCGATCCATGTTCTCTAGAATGCTGCCTGACGTGACAAACTATCAGTATTTTGTGTCTTAACCAACATCTGCAGTTCCTTGTTTCTACTACTTATACAATGTAGATCCCCTCATCCTACTAAACTCCAGCGAGTACAGGTCCAGAGCAGTCAAACAGAGCTACAGTCTATTATAAACAGGGTTTAACTGAAAAAAAAAATCTCTTTAATCATTTCACAGCTTGTTGGCAATGATTTAATACAATATAATTTGCACGGTTACACGATACAACTTTTGTGCAGCGATTGTCTACATTAAAGCATATTACAAAGTTCCTTTGACACAGTTAACAAGTAACATGACTTATATAAATGCTCAATATACCATTTTTGAAGCAGAATAACGTATCTTCAACTTATGACTGTCTGCACCTGGTTCTCATTTTCTTTACTGTGTTCTCGATAATATCATCAATTAATAAAACACAAAATGACATTTTTTCATTTACAGAACAACATTCATAGAAACAAGTAATAATAGGATTTTCTTTCCCAAGTTCAATAAATGCCAGTTCCGAGTAGCCGCATACACCAGCACTAATGACCCAAGATTCAGTCCAAGTATGACGACTGCCACAATAAGTAGCAAGGCAAATACCTAAATCCTTCCGTGAATTGGTGTTTGTGGTGTGCAAGAACAGTATAATGTCAAACTCTGAGCTATCACCCTTCTTTTGAATGTGATGCTTCTCAGGTTTGGGGTATTTTTTGACGTGTGAAATTGCTGAGGCAGAAAAACTGATGACACTGCCATGACAACCTCATGGAGGTTTCACCAGTTTCCCTTCTGTGAAGGTTTTTCCACCATCCCGACTGAAAGCCACCACACGACACTGTTTCTCACCATGCATATTGCTCCGGGCATTGCAATAGATTAAAGCTTATTCACTGAATGCATAGGCTTCATCCAGCAACACTATCTGATATTCCCCACGCTCCTCCCGTGAAACACAGGACCCAAACTACCAGGAGATTCCGTGATCGTTTGTTTTTCACTCATGGTCTTTTTGTTCAAAAACCTTTCACCCCACAACGGAACTCACGCATGTTTTAAGTTGCAGAGACTGGGGGGGGGGGGGGGGGGGACGGGACAGAAGGAGAGTCAGTTAGGGTACAGGTCAAAATGATAACAATGATTTTCAAAACCAGCAGTTCGATTCAGAAAAAATATATGTTGAAACAGAATGACAAAGGTGTTTATTTAATTGAACTATTTCATTAATTCTCAAGTAAATCTTAAATGTTTCCAATCAAAGATGTTGACAAATATTGAACAACAGTGACAGAGCTGACAGCCGGTGAGTCTGGGGTGGGAGTCACCAACAATTCTGTGAGTGTGACCAGCTCGACCTGAGAAGCCCCCTACACTGCCCCACACCAAGCCAATGGGCAGGGAACCAACAGCAAACAGACACTGCACCGAGCACAGCATTGGAAGGAACAGCATGGCCCCAAATCAGGTGGCCAATGATCTATGGGCAGCAGAAGATCAGCCCCATAGTCTCAGCAAATGACAAGAAAATCAAAATAACAATGAAAAACGTTTCTCTAAATTCCCCAGAAGCATGTATGAAGTAAATCCTACAGAATAGTGGTCACCTGCCATGATACAAAACACAATAATGGGTTAGAGGAAATGACTGAGGAAACAAATCTTTGCATTAACACTTATGACTAATTTTTTTAAATATAGAAAATAGGTGCAGGAGGAGGCCATTCGGCCCTTCGAGTTAGCACCGCCATATAGTTAACATGCAACATGACTTTTACATATGCTCAATATACTGTCTGAAGCTTAAAAAATCATTTCAAATTATGACTTTGCATCTGTGTTCTCCTTATCAGAGCATTTCTCTACAGTGTTCTTAATAATATCACAAATTTGCAAAACACAAAATGAAATATGTTCATTTATGGACCCACGTTCAAACAAACAAGCAACAATTGGGTGTCTTTCCTCAGGAAGGTTAATAAATACCAGTTCCGAGTAGCCGCATTCTTCAGCACTAATGACCCAAGGATTTGTCCAAGTATGAGGTCTACCAGAACAAGTAGTGAGGTATATTCCTAAATCTTTCCGTGACTTGGAATTGGTGGTGTGCGAGAACAGTATAATGTCAAACTCTGAGCTATCACCTTTTTGAATGTAATGCTTCTCAAGTTTGGGATAATTTTGGACGTGTGAAATTGCTGAGGAAGGAAAACTGATGACACTGCCATGACAACCGCCTGGAGGTTCAACCAGCTGTTTCACCAGTTTCCCTTCTGTGAAAGTCCTTCCACCATCCCGACTGAAAACCTCCACACGACACTGTTTCTCACCAACCTTATTGCTCCGGGCATTGCAATAGATTAAATCCTGCTTAGAATTGCCAAATTCGCAGCATATGCAACTGGATACATTACATTGGTGCACCAGCGTCACCACCTGACATTCCCCACACTCCTCCCCGCAAACAAAGGACCCAACGTGCCAGGTCTTTCCGTGATCATCACTAAAGAAAGTGAAAGCACGTACCCTGACATTATCTGATTGTATCTCATGAGCACTAGCAGGGATAATAAGACGGCCATTACTTAGCTGAATGCCATGGCCAGGACCAAGGGCAAATGTTGCCCACTTATTGACGGTGGCACCTATGACAGAGTCTGTTAGATCTTCAGGTTCACTCCAGTTCTGCCCCTGGTCCTTACTGGTAACATAACAAAGTCGTGCAGCGTTTTTTTTATCGTGGATTTGTTGTTGCTCAGACTTCGATTGATCGACTGCAATGAAGAAGAGAAAGACAGTTTCCGTATCTCTCTCATAGACGGGACAAGGATTCATGGATCGGCACCCGTCCTTTTTTGCAGATTGGATAGGTTTTGCATTCTCCCACTGAGAAAAGGAGAGCAAGAATTAGAAGGAACAGAACTGTAGCAATTTTGACATTCAAAAATTCCTTGGCATATTCCACTTCCTTTAAATGGAATTATAAATAGGGAGATCAATGGCCTATGGAACTCACTCTTCAGTAGAAATCTCTGATTCGCTATTTCAATCAACTGACTCTAGAACGGCTGCAGTTTTTGCCAGCATTCCCTAAAATCCATTGTGGAAATTAATCACTCCACATCATCTGTCACTTCAGAAATAAATCTACCTTTCACCAGTTTCTCACTCTGCTGTCATAATGCAAAATGAAGTAATCCTCTATATTCGACTGGAACAATTTTGCATAGTCTCTGCCTTCTCTTCAAAGCAGATTTTTTTTAGTTTATTCTAACCCTATCCTCAAACTTCAGTCCACCTGAGACCAGGTCACGTTTTTTTATTTTTAAAATATTTATTTTTATTGAAGGAAAGATACAATACAAATGACGCAATGCATTACATTCCCCCCATTTTGTTTTTTATATATAACAACAAAAATAACCCTCACCCACCATCCCTGGACACCCCTTTGCAGCTGATGTGTTCACAATACATCATCTCACAAATACAAACGCACAATTTGACAGCAAAACCTCTACATTCTTCCAAGGCACAGGCCCATACACATCTACAACATGTCAGATGGTTCAGGATACACTCATTCATTATGCATCAGCCATCCTGTGAGGTAATCGGCACTTGTGTAAACAAAAATAAGTAAATAAAAGTAAAACATAATTAAAGGCAGATCCCCAACTACAATCAAGTGCCCTCAGTCAGTGGGTAGTTTTAGACTCTCAAAGTATGACAGAAAAGGTTCCCATTTTGAATAAAACAGGTCACGTTTAACCCTTTTTCTATATCTCTTTCAATGTTTGCGTATTTCCTTAGTGATTCAGTGAAAGCAAATAACAATGGCTGATAAAAGCCAGGCTTTGTCGCATTTCTACTTCAGGTCCCGATCTGAAACGTCACCTCTCCATGAAATCCAGAGATGTTGTCTTTCTCCAGTGGTCTGGCCTTGTGGCTGGTAATATACTAACTCACAATTCTTCACTGGTTGTGGCATAGGTGGCAAAGCCAGCAATTATTGTTCATCCTAACTGCTTTTGTGATGATTGGGTGAGCCATTTTCTTTGACTGCAGAAGCCCATGGGTTAAATGAACATTCAATTCTCCAGTTTTTGGTAGCACCCGTATTCCTCTACACCCTGAGTGTACACTCATTTCTCCCATTATCACGCCCACTATCCTCTGGTCCACTTCCCTCCATCTGGCTTTATATTTCACTCCCCTTCTCTCCTTATATGACACTGTTTTGTCTCTGGTCTCTTTTGTTTGTCGACTTTTGTCACCTATTTGTTTCCTTTTCAACTTTAGTGCTTGTCCACCACCTGCCAATGAAAACCTCCTCACTTCTATCCACTCATCAAAGCCAGGCTTTGACGCATTCCTACTTCTTTTCCAGCTTCTTACCTACTACAATCAGTCTGAAGAAGGGTCCCGATCTGAAATGTCACCTATCCATGAAATCCAGAGATGTTGCTTGACCTACTGAGTTATTTCAGCACTTTGTGTTTAACTCAAGAAACCAGCACATGCAGTTGCTTGTGTCTTCATGGGTTGCAGGCTTCCCATAATGTTGTTTGGATGGCTTAGCTCTAATAAGCTTGCAGATACTTGTTGGAGCTGTGACTGAGAAATAGGAGTAAGCCATTCAGCCCTTCAAGTTCTCCCCACCATTTAATGGGAATGGCAGATTCTGTGTGTTCTCTGTAATTAAATCAGGTTTCTTGAAAGTCATTGGAGGAAAGTAGAGAACTATCTATCTGATTTGCCTTCTAGATGGTGAAGGCCTTTGGGGAAATATGGGGGATAATCACCTGCCACAGAAAACCCAGTCACTGAACTATTCCTATAGCTACTGCATTTGTGGAACGGTCCAAATCAGTTTTGGATGAAATAGTTCTCCTCAAGCACGTTAATACTTTGAGATTTGACAATAGTAACCTATTAAATATTAGGGGGTGATAGTTTTCTCTTTTGAGATGATCAATACCTGGCAAATGTAAGGCTGAAAAGATTAACTGAGAAGGTGGATAGAATCAATTTATTATGATTGTAGGGTTCAGTAGCCCCTAAAATAAGATTTATGAAATCAAAAAAGTTTGTCAGGATAAACAAAACAGAATCTATTGCCACCTGTCTCCCATGGTAAGCGGTCCACTATGTTATATTTATGATTTGCCACTCGGGACAGTTGGCAATCTAGTTCCAAGATTATCATGTGGTACATGCTTTGGTGATTACAAAGTAAGTGATTCTGAGCGAGTTGCACATTTAGATCTTTACTATAATCCTTACAGTCATGGAGACTTTACTTGTATCAACAATTTCCTCAGCAAGGGCAAAAGCTTACAATATGATTCACTCTTAAGAACACCACCCACATAGTTAAGGATCATGTACACATGACATTCTTATGGATCACAAAAATGCTACCCATTAAGTTTCCACTGTTAGCTTACTTGAAAATCCTTTGAAGATTTGTCATATGTGCCTCTGCACAGGTAAAGTAGTTCAGCATCTTCATCTTTGGAGCCACGTCTCCTCTCCGCAAATGCCAAAAGTATATTTGAGTTTGGAATGTGCAGCAGTGCAGGAATTCGGTATCCTCCACCGTTATCTTTCTGAAACAGGTCAGTCATGTGAACAGAATCCATCCTGGTGGAAAACTAGGACAATGTATATTTACAAAGAAAGTATTAACATCTCTGCCAAATGAGAAAGCTATTCAGAATTATATTTGAAACTTGTTCCTCAACTATAGTATTTAAATCTGACATTTCTTATTGGATGGCCAGATGGTGCTGGCCATCTCTTTGGATCTTGGGCAGGATGAAAGGTCAGGATGAAAGGTCAGGATGAAAGGTCAGGATGAAAGGTCAGGATGGTGCACTGTGGCTGGACTCAGTACTATACCCCAGGGTGGAGTGGTGACCCAGAGAGGGAAGGGCCCAGTCTGTTGAATGCCTGGCTCTTGTTCTCCAATTTAAATTACATTTTAATTATTTAAATGTATTTGAATTGTTGACATGTCTGAGACATTTCAAAACACTCTAGCCCCTGGCACACTCTCCTATCTCAGCCCTGCATTACACTTTGCTCACTGTGTCTGCTCTCGCCCACCCTTCCTTAATTCAATCTACCCAACCCTGTCTTTGCTCTCTCCTCCCCTGTCTTTGTTCTCTCTGCCCTACTCCATCCTTCCCTCATTCTATCTGCCTTATCCTGTCTTTGCTGTCTATGCCCTCCTCTGCTATATCCTTGCCCTCCCTCAGCCCTTTCCAGCTCTCTCCAAGCTCTTTACACCTTGCAATGACCTTGTTCTCTATACTCTATCCAGCCCTGCACCTGTTCTCTCTGCCCTACCCTGCCCATTATCTATTGAACCTTGCCCGGTGGATTACATTTTACCAGAGCAGCGCTTCTCAGAATTATTTTTAAAGGTTTACAGAAACTAAGGGACATGACAGCTTTTGTATATTAACATTCTTGACTCTTAACTAACTGCACCTTCAGCCACCTTGTAAATAATTCTAAGCCTTATTCTGGACATAACCCACACTGGTGTCAGACCCCAGTTTGATCTGTTTTGTCTGTTGTTTCTTTTCAATTTGCCCAAGTCTGGCCAAGATAACAATTTGTCCAGCTGTTATCAGGCAACCAAATCATTCTACCACAACCCAGAGAGCAGTGCTGTACTATCAACCTCTTGATGACCCCCAGACTATCCTTGATCAGACCCCAACAGCTGCTGTCGACATTCTACCGCTGCACTATAGAGAGCATCCTAACACATGGCATCCCTGTGTGGTACCTCAGCTGCACGGAGGCAGAAAGGAAAGCTCTTCAGCTGGTAGTCCATAGAGCTCAGAGGACCATCGGAACACAGCTACCAGCCTTGGAGGGCATCTACAACACAGGATGCCTCAGAAAAGCCACCAGCATCCACAAAGACTCTTCACACCCCTGCAACAGTCTGTTCGAACTCCTTCCATCGGGCAGACGATACAAGGCCGCCTACACCCGCACCTCCAGACTCAGGAACAGCTTCATCCGCAGGGCCATAGCTGCTATGAACCGGTCCTGCTGAGCCGGATGGTCAAAACGCACAGTGATCCGGCACAGATCTACTTGCACTTTATTCTGTCTCAAAACTGTTACAATTTGTTTCGTTGGGTTGTTGTTGTTTAAATTAATACTGACTAGCTAATTAAATTATTGCATCGTATGGGAGGCGCATTCCCAATCTCGTTGTACCCCTGAACAATGACAATAAAGATATATTGTATTGTATTGTATTTTGCTGGCTTTACCTTGCACAAAACGTTATTCCCTTATCATGTGTCTATACATTGTAAATGGATCGATTGTAATCATGTATTGTCTTTCTGTTGACTGGTTAGCATGCAACAAAAGCTTTTCACTGTACCTTGGAACACATGACAACAAACAAAACTAAGTCCCTCACTTTTCATGCATCAAACCACATCCATGACAGTTAATTGATGGAATCCCTCCCTTTGTTCAGATCATTCCTTAAGAGAACAGAATTAGTTTAATTGCTCCTCTCTCATAAAGTAAACAGTAATATAAATGAGAAAAAAAGTTTGGTGTGTGTATATATTCACATACTCACATATATACCGATTATATATATAAACATAGCACAAAAAGTAAGGAAATTTGTGTTTGGTAGATTATTTCTTTGTTGTAACAATGCTTCTTGACAATAAATCTTATACCGTTGGAAAGCCTGTTTATTTCCCTTTTAAATGGTGCCACATTTGTAAGGAACATGCATTTGTGGGATGAGCAGCAGAGCTGAGTATGTGGGTTGTGCCCATGAAAAATCTGCCAAATCTTCTCTGCCAATGCCAAACAGCTTATTCTGCCATTGACTCTTGTTCGGTGTTGTTTGGTGGATTGGATGATTGAAGTCTGAAGAAACAAGACATATTGGCAATTTAACAATTTATTCATTTAATAAACAGGAGCCTCAGTAGCGTGTGGAAGAACCATACACAGCCACAATAGCCTGGCACCTCCTCCTCATGCTGGTCACCAGCCTGGTCACACACTGTTGTGGGATGGCATCCCATTCTTCAACCAGCATTTGTCGCAAGTCAGCCAATGTGGTTGTGTTGGTCACTCTGGCACGAACAGCACGCCCAAGCTGATCCCACAAGTGTTCAATGGGGTTGAGGTCAGGACTGCTGGCAGGCCATTCCATCCTCTCCACTCCCAAATTCTGGAGGTAGTCTCTGAGAAACCCTGCTCTGTGGGGGCGAGCATTGTCATCTTGGAGGATAGAGTTCGGTCCCAGACTGTGGAGATTTGGGATTGCCACTGGTTGCAGAATCTCATCTCGATATCTCTCTGCATTGAGATTGCCTCCAATGATGACAAGCCTCGTTTTTCCAGTGAGGGAGATGCCGCCCCACACCATCACACTGCCTCACCAAAAGATGTTACTCTATCGGTGCAGCAATCAGCATAGCGTTCTCCGCGTCTTCTCCACACTTTGACCCTATGATCCAACTGCCGTAGGCAGAATCTGGACTCATCGCTGAACATAACGTTCCTCCACATGTTCAGGTTCCAGTGCACGTGTTGCCGACACCAGCGCAAACGGGCCTGACGGTGAAGGGCAGTCATGGCAGGCCTCCTGGCAGCCCTATGAGATCGGCGATCGGCTGCGTGCAGTCTGTTCCGAATTGTCTGGGCAGAGAGCCGACGGCCATATCGTCCTGCAAACCTTGACTGCAAATCTGTAGAAGACAGCCTACAGTTCCTAAGTGCTGACAGGGTGAGGAAACGGTCGTCTTCGGGTGTCGTCTTCTTGGGACGCCCACTTCGCGGCCTGTCTCTGACATCCCCCGTTATATGGAACTTGGCCTTCAGTTTGGAGATGGTACTAGGGCTCACTCCAAATAATGCCGCAACTTGGTTTTGCGGAACATCAGCTTGAAGTTGCCCTATCGCACGGGCCCTATCCAGATCAGTCAAACGTGGCATGCCGATTCTTGGAGCAGACACCTACTGACCACTGTAGCAGTGCCCATGCTCACAGATGCTGCCAATCAGGTGCCAATCAGGCACCTGATTGTCAGCACCTGGGGGTACCAGAAGCTCAAAACAAGAGTCAATAGCAACAGCAGAATAAGCTGTTTGGCATTGGCGGCGCTGCCATAGCAGCTGCGGCTTACCTGCGGTCCATTTGTCTTTGTGTTTTTGTTCTTTTTTTGTCTTAATTGTAGTTGTGATGTCGTGTTTTTGTGTTTGTGTACTGTGTGTGTATGTGGGGGGGAGGGGGGGAACTGTAAAATTGTAAATATGTGTCCCTTCCGAACGGAGACCCGACCTTTGTTTTCTGGGCGTTGTCTCCGTTCCTGCTGCGGCCTACCATCGGCCCAACTCCTGGAGCTGGCGGCCTCCAGGGCTCTGGTTCGCTGAGCCCGTGGACCGGACTCACCATCAGCGGAGCTGGCCGTCTTCGGAGGCTGCGAGAGCGGCTGCGACTCGCCTTAGGCTCGGGCTGCGTGGATGCCGACATCGGGAGCTCCGGCAGCGGCAGCGTGTTCGCCCGCCCCGGATCACGGGGCTTGGGCCGCGGACATTTCACTGTCCGGCGCGGCCTAAAATATGCCGCGGGATTTTTCTCTGCTGGACGGGGGCTTCAATGTCGGGAGCCACGACTGCCCCGACGTGCAGCAACAGCAGCAGCGTGTTCGCCCGCCCCGGATCGGACTTATCATCGGCGGAGCCGGCCGTCTTCGGAGGCTGCGGGAGCGGCTGCGACTCGCCTTAGGCTCGGGCCGCTGCGGACCGTCCGGCGCGGCCTCCAACCACAACAACCTGGCCGCGGGAGAAGACGGCAGGAGAAGGGAAAGACATTGTGGCCTTCCATCACAGTGAGGAGAGGACTGGAGGAGACTCATTGTGATGGATGTTTCTTTGATGGATGTTTCTTTTTTTGTGTGTTTTTGGGGTTGTGTAATTTTAATGCCTATTTAATGCTTTTATTGTTGGACTGTGGGTGACTGAATTTCGTCCAATATTGGATGACAAATAAAGCTATCTTGAATCTTGAATCCTTCCCCCCCCCCCCCCCCTTCCTTCCCCTTCTCCCCCCCCCCTTTCCTCTCCCCTTCTCCCCTCCCCCCCCCCTTTCCTCTCCCCTCCCCTTCTCCCCCCCCCCTCCCCCTCCCCCTCCCCCCCCCCTCCCCCTCCCCCCCCCTCCCCCTCCCCCTCCCCCCCCCCTCCCCCTCCCCCCCCCTCCCTCCCCCCCCTCCCCCTCCCCCTCCCCCTCCCCCTCCCCCTCCTCTCTCCCCTCCCCCCCGGCGTCTCTCCGCCTCCGACTCACCCGCGGCTGCGGCACCCGATCCACAATCCCCGCCGCCGCACCGAGGCTACGTCACCGACGGATCCCCCGCCCCCCCCCCCGCGGGGAGGGGTCTGTGCAGGCGCGGCCGCCGGACCGTCCCGTCCCCCTCCCCCCCCCGGCCCCAGGGAGAGGCCCCTCCCCCCCCCGGCACCAGGGAGAGCCCCCCCCCCCCCCCCCCCCTCCCGGCCGCACCTCAGCTCCGTTTACAGCTGTCAATTCTGGGAAAGTGGAATAATTCATGTTTACAGCTCTTTGGCAGCACTTACGAGGCTACAGGAATGCTAAGATCACAGGGAGTGTTGAGGAACTGAGGGATCTTGGTTTGCACGACTAAAGATTCCCGAATGTGTCGGAAAGAACTGCAGTGCTGGTTTAAATCGAAGGTATCACTAAAGGCTGGAGTAACTCAGCGGGACAGGCAGCATCTCTGGAGAGCAGGAAGAGGTGACGTTTCGGGTCGAGACCGTTTTTCAGACTGAGGGTCAGGGGAGAAGGGACTAGAGATATCAAAAGTGGAACAAGTGAATGAAAGGTATGAAAAGAACAAATCGTAGCCAGCAACGATGATCAACGAAAGGTGGAGCCTACAATGGTCCATTGTTGGCTGTGATTTTCTCTGCCTCAGAAGGCAGTGGAGGCCAATTCTCTGAATGCATTCAAGAGAGCTAGATAGAGCTCTTAAGGATAGCGGAGTCGGGGGGTATGGGGAGAAGGCAGGAACGGGGTACTGATTGAGAATGATCAGCCATGATCACATTGAATGGCGGTGCTGGCTCGAAGGGCCGAATGGCCTCCTCCTGCACCTATTGTCTATTGAAAAGGTGATAACAAGTGGATATGAACATTGAAACTAAGGCAGAACGGCAGTGAAACTAGTACAACGACCAGGGGAGGGGAGGGATGGAGAGAGAGGGAATACAAGGGTTAATTGAAATCAGGGTTGTTAGCTGCCCAAGCGAAAAATGAGGACGTGTTCCACCAATTTGCGTAGGGCCTCACTCTGACAATGGAGGAGGACCAGGACGGACATGTCAGTATGGGAGGGGGAGTTAAACTGTTTGGCAACCGGGAGATCATGTAGGCCAAGGCAGATTGATCAAAGGTGTTCAGCATAATGATCGCCCAGTCTGCTCTTGGTCTTGCTGATATATAGTCCACACCTAAAACAGTGGATACAGTAGAGTGACACAGCGTGGAAGCAAGCACTAAGGCCCAACTTGCCCACACCGGCCAACATGTCCCAGCTACATTAGTCCCACCTGCCTAACTTTCTTAAACATTGCAATAGTCCCTGCCACAACCACCTCCTCTGGCAGCTCATTCCATGCACGCACCACCCTTTGTCTGAAAGTTACCCTTCATATTCCTATTAAATCTTTTCCCTTTCACCTTCAACCTATGTCCTCTGGTCCTTGATTCACCTACTCTGGGCCAAGGACTCTGTGCATCTGCCCGATCTATTCCTCTCATGATTTTGTACACCTCTATAAGATCAATAGATGAGTTTGGAGGAGGTGCAAATGAACCTCTGCCTCACTTGAAAGGACTGTCGGAGTCCCTGGATGGTCGAGGGAGGAGGTATGGGGACAGGTATTGTATCTCCTGCAGTCGCAGGGGAAAATACCTGTGGAGGTGATGGTTTGGGTGGAAAAGGATGTTAACCAGGGAATTGTGGAGGGAACAGTCTGCGGAAAGCGGAAACCTTTCTTCCTACACATTTTGTCTGCCATAATGTAAAGTTGTGAACATTAAATATACACTTAAGGGCCTGTCCAACTTAGGCGATTTTTTAGGTGACTGTCAAAGTCGTAGCAGATCGCTGAAATTTTCTTTTACCCTACGACAATGCCGAGTCAGGTCGATACAAGTTACTTTTTTGTGAAACTAGCACCTGGCTAAGAGATTACACCGTCTTCGGAAACATCGCAAAATTTCCTTGCTCATCAATGCTTCTCCGGCGTTCTAATTTTTGCTGAAATCACTGACAAGTCTGTAATTACTTGAGAGTTTTGAAATATAACATCTTGCCTGGGTTACTTGAAAACCAGGCATAAACTGGATTGACCCAGTTTACTAATAGCAGTATTAAGAAATTTAATTTTAAACGTGATTAAATGGATTTTTGTGCGAGTGTGGGCATTCTATGAAAATGTACAGGAGATGCATATCTGGTTTCTGGGTTGCATATCTGGGTCGGGAGCCTATTTTTAAAGTAATCGCTGATGGCCATAAACATCGCAAAATTCCCACGCTTACCTGACCGTCAAACTGTCGCCTCCAATCTACCTGTCAAATGTCCTGACGGTAAATAAATTAGTTAAACACAAGTATTTTATGGTATCTTCAAATGACTTTACTTAATTTAATATTACGTGCTTCTAAATACATCTGCATCAACCTAGCAAACCTGGGGACAGCATGCGACAGCGCCCGCAATAAGCAACGATACCTGGCAAGAAGGCAGCTGTCGCCGAGAAATTTCAATGTTTAACTTCTCAGCGACGCGCCGAGATCCATTACGATTCTTTGAAGACTCCTCACGATCATGCCGGCGACACCCCGGCGAACTGTCGGCGACAGCCTAGTTGCCGGCAGTCGCCTTAAAATTGCCTAAGTGAGACAGGCCCTTAATGGGTTAGAGGAGACACAAGAAACGAGATGCTGACATTTTGAGCAATTCTGCAATTCGCTGTCACAAAAGACAGTGGAAGCCAATTCACTGGATGTATTCAAGACAGTTATATATAGCTCTTAGGGCTAATGGAATCAATGGAAATGAGGAAAAAGCAGGGACAGGGTACTGATTCTGGATGATCAGCCATGATCATATTGAATGGCGGTGCTGGCTCGAAGGGGTGTATCAACATCTTAAGGGTTTGAATGATTTCCTTGAGGTGTGTACGAGTGTTTTACTTTGAGTGAAAATTGTTTTACACTCTCTCCATAGTACAGTGTGACTTAGAAGCAGGGAAGGTAAGGGCAGTATGAGACAGTTGACATGCCAAATGGGAGACTGTGAATAGCCTGCAGATCAGCATATGCATATAGATTTCACAGAACCCTTGCCCGTCACAAAATAAACGGTACTATTTAGCACTGATTGGTCATTTAGTACTGATTGGTCATAAAGGTATTCCCATGTCAAGGTAGTATAGCTAAAATTACGGCATGGAGTCGAAGAGATGATATTTAGGTGGGAGTTCCTCTTCAGATAGATACGTTTCATAGGGAAAGTGATGAAGAAGGCTTCTTGCCTTGTAAGTAGTGAAACAGCGATTTTACATTTGCAGAGTTCTGGATTAATGAAGTGAATGAACATGACACTAAAGAATGTAATTAAAGCCTTGACTGAGACCGAAAGGTATTCCCAGCTATTCTGATGGTTCACAGCAACCCTAGTTGGAGGCACAGGGTTAACGAATTTTGAGCTGTCCTACCAGAAGATGAGATAACCAGGGGAGCAAAGGTTTGTCATGGAAAGGAAAGAGTTTTTAGATGCATCGGAAAAAAAAATTGCACAAACTTAAAAATGAAGTAATTGATCGATAAAGGATCAATGATTAGGAAAAGGAGAAAGTAAGTATTGCAGTTAAAGTGGCAAAAAACAGAGATCAAGTAATGGTTAAAATCCTGCCTGATAGGGTTGTTCTTCAGCCCCAGTCGGTGAAATTAAATAGTGTTATATTAGTGAAATTAAATAGTGTTTTATTTCCCAAAAAGAAAATAGGGAACATGTATAGGAGGCTCAAGGGCAAGTCGCCTCAGAGCCATGTCACAATACAAGTTCGGGGAATTGGGTAATGATTAAAGTCAATAACCAGAAACATGCCTTAGCTCCAAGATGGGCAAGTTCTGGTAACAAATACTGCAGTAAAATGTGCAGGAAAAACTAACTGGATTCATGTTTCATATTGCAAACAGGTGAAGAATCAGAATATGAAAATTAACTACCAGTTGGTAACCATAACTGTCATCAGTATGATCTCAGCCGATCAGAATGAAACTGTCCAGAAAATAAGCAAAAGAACTGTGAATCAAACTACATTTATGTTTTGGTAAACCGGTGGAATGCAACTATGGTTTAGTAAAACTTAATACAAGAAAGCGGGAACTGACACGATTAACATGGCGCAGTGCAGATTTTGATAAATTTGAAACAATGGCTTTTCAAAGTAATGGTTGTTACATACCTTGTGGTAACAAGGCAGGCCAAATTAGTTTAAGATATAGTAGGCGGGAGAGGAGGGGCGGTGAACAACACAAGACTTAAGAGGGAGATAAATATATGTTTTTATATATGGCTTATATGTATGCAGAAATAATTTGGTTAGCTGTTGAGTGTGTACACATGTGCCTATGCCCATCCATTCTGATGCAGGTATCACTTTTTAGCCTATCCCCTTCAACATGTCTGATATGGGCGAGTGGTACATTTTTCAGAATCATACCACTGTTCAGCCTGCCTGTATGACTTTCAGAAGAGCTGACGGTTCTCATTGGAAAGGTTGTTACGGAAGGGAGTTCCACAAGTGGAAATCAGCAAGGTACCCCTTAAACACTTTCTTGAGGTGGTACCAGCCCAAAAACAATTGTTCCTGACATTCCCCCTTCTTCCTTACTATACTTCTGGCAAAAGGGGCAATTTGCCTTATCAGGCAACAGAGGAAAGGCCACATGGGGGAACAGTTTGTGCCAACAACATTTAAATGGCTCCGATGGCCTTCATCAATCAGAGTATTGAGTATAGAAGTTGGGAGATCATGTTGCAGTTGTACATTGGTGAGACCGCATTTAGAGTATTGTTTTCAGTTCTGGGCACCATGTTATCGGAAAGATATTGCCAAGCTTGAAAGGGTCAGAGAAGATTTACAAGGATATTGCCAGGACTAGAGGATCTGAGCTAGGGAGAGGTTGAGTGGGATTGGTCTCTATTCCTTGGAACGCAGGAGGATGAGGGGTGATCTTGTAGAGGTGTATAAGATCACGAGAGGAATAGATCGGGTAGATGCACAGAATCTCTTGCCCAGAGGACATAGGCTCAAGGTGAAGGGGAAAAGATTTAATAGGAATCTGAGGGATAACTGTTTCACAAAGGGTGGTGAGTGTATGGACCGAGCTGCTGGAGGAGGTAGTTGAGTCATGTACTATGGCAACATTTAAGAAACAGTTAAGACAGTTACATGGATAGGACAAGTTTGGAGGGATATGGACCAAACGCAGGCAGGTGGGATTAGTATAGCTGGGACATGTTGGCCGGTGTGGGCAAGTTGGGCCAAAGGGCCCGTTTCACACTGTATCACTCTATATGATGGTACACATATGAAATAGTCACATTATGGCCCTTTATTGTTCAACTGGAGACCTTATTCAGGACACCTGGTTTCTCCTCTCGGTAGAAACCTTTACTGCCGACAATGGTACTACCTACATTGTTTGCGACCATAAAGCTTATGCCTGGTTGCCTCAGGAATGGTCAGGTTCCTGTTATTTGGCCTCTGCGGTGCCTTTCATTTGTCACTCCACCTCCTTTTCAGAAACATACTCTCCATCAACACATGAAAAGGGCTTTCACTGAGATTGAAAGATTCTTTGCTATTGCATTTCCATGGTACGGGAAAGCAAGGGTGAAGAGAAAAAGCATCAATCTAGCCTCTGCATTAGCAAAAGTTACCAACGGATACCTTCATAGCCTTTAAAGAAATAAATGAAGAGATAGTGGCCATCTGGACAATTGCTCTGCAGAAACAAATAGCTTTGGATTTCCTCAAAGCGGAAAGAGGGGGAACATGTGTTATCATAGGATCTGAATGTTATACATATCCAAAAAGAGACAGTCATGATACCTGACAGCAATAAGAGGGGACAGACATAAAAAGCTAGAGTAACTCAGCAGGACAGGCAGCATCTCTGGAGAGAAGGAATGGGGGACTTTTCGGGTTGAGACCCTTTGTCAGACTAGTTAGGGATAAGGGAAACAAGAGATATAGATGGTGATGTGGAGAGATAAAGAACAATGAATGAAAGATATGCAAAAAAAGTAATGATGATAAAGAAAACAGGCCATTGTAAGTTGCTTGTAGGGTGAAAATGAGAAGCTAGTGCGAATTGGTTGGGGAGGGATAGAGAGAGTAGGAATGCTGGGGCTACCTGAAGTGAGGGAAATCAATATTCATACCACTGGGTTGTAAGCTGCCCAAGCGAAATATGAAATGCTGTTCCTCCAATTTGCATTTAGCCACACTCTGACAATGGAGGAGACCGAGGACAGAAAGGTCTGTGTAGGAATGGGAAGGAGAATTAAAGTGTCCAGCAACCGGGAGATCAGGTTGGTTCAAATGGGCTGAGCGAAGGTGTTCCGCAAAACAATTGCCCAGTCTGCGTGTAAGTGTGCAAGTGAACCTCTGCCCAACCTGAAAGGACAGTTGAGGACCCTGGACAGAGTCACGGGAGGTGATATGACGACAGGTGTTGCATCTTCTGCGGTTGCAGGGGAAGGTACCTGGGGAGGAGGTGGTTTTGGATTAGTAAACCAGGGAGTTGCGGAAGGAACAGTCTCTGCAGAAGGTGGAAAGTGGTGGAGATGGGAAATATGGCTAGTGGTTGGTGGTGGCGGAAATGAGGGATATGTGGTCTCTGTGATGTTGGGCAATGGGATGGCTGGGTTTGATAAGAACCTCCTTGGTGCAAGGGTTAACAGTTTTTCCTATCATCCTAGCGTTGTGTGTTGTTTTTTTGCTTTTTAAATGTTGTCTGAGGATGATGGGACAAAGTTTCCCTTTTTCTGAAGGAATGGACTTCATGCATCTCTGGACAAAGTGCAGCATTTTTGGGGGAAAATCTAGAACGACAGCTGTACTTGGGCAGCCATTATTTCCTCTTGTTGGTATTCACAAAGGAAACAGATTTTGCAGTTGGTAAATTCATTGAAAGGGTTGGTGAAAGTCTAGTGCAAATCTCTATGAATGAGATACTCTATGCCTTGATAGGCTAAAAGATGTATAAATCCCCCTGGTTGGATGAGGTATCTCAGGCTACTGCTGGGTGCAAGGGAAGAGATTTTGAAGGTACACGAGCAGCCCACCTTCACCCAGCAAGAGGTAAATATCTTGAATGCACTGCCTGAGCGAATGGTTGATATTGGCTCACTGATGGCATTGAAGTGCCTGGACAAGCACTTGGCACAGATCTATAATCTGAAAAAGGGATCGATATGGAAGGGTTCCCACAGGTCAGCATGGACAAGTTGTGCTGCATGGCTTGTTTCCATGCTCTATGATACTATCATAATTGTGAGGTAGGCCTGGACTCCCAACAAATGTGGAAATCTCAAACTTCGGAGTCTTTTGCCATTTGCTGACTGCAATCCCATGTTAAATTTGTGTTCCATTTAATAGCTACAAAGAGGGGCAAGTTTCAGATTACATTTTTGATTTATTGAAATGTTTAAATGTAAACACAAATGTAGCAAAACCAGATTTGTAAAGAAAAACTCCCATTTATGCAGTTCTGCAGTTAGACACAACAATAAAATAATTGCCAAAGCAGTGACTATAAATTTCAATGGAGGCAACTCCAACAAGAATCATACTAGGCCTTAAATCAAAACAAAAAACATAGAAAGTATGTTGTGCCATGCAAAAGATTATATAGATCAATACATTGCCACTTACAAATCATTGGATACTAAATTGTAGTTGCAGCCTTGACTATACAAACTCAGATTAGACTGACAATGCAGAGATCAATACCCTAAATTCATGGACTTGAAATTAAAAACCTATGTACTGATATCATAGAGGTAAAAGGTAATAAAATGCATACCATTTTGAGGTCTATTGCAATCTATTATTAAATGGGGTAACATACCATAAATGCAATTAATTTATCTAATAGTTTTCCAGCTCACCCAAACTTATTAAACTGACAACACGAATGAAACAAGATCATGACCAGAATTTGCCCCCTTCTTCAAGAGCCGATCATTGGGTATTAAGCAATGAGTGTCTTTGACATGCTCCCTCCCCATCACCAATTTGATTAAAATAAATGATGCAATATAAACAGTTGTTTTAAAGTAAGTTTTATTGTGTAGATGGCATGGCTACCTTTTTGCTGTTTATTTGGTAATTTCTCTAACCCTGAGTAAATTAAAACTATCCTTATATATAAACATCTGTCACGCAGGCTCTTTCTTCCTAGTTTTACAGTCTTGGGGGTTGGTAAATCATTCCATCTTAGCAATAAGAAACAAGCATAACATTAAAATGGGGAAGACTTATTTAAAACAAATATTGTTCACTCAGTAGGATCTAAACCATATGGTTGAAACTGCATCGATTATGGTCTTTGTGGAGGACAGGGATTATGCAAGACAGAGAATGGGGTTTGTTTACTTTTGCAGTGAATTCTCAATAGATCACATGATGTTCATTTATAACCGTACTTTGTTGCAGTCTGCAAAATTACAGCTCATGTATAAGTTAGAGATCACTTTGGCCATCAACAGGCAATTCCTGTGAATTTACAGCAACCAGGACAGTCACAAACCCACCCAATGCAGTGAGATAAAGCAGAATTACCTGCTACAGTTCAAAAATACAACAGCACACAGTTCAAAATATAGCATTTGTTGCAGTAAAGCAGAATCTATTTTTAAAATAGTACTGTTTGATGATATTATGCAAGTTAGATGGTAATTACAAGTAATAAATATTTAGCTGAAACAAATAGTTTCTTGATCAGTATCTTCTATGTAAAACCTTCAAGTGGTTCAAAAATTGCTATCATCATATTTCCTTTTGTAAAGCCAAATGCATGAACCGTTTAACAGATTATTCAATTTATTCAACATTAACTGGAGTATGGTTGGATATTTGCAGCATTAAAATGTGATAAGTCTGAACTGTCTGCTTATTAAGTGTCGTTTATCATTTTATTCACCCCAGAAAATAAAATCAAGCTTGTTTGGGCAAAGACTAATGCTCACATTCTAGGTGATATCATTCTGGAGGAATTAATACATACAAGGGATACTTCCCAACAACTATAGACCATAAATACAAAATTATTCAACTATACAATGAAAACAAAAGATATCAATGAATAATTAGTCTGGTAGAACAGATTACACAAAGAATAAGCACTTACTGATCAAAGGTAATCAAATTCTTCACGGTAATATTCTTCAATAAGATCACTTGTAATTATACTTTTTTTTGTACTTTAACATTTACAGAGAATCCTTTTAAGCATCCATGCAATATTGATGTTTCGTGGTTCAAGGATGCAGCAGATTTATTTCAATAATTTAAAAATCCTCAGTTTGATATCCTATGCTTCATTAAATGAAAATCTGACTTTATAGTCTTGACAAAACATTTTTTTGTTATTACTGACCGAAGTACAGATAAAGATGTTCCAGTGCTGAGCTATTTGCCTTCCGGCAATATTAAACCTGCAATCATTTGCCTTGCTCATAGCTCGAAATAAATGGTTCTTCCAATTTCTCTCCCGTTATCTTTAATTATAGAATACCGATTAAGATACTTTAGGTAAACTAGTAAAACCTAACCCTAACCATTTAGAACCATTACAAAACAGTAATGCAAGTAAATAAATCGAATGTTAATACAATTACCCCAGTGAAGGTGGAGAGTGAGAAACTGGAATGCAAATAAACATCTGACTGTTTTAAAGTGCTTACGACTACTTGAAATGATGCTTAATTCACATTTTACGAGAGCATTTATTTTCAAACAAATGACCTAAGATTGGAGATATGATGTGACCAACTGTTTATGAATAATCAAAATTAGACCCAAAACTCAGATTCACCTGTTCCAACAGGAAAATCAAGGCCTCTTGGTATCCTATCTTGCCCCATGAAGCTGTGAAATGTGAGCGATGAGCTCCCAGCAATAGAAATTCATTTTTTTGCAGACTGAATTGGAGGTGATGATTAAAGATATGCTGAAAATGGCTTACAACACAGATTAATGTTGTTAGAAAAACAAGTTGTCTATGTCGGATGAAACCCAATGGACAAAATAGTAATACTAGTTGATCAATTTATCCATTATGCAACAAGGATAAATGTCAAGAATTATTTTACAGGATGCTCGTCCATCTGACAACTTCGTGAAGCCGTGGCTTCATAGGCACTAATATTAGACCAAGGGAGCATGCACACTGTATTATAGAGAAGCTACAAGTTTTTTTTTTTTATACACACTCAGGCAGATCAGTTGTCATCCACCTTTACTGACTGCTTCAGTGCATTTTCATTCAAGTGATATGCAAATTTACCATTTAACAGGTTTAACAGTTCTCAATGCTAGTTGATATAGCTTAGGAAGCACACTAACGGATTCCAGCTTTTTTTATTCATTGGTGAAGTCCAACTCTGAATCCAATGTGTTTAGAAATTCAGCTGTTGTGCAGAAGCACAACTAAACTAAACAGTTTAGCAGATTCCCTTAGCTTGAATAAAAATCTCTCACTAGCAACATTTTTATAATGACCATTTATCTTGGAGGTTTTATATTCCCTTAATTTACACTTCAAATTGCAATAAATAAACATGTACAAGCTGAAAGAGAAGTTTAAACATCATGCTTTGGTGTTCAGTTTTGTGCAATCATTGCATTCAGCTTGATTACAAACCGTTCCAATTCAATCAATTCCTGGCAACATAGCCAAATTATCCCACCCAGAAGGAATGTTACATTTCTCCACCATAAGTCAGTTTTATAAGCCAAGCCTAAGAATTAATCTAACTCCTTTTGTGATTTTTACATGTTCCTTCCAGCTAAAGGAATAATAGTACAGAGTGCACAGAGGATAAAATCTTTAAATAGTGAGTGTAAACTATATATAAATGTATTATTTTGAAATTCATGAGGACGTGGACTTGCCAACTATGGATGTTACCCTGAGTTACAATTCAGCATTTGTACAGTACCTGCTGAAAATTTCCGCCGTAACTGGGTGCATAAGAAACAAAGAATGGAATTGGTCCATCGTATCCAGGCTTCCATTGCTTGTACGATAAATTTTCAAATCAATGAGAAACTAACAAACAATAAATCACACCACTCCATGTAGGTTAGTCTCACACACTTCGTTACTGAGCAAGAGTAATTAAACTGTTCGCAGAGTTGCTTAATTCACCATTGCCCTTCTGGAAGGATTTTAAAGCACTTGGTACTTGTAGTCCTGTGTATAAACATAGGCCACCACACCAGACCTGCAAGTGGATGAAAATGTCAATCAATTTCACAGAACATTTCCTATAGTATACAATTGACACATTTACTCACCACTATTGCAGCTCATTTAAAATGCTCTGGTATTGACAGGAGAACATTACATTAAAGCAGCATGCAATAGAGAAAACCACTTCACCTCCCACATCTGTGCCTGTTCTCCATTTTAGCAACACTCTCATTCCACCCACCAGCCTTTTCTCCATAGTCTCATGATATGTTTATTTGTAATTCATTTACCCAATTCCTTCAAACACCTTAATGGAAACTGCCTCCACCATGACTGCAAGAATAGCGTTCCATATTCCATTCTCTTCTCTTCAATTTTACACTTGATCTCAATTCCTTGATCCTTTCACCAAGTCAACAGCTTCTCACTCTACTCTGTCCAGACCCTTTCTCATTTTTTACACTTTATAGTTTCCGCTCATCATTCCCTTTTCGACAAAAAACAAACCCAGCCTCTAATATATTCTTATAACTGTATTCCCTCATCGTAGAAATCTGGTCTCTTACATGTGATCAGAATTGAACACAATATTTCAGCTGTGGCTGGACCATGTTGTCTGAGGGTTCAGTATAACATTTCTGCTTTTTTATTCTCTGCCTCTGTTGATAAAGCCCAGAATCATGTATGCGTTTTCAAATTTGCTCTGCCACTTCAATGATTTGTACATATCCCTGGCCTAACCTAGTACATCCCTTATAGAACAATATATTGCCTCCTCCTTTAAAAAATATCAGCTCATTTATTTCATTAAACTTTATCTGCTATGCCTTTCCCCGTTGTATCTTGTTGCAATCTATCACCATCCTCTAGACAGCTGACATTACCAACAAGTTTTTTGACACATACATAGAAAGTGTGGCTTACAGCCTTTAAGTCTAGGCCTATCTAGACACTATCTGGGAAAAATCTTTTAACTTGAGAACAGAAAACTGTTCATTTGTAAAATTATTTCAATATTTTGTATATATACTTAATGACAAACATTTAATGGATCCAAGTTGCCAAAAAGAGCATAATCTTAAATTTTGCATATTAATATTAAATACATTTTCATGTACTAATTTTTATAAACTTTTCTCTATTGTGTAAATGATCAGGTGTATTTCTATAAAATCAAAATTGTTTTACCACTAGATGCAAGATTCTAACTATGCAATTTACAAATAGTTATCCAAAACTGTCCTTCAGTAAAACACTGAATACTCTATATGTACTTTGGTATTCGTAATATCATGGCTGAGTTTACTTAGAATAATTTATTGTATATTAATTTTAATTTTTGTTGTTGTTGCTTCCATTGTGCCTGAAAAGCTGCATCAAGAATAATACTGTTTCAGTTCATATCTAAATGCATATGACAAGCACTCTTGAACCCTTGATTCGTCACTTACCATAAATGCTGGAATTATTGGTTGAGTAAATTTTGTCTTGAAAGTATGTAATAATTGCTTTGTATCAGCATTATAAAAGGAAATTTGACCTACAAAATTGAAATGCAAATTTAGAAGGGAAACTAAACATGCACCAGATCATCAAGTGAACTAAAAAAAAGATAACTTCCACATTAACTTACATACAATTATATATATATATACAGGAACATTTTGAGGGACTCAATGGAGTTACATAAAGTAAACAGAAAACCAGCTCAGGAAGCACCATTTATGATCAGACAGAAGCAGGGGAATTTATTATGGGGAACAAAGACATGGCAGACGAGTTAAACCTTTACTTTGGATCTGTCTTCACTGAGGAAGATACACACAATCTCCCAAATGTTCTAGGGGCCGGAAAACCTAGGGTGATGGAGGAACTGAAGGAAATCCACATTAGGCAGGAAAGGGTTTTGGGTAGACTGATGGGACTGAAGGCTGATAAATCCCCAGGGCCTGATGGTCTGCATCCCAGGGTACTTAAGGAGGTGGCTCTAGAAATAGTGGAAGCATTGGAGATCATTTTTCAATGTTCTATAGATTCAGGATCAGTTCCTGTGGATTGGAGGATAGCAAATGTTATCCCACTTTTTAAGAAAGGAGGGAGAGAGAAAACGGGTAATTATTGACCAGTTAGTCTGACATCAGTGGTGGGGAAGATGCTGGAGTCAATTATAAAAGACGAAATTGCTGAGCATTTGGATAGCAGTAACAGGATCATTCCGAGTCAGCATGGATTTACGAAGGGGAAACCATGCTTGACAAATCTACTGGAATCTTTTGAGGATGTAACTAGGAAAATTGACAGTGGATGTGGTGTACCTCGACTTTCAGAAAGCCTTCGACAAGGTCCCACATAGGAGATTAGTGGGCAAAATTAGAGCACATGGTATTGGGGGTAGGGTACTGACATGGATAGAAAATTGGTTGACAGACAGAAAGCAAAGAGTGGGGATAAATGGGTCCCTTTCGGAATGGCAGGCAGTGACCAGTGGGGTACCGCAAGGTTCGGTGCTGGGACCCCAGCTATTTACGATATACATTAATGACTTAGATGAAGGGATTAAAAGTACCATTTGCAGATGATACTAAGCTGGGGGGTAGTGTGAATTGTGAGGAAGATGCAATAAGGCTGCAGGGTGACTTGGACAGGTTGTGTGAGTGGGCGGATACATGGCAGATGCAGTTTAATGTAGATAAGTGTGAGGTTATTCACTTTGGAAGTAAGAATAGAAAGGCAGATTATTATCTGAATGGTGTCAAGTTAGGAAGAGAGGATGTTCAACGAGATCTGGGTGTCCTAGTGCATCAGTCACTGAAAGGAAGCATGCAGGTACAGCAGGCAGTGAAGAAAGCCAATGGAATGTTGGCCTTTATAACAAGAGGAGTTGAGTATAGGAGCAAAGAGGTCCTTCTACGGTTGTACCGGGCCCTGGTGAGACCGCACCTGGAGTAGTGTGTGCAGTTTTGGTCTCCAAATTTGAGGAAGGATATTCTTGCTATTGAGGGCGTGCAGCGTAGGTTCACTAGGTTAATTCCCGGAATGGCGGGACTGTCGTATGTTGAAAGGCTGGAGCAATTAGGCTTGTATACACTGGAATTTAGAAGGGTGAGGGGGGATCTTATTGAAGCATATAAGATAATTAGGGGATTGGACACAGTAGAGGCAGGAAACATGTTCCCAATGTTGGGGGAGTCCAGAACAAGGGGCCACAGTTTAAGAATAAGGGGTAGGCCATTTAGAACGGAGATGAGGAAGAACTTTTTCAGTCAGAGAGTGGTGAAGGTGTGGAATTCTCTGCCTCAGAAGGCAGTGGAGGCCAGTTCATTGGATGCTTTCAAGAAAGAGCTGGATAGAGCTCTTAAGGATAGCGGAGTGAGGGGGTATGGGGAGAAGGCAGGAACGGGGTACTGATTGAGAGTGATCAGCCATGATCGCATTGAATGGCGGTGCTGGCTCGAAGGGCTGAATGGCCTACTCCTGCACCTATTGTCTATTGCCTATCAAGACAGAGGTTTACACCTATTCCCTATTATTAAGCTCATTGTTTTCTATTTCCTTCTCTTACATGGAAACAGGAGTATAGATTCTGTAGCCCTTCGATCCCGATGCATTATTTAATGTTTGATAATTAACCTGAACACCTTTTTTCATTCATCCATAATCCCTTACCAAGCAATTGATCGGTTATCAAATAGTTGAGCATTCACGGCTATCTGGTGCAGAGAATGCCAAAGATATACAAGCCTTTGAGAACCAAGGTAAGAAATTACCACTCACAGCTGCTTCCCTACTCATAAATGGTCACTAATTTTTCTTGACTCCTAGCTAAAGGGAAAGTTTTTTAAAGTTATGCTTCAATTAGTTTACCTCTTATCCTTCCAAAGTCAAAGAATATAAACCTAATCTATCAAATTGCCCATCATAAAATAATCCAGAATTTTAAAAAACAGTAAACCTTTATTATGCTCTTTCTTGTGCAACTACATTGTGGTACTGTGGATAGAGAATCTAGGCTATAGACTGGGTCCAGTATGATGCAGCCCAATGCACAATTGACATCACAACTATCAGCACAAATCTCTGGGAGACTCTAGCTAGAATAAAGTTATGAGAAATTAGGATGGGAAAAGAATATAAATAAAGTCTTGATTAAGAAAAATACTACCTCCATCATAGTCGCAGTATACTCCTATTCTATCTGGAACCTGCCCATCCATGGCTTTGGCTTTGTTGTTGTGTTTAGCAGCAAAGGATGCCTGCAGCCAGTTGTTAATATGAACACACCATGAAGTAATTGTCTTCCCCAGCTGATCAAACTTTCCAAGATTCCTGTAAGACACACCTATACTATAGGATTTACAGTCTTTTTGAGACTTCACTTCCCAATAATGTTGACCATTTTCGATCACTCCATCGCCTGTGAAGTACAAGCATAGATGTAAATTAATTGTAACATTTACATTGATGCATAAGACTTCAAGAAATATACAAAACTTGAAAATTTATAGGATTTTTCACTCTTTGAACCAATTTTAAACCTTTTATCATTGGCCAAAGATCAAACCTGACTGCCAAGAAGTTAAGGTGTTGGACATAACTTCCACTGATTGAGTTACCCAATGTGTTCACGTTTTTACTCTCTATTATCACCATCTTTTTCTCAAGAAACACTGTTTTCTTGTTATTAGGACCATTATCTTCTCTCCATTTATCCCATCTGAATTACTCATGTATACCTCAGCAAAATCTCCTCAATCTTTTTTTGCTCCCATTTTCCCCAATCTAATTTAACAAAAATATTCTCTTCCTTGGAACCATTCTCGGAAATCTGTTTTGTATTCTATCTTGGACCATCATGTTCTTTCTTAACGTGGTAATCCAAATTGATTACAATAATTGTGGCCTTATCTGTGTTTTCTATTCGTTCAACATAATATACCCATTTTCATATATATCTACATATTAATCTCAACATGCCTTTCTCCTCCAATTATAATTGTAAATTTATATCATAGTCCATGTGTTTTTGAACACTTTAAAACATTGCCATTTAGTTTATTTGCTTCTTGCGAAAGTATCAAATTATAATAGACCACTGATTGTGAGGTTGCACCATCAAATGAAGACGAACAGATTGGCTTTGCTATTGAACTAGATATAAGTTTTCACTTCACTTTGAACAATATCCTCAGTATTCCCAAATTTTCTAACCAAAATAAAAAGGGTTTTTACCAGACCACTGACGGAAACAAGCTTCCTAAGTTAGTCTCATTTGTCACTGCCTACCTGAAGTTCAGGGCAGTAAAATCTAACTGATTCACTTTAATTTGAGCAATATTCTACAAATTAGCTGCCATTTCCTACATATCACATCACATCACTGCAGCATCAATGAAACCATTTATTAAAAACAAGTATTCATCCCATACTTAAGATTTAAAAATGACAGCATTTATGGCAGGTAAATGAAGCTTTAATTTTTTTTAATCTGTCAGAATGACGACCAGCAGACATATCAAAGTACTGCTATAATGTGTGTTTAAAT
Source organism: Rhinoraja longicauda (assembly GCF_053455715.1). Lineage (NCBI taxonomy): Eukaryota > Metazoa > Chordata > Chondrichthyes > Rajiformes > Arhynchobatidae > Rhinoraja > Rhinoraja longicauda. Next base: position 41,187,433 of record NC_135955.1, on the reverse strand, counting down.
AACACAAGTTGGATACATCGTGAGTGATGAATTAGGGAACACTACTTGCTTTACAAGGGTCGAATTAGTTATGATGCGATTTTGATTGGGAACGAGAGACTTTGGAAAGTTACTTTGGAAATTGACAAACAGGAAAAAAGCTGTTTGATTTAAACAGCAAAACCTGTTTCATATAATTTCCCTGCAGTAAACAGGCATCATTGTCTCTCAAGAACACAGCTGCTACCATAATCGTGGGTGGTCATTGAAATTGACAAGCAATCACTTCTATGAAAGCTGATGCCATGATACTATTAAACAATGTAACCTTTAGTATTTTTAGAATGCAGTAACAAAAATACACTTATTGCTATTGAAAAGACCTTTATTTCAGAAAATCCTGCAGGAAAAATAACTTTGGTATTGTAAGTCTGAAACTCTCCAGTCCTTAACCCCCTTTCCCCATTGACACAATTGCCTTTATAATGTGATTTCGTACAACAAAATTTCTTCAGATTGCAACTATTGTGTTAGAGCAAAATTACCTGTATATTTCAGTCTACTACATTGCAATGGGTAGTGAATCACTTATGGCAGATTTCTTCACCCAGACAACATTAGTGAACAAAGTGAGTTTTAAAGATAATTAAGTAGTTTTGTGGTCATTAGCAATGCTTAAATTTAAAAAAAATCTATATTATTATCTTGATTAAATCTGGATTTAAATTCCATGATGAAATTATATTGTCTGGATTTTCTTTCAAGTTCTCAGAATTACTCAGAGGTATAATTGAACCACTGGCCTAATGAAATAACTATGTTTCAGAATCTTTATAGCTGCGTAGATTGTTGCCCATTTAATGTTAACAGTAGGAACTCTATCAACAGAGTTTAATCAATATTGATAACAGTAATTTTCTCAAGCTGATAAATGGTTGCTAATAATTATAAGGGAATTAGTTTAAATTTAAAATGGAGTTGAAAACAAGAGCACAGGGCCACTGCCTTAAATATCCTCCCAATTCCATTAACTTTTTCACTGGGTGCTTCCTTCGCAACTCCAGACTATGTTTCACTTTTTCACAGCAACGGGTGCGCAAAATAATCAACAAATAGTTTTGCAGTCTTTCTCCTCGAAGCTCAAACCACATTCTGAATCTTCTTTATTCTTCAGTAATGCAGAAAGTATAAAGAAAATGCAAGATTCAATGTACATTGCTCATGGGGGTTGGTAGTGGGAAGATTATCCTGTGGTTTTCATGAACACACAGGCATGATTTTACCTAATACTGTATATGATTCACCAGAAAAACGATCTCTGTTACTTCTTCCTGAACCTGGTCGGGAGGATACAGATGTCCTTTTGGGTGATGGTGTACCACTTCTATAGAAAAATTAAAAGGAATCGGTCAAATTATATACAGTGAGGACAAGATGAAATGGAATAAGTTATAGAAATAAAATCATAAACTGAGAGATTACATTCTTTTCAGACAAATGTATAAATCTGAATTTGTGCTATTTTAGCTGTATTTTTTTTTAAACAGCTTATTTTAAATGTTTTTCGGTAGTAATTATAGGATAACTGAATAGCAGAAATTAATAGTAAAATTCCTGGGACTTATGGACAAAATTTGTCTTATCAACAAACTTCTAAATGCTTTATTCAGCATTTGATAACATCTTTGTCCAACTCTTCCTCAGTTCAATCCTGTTTCTATAAATACATTAAAACAGCTGTTCAAGAACTATGGCAAGGATTTACTCAATTATCTGTCCAGTGTTTCATATTTTGGGCAAAACACAGACAGGATATGCAGAGTGAAACACAAACATGCACATGCAGGGGTGGGGGTTTAATTAAAAAAGAGAAAAGGCATACGTTTAAACGCAAGCCAAACTTACCAGACAACAAAAAAAATGAATCCGCAGGAAAGGAAAAGTTAAAAAGTTAACATTTAACATGATGGATTGATAGAGGATTGCCTATAAAGTGTTCACTTCAGCTCCTAAAACAAGATGATTTAATATTGGAGTCTAACAGATAACCCCACCAGAGTGAATTTCCTGTTGTATTGAAAAATTAAACAAATTTTACGCCACATCTTCAGTCTCTGATATTAAGTTTAAGTTTATTAAATATCTTTACTTTGAAGTTCAAATTACTTCTTAAAGTGCACCTTATTTAAAATTTAGACCATCTCACACACAATAAGTCCCTCAAATGAAGTACATTATCACAATGAATGCTATAGCTTCAGTGGACATTTTAAGGAATCATCATCTTACATCATTGATCTTTTTCATAAAGCAGGATTTAAATAGGAAATAAACCAAAAACAGCTGATAAATTCAACTGCAGGAAGCAGTGCTTCTGCACAATCACACAAAGGGCTAATGCAATAAATTATTATTTAAGAAGCATGCTTTTATTATTTAATTAATCAATAGCATTTTAATTATAAAAGGGGACAACACTGCTTTTTCTGAGAAGACACTGTGCAAATCTTTATTTTCCACTATATTTGCTAGATCTCATTTTTTTCCTGGATTATTACAACTGTGCTAGCCTTATACATAATGGAATGGAGCCATAAATAAACTTGCAGAGAAACTAATGTGTCCATATGCAGCTTGTCAAAATTTCGATAAATGCAAACTAAATAGATTTTACAATGTTTATGTTGTGTGATAATCATATTTCATTTTCATTTCATATATACAGCGCAGAAACAGGCCTTTTCGGCCCACCAAGTCCGCGCCGCCCAGCGATCCCCGCACACTAACACTATCCTACACACACTAGGGACAATTTTTACATTTACCCAGCCAATTAACCTACATACCTGTACGTCTTTGGAGTGTGGGAGGAAACCGAAGATCTCGGAGAAAACCCACGCAGGTCACGGGGAGAACGTACAAACTCCTTACAGTACAGCACCCGTAGTCAGGATCGAACCTGAGTCTCCGGTGCTGCATTCGCTGTAAAGCAGCAACTCTACCGCTGCGCTACCGTGCCACCCCGGTATGAAAAGAGTAAAAATGTTAAGACTTTAAAAACAAAATAAATAAACAATTAATTGGTCTATCTTTCGAATGAAGCTTGAAGAAACAGATACATTAAATTATATAACATGGAAAAAAGACCTTCGGTCCAACTCGCCCATGCCAATTAAAATGCTTATCCATGATAATCTCACCTGATTGTATTCAATCCACATCTCTCCAAACCCCATTCCTAACCACCTAATTATCTAATTGTTTTTTAAACAATGCAATTTTACCTGCCTCTACCACTTCTTTTGACAGCTCATTCCACATAACCCACTTTGTGTGATAGGTTGGATAAGAAGGAACTGCAGATGCTCGTTTAAACCAAAGATAGACACGAAAAGCTTGAGTAACTCAGCGGGACAGGCAGCATTTCTGGAGAGAAGGAATGGGTGATGTTTCGGGTCGAGACCCTTCTTCAGAGGTCGAGGCCCGAAACATTTACCCATTCTTTCTCTCCAGAGATGCTGCCTGTCCCGCTGAGTTACTGCAGCTTTTTGCGTCTATCTTGTGTGATAGGTTGTTCCTTCATATCATATCATATATATACAGCGCGGAAACAGGCCTTTTCGGCCCACCAAGTCCGCGCCGCCCAGCGATCCCCGCACACTAACACTATTAACACTATCCTACACACACTAGGGACAATTTTTACATTTACCCAGCCAATTAACCTACATACCTGTACGTCTTTGGAGTGTGGGAGGAAACCGAAGATCTCGGAGAAAACCCACGCAGGTCACGGGGAGAACGTACAAACTCCTTACAGTACATAGTCAGGATCGAACCTGAGTCTCCGGCGCTGCATTCGCTGTAAAGCAGCAACTCTACCGCTGCGCTACCGTGCCGCCCTTAGATCCCTGTTAAATCATTCTCTCCTCACTTTGAAACGGTCTCCAGTTTTTGACTCACCCACTCTAGGAAAAAGACCACCTAAGCTACCTATGCCTCTCAATTTTATAGATTTAAGTACATTTACCCCTCAATTTTACTTCAGGGAAAACAGCCCCAGTCTTCTTATAGCTCAAGCCCTCCAATCTCAGCAACATGTTTTCTGCACGCTCTCTTAATATGCAGCACATAACTGAACATGATATGACAATGTCTCATTTGAGGTCCACTCAAACATAATTTGAAGTGTCCTGAATTGCAGTATTTGGAATTGTTGTGAGCATTGCGTATTCAGGTGTGCTGTACAAAGCTAAGAATTAAAGAAACATGCAGAAAAGATGACCGCAATTACAGAGAAAGTGGGATAATTAAAAATTCTAAATTCTTAATACTTAATAGATGCAAGAATTCACTCACATCAACTGCGGATATTGAAGCAGGCTTATTTCATTAGAAACGCATTTTATTCTCTATGGCAGTGATTAAAAAAACCCACTGAATGGCTACATCATTGAATAAACATTAAATGTTATAATTTCACGGAAACCCACATGGGCGTGGGACCTACAAACCTACACAAGATTAGATATCTTGATGCGCATGGAAAATAATAATTATGACAATAATTTTGTACTTGCAAGAACTCTCTATTCAGTTGTATCAAAAGATCTGGGAGGGAGGGATAGATGAAATAAAATCAAAAGGACATTCAAAAGTGATGTTCTTTGAGTGTAACCGATTTGATCTGATTTGAAAGAAAAATTGCATGTTGCTGAAGACCATCACCACATAATCCAAATAATTGATGCATTTTCAATTCAAATTTAACCTGATCCGCTCCATCTTTAATAAGTTATCACCTTTGCTCATAGGATAGCAAATACACTGCTGTAAAATGGTGACATTTCATTTGAAGCCCACAGTTATGGAAACTGTCTTAATGTCAACTATAATTAAAAGTTTTCTTGCACTTATTTTCATGAATATCCTTCCTTCGAAGGGTGCTCAAACTGGTAAACAATATTCCAGTGGCCTATATAATCAAAGTGAGATATCTCTACCCATGTACTAAAATCCCTTTGTCGTGGAGCCAGTGTAAGTTTTGGCCTTCTAATTGCTTGCTATATTTGCACATTAAATTTATGAATTACATGCGAGGGATCCAGGTCCCCCTGAATGTCACCATTTCTCACAACCTTCGCAAAGCCATCAGGGATGCTAAGAGGAAATTCCGGATCAAGCTTGAGTCCAAGGATAATAAGCCAAGTAACCCAGAGTAAAGTGAGTGCTTCAAGAGGCCGGTCACTACGCACATTAACTCCAGCCTCCTATACAGCCTTGATGCACTGCAGTTTGCAGGTGGTTGCAAATAGACAAACAGTCTCCCTGGCCCTACACTCACCGTGGAATATCTAGATAAAAAGGACGCCTAGATCGGACTCCTAATTATTGACAATAGCTTCAACACCATGAACTCATCTAAACTCATCTCCAAACTCCTGGACCTGGAAGCCAATAACCCTTCTGTCACTGGAACTTTAACTTCCTGACCCATAGACTGCAATCACTGAGGAAGGGCAACAAACCATCCTCCACAATAATGACTATACTCCCTATATGCTTACAAATGTGCGGCAACATTCTGCTCTAACTCCTTTTGCAAGTTTGCAAATGACACCTCCTGAGTGGGCTAGATCTCGAACAACGATGAGGTGTTCAGGAAGGAGAGAGAGCTTAGTTACATTCTGCTAGGACACCAATTTCTCCCTCAATGCTAAAAATAATCTAGTTACTGACTTCAGGAAACAAGCTGCAATACATATTTCTATCAGCATCAATGATGCTCATAGGTTCATAGGCGATAAGAGCAGAATTAGGCTGTTCAGCCCATCAAGTCTACTCCACCATTCAGTCATGGCTGATCTATCCTTCCCTCTCAACTCCATTCTCCTGCGTTTGCCTGACACCCGTACTAATCAATAATCTATCCATCTCGGTCTTTAAAATATCCATTGACCTGGCCTCCAGCCTTCTGTGGCTGAAGTGGAAATGGCCAAGAGCTCCAAGAACGTCAGCCTAAATATCTCTAACAATTTATTGCGGATCAACCTTGCAAGAAAACACATAAATTGCCTCTACTGCCTTAGAAGACTAAAGGGTAGGTTGGAAGATCGGGGAGACACCCCAGCTAATAGGAGGACTGTCCAGTTGTTAGAAAACTAAGGAAGTTCAACATATCTCAACAACTTTCAACAATTTCAACAGATATACTGTAGAAAGCATATTAGCTGGATGCTGCACAGCCTGGTTTGTCAACAGCTCTGCCCACGACTAAGAAATTTTAGAGTTGTATATGTAGCCCAACCCATTACACAGCCCAGCCTCCCCAAAATCAACTCCATCTACACTTCATGCTGCCTTGGGGAAACAGCCAACAAAGAAAAGGACCGTTTTCACCCTAGTCATTCCCTCTTGGCCCATCTCTTATTGGGCAAAAGATACAGATGATTGAAAGGATGTGGACCAAATTCAGATTCAGGAAAAGCTTCTTGCCCACTTTTATAAAAACCACTAGACAGTCCACCCATTAGCTAGGGTGTAGTTCCGATCTTCCAACCTTCCCCATTGCAGACCTTGCACTTTTTCCTCTGTAACCTAAATGCTATAATACTAACATTATATTCTGCACTCTATTTTTCTCTTTGCACGGACCATGGATACAGGTAACAAACAGCTGTCACAGTACAGCTGTGGCACCCCTCAAGTCACTGTTTCTCAATCGGAAATCTTCACTCCTGCCCATTAACCAATACAGTACAGTATGTGTTCTAGTCTTGTTATATCAAATGGTTTAGCCCAATCTATTTGGTTAACTACAATCTCATAAAATTAAAACATGCGTTAAACTAACTTCATGTTCATACATCCATATTCATTCTATACAGTCATATTTTCCAAGTATTCTGTAAGCATTTAAAAGATTAATACATTTCAGCACTTTTCCTGGCATTTTTTGCTCTTTAATCACATCTTCGCCACTGCCCTGTACACACTGCAATATTTTCCAGTTCTGATGAAAGATCAATACGACCACTGTTTCTGCCTGCACAGATGTTGTAGAGTCTACACTTTAAGAATCTTCTGTTTATTAAGAAGTGTCATTTAGACATTTTAGTAGAAAAATGGATAGCAAACGTGCTGCAATTTGAATTTCAGGAAGAAACTATGATTCTTTACTTGTACGGAACAGGTAACTGAACTGAAATGGCAAGTTCATACTTGATCCGTGTCGGTCCACATGTACTAGAAGACAGCAATTCACCATCAAGGGCAACTAGGGATGAAGAATAACCGTTCGCCTTGCCAGCAACCCTCAGGTCCCACTTCTACCAACTACAGATAGGCCTTGTAATAACGGATCACGAGGCGGGGGGAATGGCATTTGTTATTGCAGATTGGCGGCAATAACCGGGTCAGGGGGGTAAATATATACAGTATTGGAAAAACAGCCAATACACATACACTAAACAAGACACAATAAACAGGAAAGGTAAACACAGACTGAGACAGGATTCACTCCAACCACCTAGCAGTCACTCCATGAAACAACAAACTCAGTCCTTTGTTCCCAATACGGATGCCTCAGTTACAACAAATTTTGTCCACTGTAACTGAAAATCATTATGAAGAGGTCTATAACAATGAGGGTAGACTGTATTACACTTCGAGGAACATACATTTCATCATCCGAGAGAAACAAATACTGGATGTTGCATTTACTTTGCTTTATAGTTCTACTAGAATTAAATTCCTTAGGTTTCAAAGATGTGTATTCCGTGGTCCAAAGCATTGCATTAGTATGATTTAAAGCCATTATTTTTATCATAACAAACTTTAGATAAGCTCACTCTGATTTTAAGGAATATTAATATGAATTTCAAGTTGCTTTCAAATACTAGTTAAATGGTCAGGAACATTAGATATTTGGCCACTTTGTCTTAGATCACTAATCTAAACTGTCTTAACTGTGGTCAAATAAAATTAGTCTTTGTGGCCTAAATCAAGGATTGGTCTTCTCAAATGCAACTTGGATAAAGTGGATTTAATCCAAACTTAAAAAAGCAACTGAATCGGACAAGGATAGCAGATCAGTATCACAATATTTCCATTGGCGCAGGAAATACAAGTTTGGTTATCAGCAGGCTACTGCTACTAAGCTCAAACTATGCAATTATCACATTTCACCTCATATTCCTCTTCACCAAGGAAAACTGGCCACTGTGAGATGAAAATAAGGGGATTAGCACAACACACCGTGAACATTAGGGAAAATATAAAATTGCACATGTTCATATTTTTACATTCTACTTTATACTTTGTTCTTGGTTAACAAAATATATTCAGTTTGCAAGAGCAAAAAGCAGATGCGAGTCTTAATTTTGGACTATTCCCTAAATGCACCTAGTGAATTAGGAGAATTCTGTGATACCTTTGCATAATTTACCTCATCTTCAATGTTTTCAACAAAAACTAAAAGCAGAAGTGGTATCAGAAAGGTAGAAAGGTATCAGAATGCCAGCATTTGTATGTGCACTTGATAATGTCACTGGATTACTGGCAGATATGTGGAGATTGACAGATTCTTGATTAGTAAGAGTGTCAGAGGTTGTGGGGCGAAGGCAGGAGAATGGGGTTGAGATGGAAAGATAGTTCAGCCATGCTTTAATGGCAAAGTAGACTTGAAGGGCCGAATGGCCTTATTGTGCTCCAAGAACTTATGAACATGAACTATATCTGGACCATTGGATGTTATTCCAATTAATATCAATACATTTTGAACATAGTTATTTTTGTACAACAATATTACAAATATTCCAGCTTCATGTTTCAAGGCAACAGCGTAGGAAAATGGTGCCCCAGTAGAGCTGGAATGAAACTGGAGTCTCAGGAGAGCCTGAAGAGGGGGGGGTTGTGTAAATGGAGCCCCACAGGAGCTTGAAGAGGTGGGGGTGGGGGGCTCTTGCAGCTTTACAAAAATAAGGGGAGAGGGAGGGGAACCAGTCAAGCTTGAAGGGAGCGAGGGGAGAGAGCAAACTACACAGTGGACCTTCAAAGGACCTTCACAGTGGACCTTCAATATCTCCAACATCTCCCTCCCGTTTCTGGACCTCACCATCTCCATCACAGGAGACAGACTAGTGATGGACATTTACTATAAACCCACTGACTCGCACAGCTATCTGGACTACACTTCTTCCCACCCTGTCCCCTGCAAAAAGTCTATCCCCTATTCTCAATTCCTCCGTCTACGCCGCATCTGCGCCCGGGATGAGGTGTTTCACACTAGGGCTTCCGAGATGTCTTCGTTCTTCAGGAAACGGGGCTTCCCCTCCTCCATTATAGATGAGGCTCTCACTAGGGTCTCTTCTACATCCTGCAGCTCCGCTCTTGCTCCCCCTCCCCCCACTCGCAACAAGGACAGAATCCCCCTCGTTCTCACCTTCCACCCCATCAGCCAGCGGATCCAACATATCATCCACCAACATTTCCGTCACCTACAACGGGACCCCACCACTGGCCATATCTTCCCATCCCCTCCCCTCTCTGCGTTCCGCAGAGACCGTTCCCTCCATAACTCCCTGGTCCACTCGTCCCTTCCTACCCAAACCACCCCAACCCCGGGCACTTTCCCCTGCAACCGCACGAGATGCAACACCAGTCCCTTTACCTCCCCCCTCAACTCCATCCAAGGACCCAAACAGTCTTTCCAGGTGAGACAAAGGTTCACCTGCACCTCCTCCAACCTCATCTATTGCATCCGCTGCTCTAGATGTCAACTTATTTACATCGGCGAAACCAAGCGCAGGCTCGGCGATCTCTTCGCTGAACACCTGCGCTCGGTCCACATTAACCAAACTGATCTCCCGGTGGCCGAGCACTTCAACTCCCCCTCCCATTCTGACCTTTCTGTCATGGGCCTCCTCCAGTGCCATAGTGAGGCCCACCGGAAATTGGAGGAACAGCACCTCATATTTCGCCTGGGCAGTTTGCAGCCCAGTGGTATGAACATCGACTTCTCCAACTTTAGATAGTTCCTCTGTCCCTCCCTTCCCCTCCTTCCCAGATCTCCCTCTATCTTCCTGTCTCCACCTATATCCTTCCTTTGTTCCGCCCCCCTAACATCAGTCTGAAGAAGGGTCTCGACCCGAAACGTCACCCATTCCTTCTCTCCCGAGATGCTGCCTGACCTGCTGAGTTACTCCAGCATTTTGTGAATAAATGGACCTTCAAAGGAGTTGGGGGGAAAGGTGGCCTCAATGGATAAAGGGAAGGGAAGGGGGAAAAGGAAGAGAATCAGTTCACCTTTAGTGCTCAAAGGAGAGTCGAGGGGAAATTTGTGGCTGTGGGAGGTGCAGGGAAATAGAGAAACAGTGTTGGGAGCAGGAGATCCAGAGCATGGAAAACCAGATTCCAAATCATTGATGTCTCTGAAGAGTGAGAAAGTGGACTTGTATATATTTCCCCTGCACAATATTATTACGCAAGAGCGGGCATGGAAAACCAAATACTGAGATCCTACAAGCCAACAAAGACATTAAAGTTTATAATTTTGAGGTTTCTATTTTGATCTCTGTGTCGTAATAACCTTAAATGCTGAATTAACTTCTGTGGGCTTCTCTTGCTCCTGCATAGTAAATTGACCAAAATCTGATTAAATAGAGATTCTGGTGTTGGAGCCATACTGTGGATATGGGAAGGAAATCACCAACGTTTTCAGGTAATTATGTCTGCTGTTAACCGTGGAACATGGACAAAAATTAGGAATTCAAATGCTTTCCAATTAAGAATAACTGTTCACAAATATTCACCCCCTAAAAAACAAATTGTACTGAATCCACCATCTACATCATACATGTTTTCAAATAGCTTGTTCTGTGGCATTACAAGTTTATTGCATTCAGTTCAGTTCATTGCGTGTTGAAATAAAATTTGTGTCAGAAACATCTTTGAATATAAGCCTTTTCTTGAAGTAATTTCACTCCATGTATGATTCTGGAAAACAGTAACAAATGAGGTACAGAACGCTTGGTACGTGTATTCTAAATGAACTTGATATAACAAAGATTACCTGCCCTTATTTTCTTTTCCTTTTACTTTATTCTCCTGTCCTTTTCCACCTGAAGAGTCCCATTCAACACTGAAATCATCAACTTTTAAGTTCTGGTGTGAAGTTGTACCATCGAAATTAAAGTTGAAACCTGAGAATAAATAAATTAATATAAAAATAACCAAGCAAAATTCTAGATCATCAGAAAATAAAATAAAAAAGTATTCCTGAAGCAAATATCAAAAACTCTGATTTCATTCAAACAAATGAAAAGATTCAATAAGAAATATTCCACAACCCTTGATACCTTCCTCTAAATATCCTCCAATAGAGTTTGCAAAACTTGAACAAAACCGAGTCAAAAGCATTGACTTTGTCAAAAGTCATTTTCTAGCTTTCAGCCACTGGAAGAAGAGGCATCCAGGAAGAACGGGCATATGTTTCAATGGGGAGGATTGTGCAAGGAGGAAGCTCATAGGATGTTCAAAATAATGGCATAGTCATTAGATGATTTTCATCGACCCTGTTAGCAGTAAAGAGCCAGCACAGTAGCTCCACATTTGACACGCAATCTTGCATTAAACTTGTATATAATGCATGATGCCATTTTAGCATGTATGCAGTGGGAACCGTTTCTCTTGAAATGAACAGTGGACAGTATTACACTTAAATTAGCTGCTTGCATTCTTTAATGCGGCTGCAGTGCATTTTGGGGGTTCATATCCAACAGTATCAGCTAATTGGGAACAAAATGTAATTACTGAGGAATTCAAGACTAAGCAAGATTCACATCACTTTGCACACACTTTGGGAATTATTCTCAGTTTTTATTGAGACTTTTACCAATATCATAAACATTCATTTGGAAAATCATTTGAACTGTAGTCTTTTCTAATTGGAAATAAATGCAAGCAGATCACCTTTTGTTTCCAAGGTTATTGGTTCAGAGTAGTCCCCTGCCACAGCCTTATTGCACGCCCTTACTCGGAAATTCATGTATTTGGATTCAAACTTTAATCCTGAAGAACAAGGACCAACAATAAGACAACGATGCACCACACACACTGGCAAAACATGCAAATATGAATATCTTCCTCCATAATGTCTGTAAGGCGTTTGTATGTTCTCCCCGTGACCTGCTTGGGTTTTCTCCGAGATCTTCGGTTTCCTCCCACATTCCAAAGACATACAGGTTTGTAGGTTAATTGGCTTGGTAAATATTAATTTGCGGGAATCGCTGGTCAGCGCTGGCCCGTTGGGCTGAAGGGCCTGTTTCCGCTCTGTATCTCTAAACTAAAAATCATTACAGCTTCTTTCCTGTTTTGATTCATTACCATTATAGGCCTGCCTATTTATTAGCACACCGGAATAAGTTTTCCTCCTTTCGATTTATTTTTTTGTAGGAAAGCCACACCTAGTTTTTAAATCTGCTCTGCAATCTTACTTTTTCTGACAATTTAAAAAATGTCAAAACTGAGAGCAGTTAACCTACTTTAGTTACATTAAAAACTGATACACGGTTTACTCTAGGTTGAATTCTAGGGAGCTGAGTACAGGATGTTATTCGCTATGAAGAATCAATATAGTGATTGATCTAATGGAGAATATGTTATGAAGTGCTGGCAATCCTTATATATTGCAAAAAATAGGTCATAACCTATTCTGATCAAGCTTAATTGAAGGATTCCATATTCTAAAACTGACCAAAGCTTGAGTTATAATGGAATGGAAAACACAAGGTCAAAATACAAGATCCTCACATCTACTGCCAGACCTCTGTACTCAGGTGCTTGCCATTGATAATTGCATGAAGTGGAAATTAGTGAAATCCATAGCTGCTTTGATTAAAGTACTATTCCTCCAGTGCCAAACTGCAATAATAATACCAATTATACATTTAGCAAACTTTTTTTCATATTTGTATGGGATTTGCAAATCACTTTGTTTGGTCCTGAAAAATATTTACAATGCTTTTCTTCTGCACATTATAGGGTGGGGGTTGGTAGAAATGTTCTGAATTGCAATTTTTCTTAATGCGAAGCAGTGTCATTTGCCACATGCATCAAGAAAATTCTGTCAAAACAGAAGACCAATAATCAACAAATTAAAAATTCAATTATCTAATGAATGTCTTGAATGATGAATAGCTACGTCAAAGACAATTTGCCACACAGCCCTAAATCTGATAGACAGATAGAGGACCCATAACAGAATGGCCAGTGTAGTACGTGGAGCATCTGTGGGTCATTAAAAAGATCCTAGTTAAGGTTTCACATACGTTATAATCATGCTTTAAACAGATGAGACCTGAGAGTGTGTATTCAGTAGTCTTGATGTAATCAATGATGTCCCAGTTCCTTTCTTCCTTAACTCTAGGAGGTCCTTCATGGTTGGTTTTTCTATATTCTAGTATGTAGTGATCAATTTTTTTATCATCTTCTGGCATGCTCCACGTTATCGTCACACAATTATCAGCGACCAAACAATCAGCTGGGTCTACCTCAGGAGCTCGTGGGACTGTGGGAAGAGTTACACATTTCATTATTTACATCAATACTTCGACTTTCTTTGATATGGTCAATAACTCAGGTTCACATTAGCAAATCCAAATCATCGAATATATAAATATTTTTTAAGGGAATAATTCAGGGTAATACTTTCTCAATTTAAAGAATGAGGAAACAGAGACATGATAATACAGGATCACACGATAAGTAGTAAGAAGTTATCTTGGCTCAGAAGTACGGGAAGTATTAGTTGGAGTGTAGAAGAACTGGTTGGAGTGTTTAATAAGTCCCTTTAAAATAGTAATAATAATTGGAGTGGGGAAATATGTAGGATAAAAAAAATCTACAGGAATTTAACATCGTGGAGGATAAATAAAAATGGCAAAAACAGTTTAGAAGCGGCGTTCAAAGAATCTACAAAGAGCAAGGGCGCAGGCCACAGAACTTGTGTGGCATGACAAGATTATTAGGAATTTCACAGTAGCGAATCCTCAGGGAAAATGATCACAGTACAACATCCACTGCTCAAGAGATGCACAGTTTAGTTAGAAACTAAAACTAATTATTACATATGGCATTCACCGACCAATGCAGAATAGGAAATTACAGTGGATAATGAAAGGTGTTCAAAGAAATATATCAAATTCTGAAATGTAATTCTATTGATAAATATTAATACAATGATGCATTAGCAACTGAGGATAGAGTTGTTATTTTAGCAAGATGCATTTTATAGCAGCGAACTGATGGATTAGGAACATCAAGGAAACAAATTTAAAAATGGATAGGGAGAAGTTGTAAAAATTTGTTCAACTATATGAAAGAATAGCTATTAAAAAATGGGCCCCCAGAAACCTAACGACAGAATAAAATATAATGGGGAATGATTTAATTCACCGAGATCTTAAATATTTTCAGTACAAAAACACAGCTGGAGGACACCAAGAATAAAAGTAATTGTTATCACTGAGGAGAATGTATTCAGGGAATTTATGTATTAAAACCATTTAAATTAATTGCACAAGACAGCCCACAAACCAGGGAGCGAAAAGAGATTTCTGTAACACAGCAGGAATTTTTCATTATTCAAAAGATTTTGGAACAGTCCCAGCACACAGTAGAAGACAGCAAATGTTCACAATATTTAAGAAAGGAAGAGAAAAAAATATGGAACTGCAGAACTTTTAAAGGCCGAATAATTTGATTCTAGCATCTTGTTGTCACCCAGAAAATCATGATAGGATCATTGTTTTTTTTGTGATCACCATATTGGATAGATCCAAATAGCCACCATAGTAGATGAGGAGGAAACCAGTAGACATAATACATCCAAATGTTCTAAAGGAAGTTATAGGATGTCACGTAAAAACTTCAATTAAAGGCTCACAGGGTTGGACAAACAAATATGGATAAAGAATTGATAAAAGGACAAGGCAGCAGAGATTAGGAACATAAGTACAATTCTCAGGCTGGCTGTTAGTAAAGGGATGCCAGTGTTTAGTCCTGGGTACTCAGCTCATCACAATTTACATTAATAACAATTAAAAAGATTATTACGTATCATTTGCTTGTGGTACAAAACTAATTTGGACTCATCATTGTATTTTTCAGTACTATATATTACTGCTTTCTCTCTGAGCTTCATGTAAAAAAGGACTTCATTGCACCCTGGTGCATATGATAAACTAATCTGCACCCAAAATGGCAAATGACCTGTAAGCAGGACACGGATTCTGTGAAGGGATTATGAACAGGTTAAGCTGTTGGAAAGGAAATGGAAGTTAGAATGAAATGCATGAAATGAGGTTTTCATAGAAAAAATATAAAATTAATTAAGTGGAAAATGAATAAACTAGTAGGCAAGATTTTGATATGGAGAAAAACAAAGACGCAATAACAGCAAGAAAATACAGTGCCAAATGTTATGGTGATCTTTACTGAAAAGTGTCAAGTGACAACAGAACGTTTAGAGTATAACCTGGATTTGAAAACCCATATTTGGAGTACTGCAAGCCTTTTGGTTTACATAACAAAGGGAAGTGTTGGAGTCAGTGCAGTATGTATTTATTAGCTTGACTCCTAGGATGGTTGGCATATGCAAAGAGATCAAATAACACTGGTCTATACTTGGTCATGCCTGGAAGAACAAGATCTTATTCTGAAAGTCAGGGATTGACAGGATTAGAAGCTTATTGCTGTGGTTGAATGGTCTGGATGCAAGATGGATTCACTCTGTATAAAGGGCAGGTCATTTAGAATAGAGATGAGAAGCTTTTCAATGGGGAGAAGTGGATGTTTGTTCATTGAATATATCCTTCAATAGCAAGGTGTTAATATGGTCCTTGGTCCAATCATACTGATGCGACAGCCAAGAAGGCACACCACGGCCTCTACTTCCTGAGGAGACTGAGGAAATTTGGCATGTCTCAAATGACTGTTACAAACTTCTACAGATGCATGATAGAAAGCATACTGTCAGGTTGGAGCACAACATGGAACACCTCTGCCCAAATCTACAAGAGATGGCAGTTGTAGATGTAGCTCAATCAAAAAGACTACCACTGACTCCATCTACACTTCGTGATGCCTTGGAAAAACAATATCATCAAAGGCTTGTCTCATCCCAGCCATTCCCTCTTTCCCTGCTCCCATCCGGCAGAAGATAGTGGCTTGAAGGTTCACTCCACCAGACGTTGAAACAGCTTCTTTTCCTCTGTTAACAGGCTTCTGAATGGTTCTTCCATAAGCCAAGGCACTGTCCAATTCAGCTCAAACCCATTGTGGACATATGGGATCCGCAAACATAGAAGCAAGAAAAATAATTTGCCCTTTTGGATCTGTTCCACCATTCAATAACACTTGTCCAGTCCCTTTACGCTCCAATTTTGTAATAATTTTATGGACATTATTTCAGTTTAAATCTATTGCTGTCACATGCAGTGAAAAGCTTTGTTTTGCATGCTATCCAAACAGATCAAAGACTATACATAAATACAATCAAGTCAACCTCAAGTACAATCGATAGAGCAAAGGTGAAGATATTGAGTGCACAATATAGTTCTTAGCATTATAGCAAATAGGTTCCATCGACAAAGTCTAATGTCCGCTATTCAGTGATGGAACAAGGCCTGGGAGATGGATGCTTCAATTGTTTCCCACCAGGGGGCACTGCATGATGGCTGCTTTGCCAACTGTCTTTGTCTTTTCCTTCTTTGTGTTTTTCGTTTGTTGTAAAATGTATGTTTTAGTTTATCTTTGGTTTTGTATTATGTGGGGGGTGGTGGGGGAAATTTTCTCTTTCCTCGACGGAGATGCGACTCTTTCCGTGTCGTATCTCCGTCAGCACTGCGGCCCAACATCGTGGAGTTGGCGGCCTCTTGTTTGGGACTTCTAGAGCTCCAAAACCGCGAAGCCTGTGACTTTAACATCTTGGAACGGGCAATCCCTTTGCCAGGGGTCGGCCTTTGGTGCTCCAACCTGCGGGAGCTGCGGACTTTAACATTGTGAAGCTCTGGTTGGGGACCGATTTCGGGTACTCCAAGCTGTAGGAGTTTAGACCGCCCCGATGCGGGAGCTTAGACTGCCCCAACGAGGGAGCTCCATCGCCGGCTGCGGATGGTTCGACTCCCTCGACCGCGGGAGGAAAGAAGATAAGACTTTATTGCTTTCCATCACAGTGGGGAATGGGGAGGAGCCACTGTGGTGGATGTTTATGTCAATTTTTATGTAGTTATGTGTCTTGGTGCTTTTTTGTTATGACTGTTTGGCAAACCAAATTCCTCGTATGTTGCAAAACATACTTGGCTAATAAATTACAATATGATTATTATGATTTAAAACTTACTCAGTCCTTTTCTTGGCATCTTATTAGAATCTTTAACCTCAAGTCATTACAGATGGATATATTTATTGTTAAATGAATTTGTTTTGCATTTTCAAGAAAGCATTAACAATTCAGATTTTAACTTGCTACTCTAAAAATAAATCTGAGGCTATTAGCTTTGGCAAGGCTCTTTCTGCTGTAGTGTCTCGCTATGGATGATTTGGTTAAATGGCTTATCTTGTATTTTCAACGGACGAAGGCAAGAAAAGAAAAAGCTTTTTAGTCTTTCAATCTAGTATGATAATTTAACCAAGAGCAGGACAGAGGCCGGTTATTTTGTGGCAAGGGACTACCTACTGACACTCAGGACCTTTGCTCCATCTTCCAGAGCCAAGCCAGGAGAGTGATGGAATACTCTCCTTGCGCATGGATACACGCAGTGCTAACATCTCTAAAGCAGCCTAACGCCACCCAGAAACAGTAGCTACTTGACACCTGCCAAACACCCTAAATATTCATTCTCCCAGTAGTAATTTGAAGTGGTTGCATTGTGTACCCACCTACAACATTTACCAGTTACTCACACAGTTTATTCCTACAGCACCCCCACTCAACATTTACCACCTGGAATAATAGGAGCAGCCAAATGGGACTACCACCACAATTGAGATCCCTTCAAGTCATAAACCATCCTGACTTGGAAATATATTGTCAATCTCATCATTGTTGGGTTCAATTCTGAAACTCCTAGCCCAGCAGCAGTGCGGGAATAATTCTAAACAGCAGATCACCTTCGAGGGCAATTAGAAATATTCCAGCAACACCAACCTCAAAAATGAATAGATAAAAAACATGACCATAGGATATATCTACCTCTAAGATAATGATAGATATTAGAGAAGGGTCTCGACCTGAAACATCACCCATTCCTTCTCTCCAGAGATACTGCCTGCTCTGCTGAGTTCCTCCAGCATTGTGTCTATCTTCTTATGAAAGATATTAGAGACACGGTTTACCCAATACTCAATGAAATCATTAAGGTTACCTACCTCTTTGACAAGAACGCCAACTACTGCTTTTGGTCACACACACAAAACAGCTTCTGTTGAGTGCCAAATGAAGGGGCAATTAAGAGTCAGGTTTAGGCAATGTCACAATCTGGAATTAAAAACTAGTGGACTGATTTTGAATCTTTCCTGTTCTAGAAAGATCCAAGTTTCCAAACAGATCCTTAAACCAAATGGCAATAACATAGTTCGCCATAGCTCAATGACAGATCAGAGATTTTTTTTGCAAGCTGCTAGATAACGGTCATTATTTTGGGTACCACTCATGAAGGCCACAGTGATGTAACAGAAACCTCCCTGAATATGAATCTACTTGGATAATTATGATGAATGAAAAATAATTTGAATTTGAAAATTTTATATAGCCACTTTAGCACAGGAATGTATTAAATGCTTCTCAATGGTATAAGAAAGTACAAGATGAATAAAAAGGACTAAAGGGTTTGTGAAAGAGTTGGGGTTGGAAAAAAAGGCAGCTAGGTGAAGAACAACTGGTGTCAGGGGTGGGGGAGAGAAGAAGGTTTCTCAGAAGGTTACAGAAGAGTGGAGATGAGGAAGGCTGTAGGTTCAGAAACATTTAGGAGGTACAAGATTGTGGCCTGAGGAATGTAAACAGATCATTGCAATCCAGTAATAAAAGAAGTGCAGATAAAGAGGTCCAGTGGAAATCTGGGTATTTATATATTCTAAATAATGGCAACCTGGTTTTTCAAAATCTTTTACTCATTTAAAGTCAAAATAACCACCTGGGAAACCCAATAATCTCCATTGTTATTAATGACAAAACCTTACTGAAAAGATGACAGATGAATAAGAATCTGTACAGTCTAGACAGACAGGTGGCAGGTGGCATAACTAGACCTGCTGTGAAGGATCCCTTATAAACTTATCTAATTGAAAGCAGAGTGTGCTTTAAAAAAATGTTGATATTTCCATCATGGACATATGCACAGCATAGATTAATTATGCCACAAGATCCATATGGAAAGAGAACAGATTAAAAAAAATCTGCATGAAAAAACATCAGAAATTAGGACCGGAGTAAACCGCATGACCCCGCACGATCCAGCATTTAATAATGGCTGATTAGACAAGTTGCAGCTCTGCATTCTGCCTGCTACCCCCTAACCCTTTGTTACAGAGTAAAAATCTATCCTTCAGCTTTGGATATTTCCAATGATTGAATATTCCTCATCTTCCGAACATTTATTGCAGCATCACCTCTACTTTTAACTGTTTTAGTTATCTTGTTCGTTTAATGCCAATACAATTACCGCAGATTAAACTACAGGAAGAAGCAAAATCATTAGTCAAATCATATCAGGGCCAAATACACAATCTAGACGGTTTTAATCTGAGTTATAAAACAACTATAAAATCGAGCAGAGAGCTTCCATACAGATTTAGTAATATTTATGCCTTATATTATGGAATTCGCAGATCCCAGTGATGCTCATAAGCTTGCTCTCAACAGCTCTTTTTAATCAACACATTCAGATTTATATAATTTTCTCGAATAGAATTGAGAAAGATTTGAAAAATGTCCATTTAATTCAAGATTAATATTTCCCCAGAAATATCAAAGCATATTTACTGTATTAATTTATTTTTTGTGTTGTCTTTTTAAAAAATTTAATTCTATTGTTTGTAGTTTTAGCACAATCCGCAGGCATTGCCACTTTCATTTCACTGCACATCTTGTATGTTGTGTATGTGACAAATAAAGTAGACTTGACTTAATTGTTCAAAAGGAGCAAACTAACAAGACAAGCATTTGCAGATGCCTAATTAAAGTTTGTGAAAATACTGTATTCTGAGAATAATTACCACGTCTATATCGAAGTTTTGTTTCATTTTCTCCCAGAACTACAGTGCACCATTGGCTTGACATGGAACTAAACATTGGAATCATTGGACAGACCTCTGAACAGATCGTATTTGCACGAGTGGTCTAGTTTCTATTATTAAGAGAGCAAGTTATGAAATAAACCACCTTTGTTTAATGCCAGCAATTATAATGGTTCACATTTTTACATCAATGGAAGCAACACCACAGAAGCCATGATGTGATCAACTTAGATAGGCAAATAAATCAAATTCTTACCTGGTAAAAATTTTAGTGATTTAAGCATTTGCTTTTCCTGGGAGAAATCAACCATCAAATGAGTCATGTTGTCACTAATCTTTGGCTTCAAAGATAGTCGAAATGCAGGAGCCATTGTTACCCTATAAAATTAACGTGAATTCTACAAGTTATTAGATGTAAAGTGCATGCATTTTCACATAGTTGAATGAAAAACTAATTTAAAGCCATTTAACTGTTTCCAAAAAGCTCCCCCTCAACTATTTTCCCACACCATCCCACCCAATCCATCAACTACATTGTAGCAAGTTAATGGATCACATGGTTACCAGCAACCTTGCTACACAAATGGTTAAGCAGTACTTCTGTCTTCTGCAGATTGTAGAAATCTTGGCCATTTTATAATTGGAGGACAGTGCTACTTTAATTGCCGATTCAAGATGCAGTGGAACAATTAAGGCTGGTCCAAAATTACACTACATTGATACACGTTTTTACTGCGACACTGGCAGAACATGACAGATGCAAAAAAAAAAAAAAAAAGTGATTTCTTCACAGCAAAACAAACATCTGAATGCAAAAATCACTAGCTGAAGACTGAGTTTTAAGATGTACACAAGTGAATGAGCTGGGAATCGTGTTAGGTGGATCAGAAATATGCTAGTTTAGCTATTAGAATATACAGTCCTCATGTTCTTTTTCTTCTTTTATTGGTGTGACTTAAGGCATATTACTTTGTTATGAATACAATGACGCTCTCAACTTTGGGGCTACAGCATAATAAACACAATATGACAACATTTTATGTAAAAATTGAAAGCTAGTCTGTTCCATCAAAAACCTGGGCACAAAAACTGAACAAAGTAAATAATGAAAACATAAAATATGATTTGGAAGATTAAGAAAACTACAAATGTCGTGAACAATGGCTACTGTTGAAATTTTAAAATAGTTTACAAATATAATTTAATTGACATTTAAAGCAATAAAACAGGTGCAGCAATCAGGAAAGTAAATGTAAAAGTCAAAAAGGCTTGAAATGTAGCCGAAGTTTAAAATAAACAACTGAACTAAAGGCTTCAGAGATTTTCTTTTCACAGTAGTATTGGGGTTATTGAATTATTATTTATTATCTATTATATGTGTGTATCATGTTTACGAGCCTATGATGCTGCTGCAAGTAATAATTGCAGCACATATGGTAATTAAACTCTCTCTCAAACTTCTATAAATTAGCATTAATTTAAACAAATGAAGAAAACAAGGGTCTCGACCCGAAACGTCACCCATTCCTTCTCTCCCGAGATGCTGCCTGACCTGCTGAGTTACTCCAGCATTTTGTGAATAAGAAAACAAGGGGATTGAAAGGTGATAAAAGAGATTGCAGGTAGAATATGAACTGGAAATATGCGAGGCAGTAAGCAATTCGGAAGTTAAATAACATTAGTTTTTATTGAAAAGTACAAAAGTAGTAGCATCTTACTCCAGTTATACAAGCCCTGTTGGATCACCTTTGTAAAAATGTGTAGATCTGATCTCCCTCCCAACAGGAACATACTGCCATTAAAGAGTTGAAAAAGTTCACTGATTACTGAGAGGGCAGGTTTGTTGTGCGAGACTGGGCCTGTGCTTGCTAGCATTGAGAAAATGAGAGATCTCATAGAAACATTCAAAATTCTAATGAGACCTGCTGGGGTAGATGCAAGGTTACCAATCACAAGGGCAATCACAATTATAGTTCATTATCTTAATACAAGGGCTCGGCCATTCAACGCAGAAATGGGAAAATATTTCTTCATCCACCAAGTAGTGTGTCTTTGGAAATATCTTCCTAGGGGTGTGAGGAAGCTCAGTAGCCAGGTATATTCAGGAAAGATGAGAAGATTGTTTTCAGACTAAAGGAAACGAATGTTAGTGCAGAAAAGCATACAAAAGTAAAAGATCAGCCATAACCATAATGAATGCAGAGCAGGTGCAAAGAAGTGAAAATCTGCTACTGCTGTTCAACATTCTAGTGCCCTCAATATAGAATGATCAGACCACTAATGAGTGGCTGTTAGCCAGATCAATCATAACAAAGGTATCTAATTGAAACGAGACACGAAGCTTTTGATCTTGAATTTGTATGATGGCTGAAAAGAACCAATGACACTATCTCTGATGCTAACCCAAAGCCAATGAAAGCAAGTAGGCAAATGGAAGGGACCTGTTAAGTCGCAATCTATACAGTGATTACTAATAAACCTAGATATTCTGCAAAAATAAAGCACTTTGCATACCCCAATATTGGAGCAGTGTTATCTCTATGCACCAGGTATCATTTCCCAGCTCAGTAACTTGATAACAGTGGCAAACTCTTTAAATAGAGAGCCAGTATGTTTAAGTAAGTGGATTATATTGCAAAATTAGGATTTTTCTTCTTCTTTCCCTCCCATGTTAATATATTCCATCTCTCCACAGTAAATGGAAAATAGCGGAAATTCTACACATTCCTATTTTCTCAGGCCTGACAGCATTAAAGTTATAATATATATTATACATACACATTATTGTAAAATTGCTGTAGAAGATAAACAAGTGTTTTTACCTATCCTTGATCTGCTTGGCAGCCTTGGAGTGAAAGAGGAAGAGGAAAAGAGGATGTTAGTTCCACTCATGCAAGTTGACTGAAACATCATGCTGAAGGGCAAGAGGTGAAAGTAAGGTACATATTTATTCCATAAATTCAAGTCTTTCTTCAACAAAAAAGAGACAATTTGTGTTAATGCAATACTGCATAGAGAGATTACAATACACACATTGCTGCAGCAGTTAGTCAGTTAGAGCTGCAGATGCCAAAGTTGTTACTTTCATTAGCACATAACATATCCAGTTATTCAAGCAGCACATCAACTTTAGGGAAGGTGCTTTTAGATCAAGGCTTTAAAAAGAAATCAGTGGTTCAGAGATAATTGAATGTACATTATACTTGTCCAATTTAAAAAAAATGTATTGCTAGGAATTTGAAATATTTCATGCAAAAATGATAAACACAAGGAGCAGAATGTATTGGCCAAAGCCCAAGCAGTTGTAACTTTTAACTTCGGCAGAGAGACTGCTTGCAAAGTACATTATTGTGAATGTTATACCACGTGCCATTCGGCCACAATGGGCATTTAAAGCCAATTGTCCAAAAGCAGCCTCCAAGAATTAATATGAATATTGACTTACCAGTCTGTGCTTACATAATGCGCATTTGATTCTGGAGTTGCCCAATCCGATTTACATACCCAACACAACATTGAATTTTTACAGCACAACTTCAAATCCAAAGATAATTACTATAAAACTGTACTAGAGATAATTGCCATTGGTAAACATTCATGGAGTGTTAGGGCCAGAGATTAATTCCATGTTTCAGATTGCATAAATTATTTACCACACTAGACATCCCCACACTTCAACCTCCTTAGGAGATTGAGAAAACAAAGCATGTCTCTAATAACTTTTACAAACTTCTGCAGATGTACCATGAAAACATACCATTGGGTTGCATGAGAGTTTGATTTGGGAACAGTTCTGACCAAGACCACATGAAATTGCACAGAATTGTAGACGTAGCCCAGTCCAGCACAGAAACCAGACTCCCCACCACTGACCATCTACATTTCATGTTACCAAAATAATCAAAGACTCCAGGCTGGAGAAGGGTCCCGACCCGAAAACGTCACCCCATCCTTTTGCTCTAGAGATGCTGCCTGACCCACTGAATTATTCCAACACTTTGTATCTATCTATGGTATAAACCAGGATCTGCAGTTCTTTGCTTCTATATTTTGGCTCACTTCACTGCGAAATCTTAACGAAATCTTTACTTTGAGGTAGTTCTCTACCTTTCTCTGACAGGAGTTCTGCAAGACCCACTCCCACTGCTCCCTCCGTGATTTCTACTGTTCTCCGGCAGTCTGAAGAAGGGTCCCAACCTGAAATGTCACCCATCCCTTTCTCCAAAGATGCTGCCTGACCCGCTGAATTGCTCCATTTTGTATCTATCTTTAATTAAATGCTTGTTCCACCCTAGTCATTCCCCCTTCTTCCTGTTCCCATCGGGATATGGAGTTTGTATGGAGTTTGTATGGAGTCTGTATGGAGTTTGTACGTTCTCCCCGTGACCTGCATGGGTTTTCTCCGAGATCTTCGGTTTCCTCCCACACTCCAAAGACGTGCAGGTTTGTAGGTTAATTGACTGGGTAAATGTAAAAATTGTCCCTGGTGTGTGTAGGATAGTGTTAATGTGCGGGGATCGCTGGGCGGCGCGGACTTGGTGGGCCGAAAGGGCCTGTTTCCGCGCTGTAGAATCTAAATCTAAAAAAAAAAGAAAAAAGTACAGAAGCTTGAAAGTATGCAGCACCAGACTCAGGAACGGCTTCTTTCCCTGTTATCAGGCTTTTGAACAGTCCCTCCATAAGCCAGGGTACTATGCAATTTACCTCAACCACATTGTAGACATTGGACTGTCTATGGAACTGATGCTCTACAATGTTGAGAAATATATTCTGCATTCCGTATCTTTGCTCTACCAATTGTACTTAAGTTCGACATGATTTATGTATAATATCATCTGATTGCATACCATTCAAAACAAAGCTTTCCACTGTACCTCGGTACACCTGATAATAATAAACCAAAATCCTAGTGCAGTCAAACTGGAACAACAGGCCCAGGAAAACCAATCCTCGTGCTATTTTGTTTGTCACAAATATCCAGAAATCACTTGTGACAATGCTTTGGATGCAAAAACAAACTTGCAAGTTGAACCTGATAGCAGATCAAGTAGTTTACCAACTCGAGAATGGTGGAATATTGGTTTGGTTGAGGGCAGCTCCCAATGAAATGCAGGAATATCAATTATTCCAAATAAAACTGCTCGCTTGATTCATCACCAACATTCACCACTCTACCCCCCCCGCCCCGCCATATCTAGTTTCATCCCAACTACTGTGCAAGAAAATTTACACGACAAATTACAGAAACGTCAAGACTTCTTTAGTAGCACTACCCAAATATCTCCACTCTGCTGCACACATTTCTCTTCAAGGTGCACACAACCCTGAAAGACAACATTATTG